>NW_018744996.1:2400000-3000000 GCF_001683475.1 Chenopodium quinoa | reverse complement strand
AGATACGGAATTTTTGTTAATCAACTCTCTAATCTAAATCATATTACAGAAAAGATTGAAATACAGCCCCTAAACCTCTTATAGCATAGGTTCTCAATCAAACAATGATTTAATTACTTGTGTTTAGCTTTATCCAAAAAAAGAAACTTACTTGTTTCTAGTCTTTCAAGAATAAATACTTGTGTTTAGGTTACGAACTCATTGCTTCACCAAAAAAAAAAGGTTAGGAACTCATTAGGCACCAGCAATGTGGAACTTATCGATCAGAAAAACAATTGTTGTAAACGGCTAAATTTCAGACTTACCTCTCTTTAACTCCCACCCCATAGGTTTTTTAGTAAGTTAAAAATCTTTAAAGTAGTTTTATTTTCAATAGTAAACATGTTGCATCACTTGCATGGACTGTAAGTAGGAACTATTCGATGAATTTTGACACAATTTTGCAAAAGGTAAGTAAGCATAAACTGTATAACGAGTACTGAGCATTTTGTTGTAAATAAATACCAGGATCGAGTGATTTGTATCCAGAAAACCAGAGAGATGTTTTACCATGTTGTGACGAACATTAATAATTAGTATTGCAAACTTGCTTGCAATACTTCTCATGGTTCCTGTCAATGGTTTAAATATCAAAAATCAGAACTCATACGGATTCAGAGCGACACCAATGGTGCATATCCTTGGCTTCTGGCAAACCAGATCGATCAAGTAACCCAAATTGTCTACACTATCCGTCTGTTTATGGAAGCACAAACAAACATCAAACACTCATGAATTGCTAAAAGTTAAAATCACATCATGTACATTTGCTACTTACAGCAAGTCATCTGAAAACAGTTTAAAGTGAGAACAAAGCTATGTATCTCAAAGCATCAAGCCATCAATTTTAAGGTTTTATACATGAACAATTACATATATCATACTAACTATGACCAGAAAAGGAACCAGTTAACTTCTCGCCTTCTATATTATGCAACAAGAAAAGGTAGAACGGTGAGCATGAAATCCTCATAAGTAAAAGTTGCTGAGCCGCTGTAACTCTTGTCTTTCTCCTTGAACTTCTCAGTTAGACCCTGCAGCAAGCAAAATATAGATAAACAACTTGGTTTATAATATTAATTATCTGAAATTATATTTCTAGGCTGTTAGAGTAAACAGCTAACAACCCCATTTGCCAAATTAGCATTCAGAAATCTCCTGCAGCAATGTGGCTATGTCTACATTCTCAAAGTTCTTGTCGGATTTCAATTTTTGAATACACTTGTTTCCTACTTGCATTTATCAAGAAACAGAAGGAGACTAGTTGCAACTGCTACAAAAGGAGGTATCTATGGGGCATGGTAGAAATAAAAAAGATATGATCAGCATTTCAGTCTTAGGATGGGGAAGGAAAGCATGATTTCTTGTCCACCACTATTTCACATTGAAGATCAACAAAATTCTAAAAACTAATACTCCCACTCCCCCCACCCTCTCTTCCTCTTTCAAAAAGAAAATTTAAAGCCAGAGTGCATGATAAATACAAATCCAGGGACGTTTCAGAATAGCAGTGAGGGACATTGTCCTGAAAATTAGTTTCTGACAAAACCAATTACCTAGTAGGCTAGTGCGCAATCCAAAAATATATATATTTTTTTTAAATCCATACAAGCCAAATCAGTTACTTGTAGAAAAAACAAAAAAAAAAAAAAATAAGGATAAGTAAAAGGAAAAACAGCATCTCATGCAAATGAATCTAAAACTAAAATGAGAACTAATCCGTCTTCCACAATTCAAACACTAAACACTTGAGCACAAAAACAAAAAACTGTGTTTAACCACCAAGAATGTGCCAGATTCAAGAATAAAGGAGAGGTTTGCAGAAGATTAGCCTCAAATTAGTACTTACGCGACACGACATAAATGCATAAATTTGGTAAGTTTGCATTAATACAAACTAGAGAAAGATGGAACAGAAGAACAAAAGGTTACCTTCACGGTGAGGCAGCATCTGCAGCACAGAAAATAGATAATTAGAATTGCTAACAATAAAAAAAATAATATAATCTACAGTAATTTCAGTAAAATCAAAATTAGTAACATACTCGATGAAGTTATCATATTCGATGGCCTTGCTCTTTCCCCCAGTCTTATCAAACTTAGAGACAAGCAAGTCCAAGATTACAGGGGAGACAGAAAATCCAAGACCATATAACGCATCACGCAGCTCTGAAGCATCTACCTTGCCACTCCTGTCTCTATCATATCTCTCAAATATTTCCTGGAGAACAGTCAATCAAAAAATGATGCTTCCAGTTAGCAATAATTTCCCATAAATAATCTATGGTGCAGTAAAATAATTTTTGAATAACATACCCTCCAAGACTGCAGACTGTAGAACAGGGTAATAAACTCCTTAGGACCTGCACAGATATGTAGATGTTAATGGACAGTAATTTAACTTCTGTTTATGACAAATCCCCTATTATTTTGTACATATCCTGTAGGTAGCAAGGATGGAACAATATTTCGAGCAGTAGTAAAGTAGTACTTCTAAAAAAAAATAAAGCACTGCAAAGAAAAGGAGTTACTATGAGATCAAATATGGGTGTGAACTGTGAACACATCATCAATTTTTAAAAGATGTCACAACTTCTTTCAGCTAAAATAATTGGCTTCAAAGCAACCAAGAATTGATATTGGGCTCTAAGTCATATTTTAATATCAACTTTCTTCGGGATACTTTCATAGCATTACTTTAAACTTGTCCAATAGAAAACTTAGGGCCCTTTTACAAAAAAGCTAAACTATAGGTACAAAAAATGATAATAGACATTTGGGTCCATTAAATCGTATCCGTCTTTGCATTTGGAACAAAAAGAAACATTATTTGACATTAACCCCAAGTAGTACTACTGTAACTGCCTATATAATTAAAGAGACTGCCAAGTGACACAATGATCAAAATTCAAAACAAAGCATCTTAATATTATAACTTAGTGCATTCACATTTTTCTTCAATGTGGCAAAAGCCCTTCTCTATCTATATTGAGATAACATTTCCATCTACTTTAAAACATTATTGTTCACCTCCTAAATTTATAACCACTACCACCAAAAAAGATGCAAGTGCTAGGCTGCTAGCATTCTAGTTCTCCACAAAGCTCAAACCATGAATGTTGTTAAAGAATGTAGACACTCAATTACACATCAGTCACTTTTTTCAAAAGAAAAAAGCAATAACACCAACCAATAATGAGAATTTTGCCGCCAATATGATCTAAATCCCAATATACACGAAATAAGTGTTAGGTGTGAGCCATCAAGTACTTCATTGACACACATCCCTTATATTTTCCTTATTATGTAACAAAGGTAACCAAATGATAATATAGTATACCCATTCTAAGCTCAAATTCCTAAGTCGTCGTTTTTAGAATTAATTTACAGCATTATTCAACTCCCACCTCCTATATCTTCTACTTTTAACTTCATTAGAGTCCAAATCCACTACCAACAAGCTTAATTTAATCAAACCAAATCCAATTACAGACTAACGTGGACCCCGTGCACAGTCCTAGAAACAAAAATTAGTCTAATAATGGACATATTCGTCACTTTTACACCTAATACAAGAACCCACCATTAATTAACACCAACCTACAAACGTGTAGCGTTGATTAAGATCCAAATATATCCCAATTTCTGACGCATTCTATTCAAGAATCATCGAATTCTCACCCAAAATAAATAATTAAATAAACAGTTTCATTCATTCATGCTTCTGTTTCAAGATTTAAAAACATTAACTACAAATTCTCATTATTAGCATATTGAAAGTGTCTCAATAAAGTACCAAATATATCCGTGGTCAAACTAGTGCATTTGAGACCATGAGAAAACAAAAGGATACAATTATTTTGAAAATGAGGAAATACTTTCAAGAATGGTGCCACAATTGTTCAAAAAAGCCTTAACAAAATCACGAGTCGATGAGTGTAATTAACTCGAACAAGAACATAAGACAATTCAATTTGAAATAAAAGATGAGAGGGAGCAAAATGAAAACGTACCAATCCTGCGAGAATTAGAGCTAGTAAAGAGATACATAAGAAGATGAACAGTACGAAGACTAAAACTCTGATTATAAGAAGACAAAGCCCTCTGAAGCTCCTTATCATCAATCAACCCACTTCCATCCTGATCAGCAACCTGAAAACACGCTACCACATTCGGGTCAGTACCCGGAGGAAAAGTCGACGGTAGCAGCGACGCAAATGGGCTGGACCCATGACCCGGAGGAGATGGGTAAGCCGACCCATGACCCGGCGGCCCATAAGATGGGGTCGGGTAACCCGAAGAAGGAGGCCCATAAGATGAAGGGTGGTTATCTTTAGGGGGTTTATCGGGTTTGGACCCGTAAGAAGGTGGGGCCGAAGGGGTGGAGCCGTAGGAGGATGGTGCGGCGTAGGGTTGAGCCGTTTGAGGAGGTGGGTGAGAATGGGTTGAGCCGTAGGGTTGGGGTTGGTTAGGTGTTGGTGCGCCGTAAGGTTGGGGTTGGTTAGGTGGTGGTGCGCCGTAAGATTGGGGTTGGTTAGGTGGTGGTGCACCGTAGGGTTGGCCGTAGCCGTAGTTGGGTGGGTTGTGAGGGTAGCCTGACATTGTTGATCGGTGTGATTGAGGAATTTGGAGGAGAGAGAAAATTGGGATTATCGGATTTTGAATGAAATGGGAGGTCTTGTAATTCGTATTTATTGGAGTAGTTACGACTTACGCGCTTGCGCCAGGAACTTTTTGGTCAAAATCTCAGTACTCTTCTTGTCCTTGTAGAAGCGATTTTATCACAAGTTAGTTTGCGCGTCAATGTTATGTGTCCATGGGTGTCTTCGGGTCATATTTTTATCGGAAAAGCATAAAACAACACGTGAACACGACGATAATGTTTTAAAATACTTTTTCCGTTCTTTATTTATCGCATCTAGTATTGTCAAAACGGTTTGACAGTTCGGTTTCAGTTTGGTTTGAAATTGGTTCGGTTTGAAATTGGGTTCAAGTGTCTTACGGGTCGGTTTCAGTTCGGTTTAAATAATTATCGGTTCAATTCGATTTTGGTTTATTCTTGAACAGTTTAAATTTGGTTCGGATTGTAAACGGTCTGGATAGTAAACGGTTTGGTGCAGACGGGTTGCGGTTTGTTAACGGTTTGGTGTAAATGGTTTTTATCCGGTTCAAACGGTTTCGGGTTAGAAACGGTTCGGTTCTTTTTTGGTTCAGTTTTATTTTAGTTAGGTTTATAACTGGTTCAGTTCGTTAACGGGTTCGGTTCTTCTACAATAAACATTATTCGGATCGACTTTATTTCAGGTTTACTAAATTACGGTTAGGGTCTGTTTTTTATTTCAAAAAATCGGTTTTTTATCGAGTCGTTTGAATTCGGGCAATTAAACGGTTTTGGTTTGAAATTTGACAATACTTTCTAACTTTTTGCTGGTTAACAAGTTTCATATCAAACCGAGACCTCATCACTTCATATTTAGGCATCATATTATATACAAATTCTCATTAATTTTATAAATACATATCATGTTATGTTTCAAGTTTAGCCATACTAATCTTACTAGTTCATTACGAAGTAGATTATAAAAGTTTAGTGCATTAATGTATTATTGTTTTACTATTAGATTATTATCTGCTTCTTATTTGATCATTTAATTAATAGTGTCATAATCATGATTTGATGAGTTGTTGTGACAACAAAATTTGCAATTTGGTATTGATACTTAATTAGTAAACAAGACTGATAATTAAGACTCGTTTATCATTATATATTTGCATAAAGTTATATATGAAGATATTACAAAGTAGTTTGATATGTATAATGAAAGAAAACATTAATGATTAAGAAGGTAATATTGATTCTTTCAATCGATTATACATATACATAACATCTAACCATCTCATATTCTTATAGTTAAATATTTATTAGTATAAAGTTATGGATTAGTAACATTATTTTGACTAGATCAATAATTTGAGTTGTAGTCTTAAGATTAGCTAAATATCATTGTTTGTGTAGTTCAAAGTATAATGATCTACACCGTCACTGGCTTTTATTTTAATACTTCCTTTGTCCCTTTATTTTTGCCTCATTATCATTTTTGGGGTCAAAGTTTGAAAACGTTGACTATAAATTACCGTTAATCTATAAAACATCATTTAGTCATGAGTGGTCTTGTTAAATTTGTCTCATTATATATATTTCACATTTTGTTATAATTTTTACATGTACAGTATGAAAATAAAGATATAGACATTTTAATACACGTCTTGGAGACCGTGCCCGATCAAATGGGGCAAAAAAATAGGAATAGAGAGAGTATTGGAAATACAATACATTGACCCACCAAATTTCAGTTTTACTTTACCCACCACATTTCAGTTTTAGATTACCCACCAAAATTTTCTAAACTGAAAATTTAAACAACCACCAAACACCAAAATTCTGAAAATTCAAAATCACCCGCCAAAATTTCAGATTCTGAAATTCAGAACACTAACCCCCACAACTTTAACTTCACTATAAAAGGAGTGAGTAACTCAGTCCATCTACATTCAATACTTTAACCAACTTTTTTTTTTTTTTTTTTTTTTTTACTGAAGTAGTCCACTGCAGCAGGAACCACACAACACTTAACATCGTTTCTTCTGTCATCACAGCACACACAACACATTGGGAAATGGATTCTGAGGGGTTTGAGAACGTAGAACAACTTTATAATTTGGAACAGTCACAACGGTTTCATGAAGATTAGGAGGTATTGTTTTCTTCTGAATCTGATAATGATATAGAATTAGAAAATTTTGGTAATCCAGCAACTGTAGTTATCGAATTAGAACATGATAACAAAATGGAAAAAAAACATTTGAATTAAGTGACAAACAATGACAACATATTGTTCAAGAACTTATTCTAGCTCAAGAAGGAAAAAGGTACTGCCCGGGGGGGGGGGGAGGTCAGTATCAAGGGGTTCAATTTAAAAATTAGCATACAAATATAATATACATAGGACAACTATTGGTAGAATTTGGGCAAAAGCTAAGGGCTAATTTAGGGGAAATAGAGTGATTGATGTGTGCAGCAGAAAAAGACAAAGGGGAAGGAAGAGATTAAACTTTGATCATGTTGTTTTAGCAGCAATACCAATTGAAAAAAGAACCACAATTAGAGGGTTAGCTGAGGCACTGCACTTAAGTCATACAACAGTGTATAGGTTGCTAAGGACTGGCATACTTAGGGCACACACAAATATCATAAAACCATCACTTAAGCATCACCATAATCTTAAAAGAGTGTAATTTATAATGGATAGTGTCATTCCGGGAACGGTAAATGAACTTCCTAAGTTATTTGCAATGTATAACATGGTGCATATTAATGAAAAATGGTTTTATATGAGTGATATGACTCAAAGATTTTATCTTTTTCCATGGGAGGATGACCCATACAGAGCAACTCAGAGTAAAATTTTCATGGAAAAGGTTATGGTTATGGCTGGGACTGCTAGACCTCATATTTGTAATGATGGGGAAATATTTTGGGATGGAAGGTGTTTTTTCTCTCACAGAACAGGTAGCAACATAGAAGAATAGAGTGGCAGGCACAGTTGAGACAAAAGGCTTTGCAATCAGTTACTACATCTGTTATTAGATTAGTGTTAATTGATAAAATGCTTCCAGCAATCAGATCGAAATGGCCATTAGGAGCATGCAAGGAAATATGGACACAGCAGGACAATGCTAGACCCCACATCAGCCCTAATGATACAGATTTCTTAGAAGCTGCAACTATGGATGGTTTCAACATCAGGCTTATAAACCAGCCAGCCTAAAGCCCAGACTTGAATATTCTGGAATTGGGTTTTTTCAGAGCCATTCAATCAATACAGTTTAAGGAATTTCCAAGAAGTTTAGAAGAGTTACTACAAGCAGTTGAAAATGCATACAGTACATATGATCCGAAGTCTTTGAATTTCACTTGGTTGCACATGCAGTACTGTATGCTGGAAATACTTAAGGTAAATGGCGGAAATGATTATAAAAACCCTCACAATGGAAAGAGAAGGCTGGAAAGAATGGGACAACTGCCCGTTCAAATAGAAGTACCAAATGAATTAATGCTTTAAGGTCTAAGTTTCATTGAACAGGGACAAATAGATGTCAGTATTACCCAACCGACTAATACTGAACACAATATGTTTCAAGGAATTTAAGAAAAGAATTGAAGACAATTGCATTTTGAAGGCTTTAATAGTGGAAGAATGACAAATTGAAAGCAACTACATATTTTGGGATGTTGAAAATTCAAATCAGGGTGTTTTTTTTGTTTTTTATTTGGGAAATATTAATTGTATGGGGAAATAGCCAACAGGGACTGCCACGCATAACCAACATTTGGTTGATATAATGGGTTTGTAAGTTATTTTAATTAACTTTGGTTATGTGTACTTTTGTATCCTGTAAGTTTTTGTCTAAGGCAGTCATATTAGAAGACATTTTGTGAAGGGACTCAATTTGTAGCTAATTTTAAAATGGTATGAAGTCTTCTTAGTAGTATTTTGTATGAAAGTCACCTTTTCTTTGTTGCACATTTACAAGCATTCATAATTACTTCCAAGTCACATTTAACAAAGGGTGGATAATCCATCAGAGGGTGTCATATTTTCTCAAAAAAAGCCCAAACCATGTTACCTCAACTGTAAGTGCACAACACTAAAACTAGAGTAACCCATAGTTTGGACCACTTTTAATCAATTGAGTCCCTTCATCATACGGATTACTAATGGGCATGACAATCTGAAATAGAGACTCATTCCACTAGGGACAAATACCCAAAAAAGGGACTGAATAGGCAACAAGGAGGGATTGAATAGGAACTAGGGAGGGACTCAATGTACTGCATACTCACTTGCAAACAGAGTGTTCTCTCAAATATTGTCATCGAGAACAAGAATTAAAATTGCTCATACACATCATTCATCAATAACAATCCCTTATATGCAAGGCATCAGGCATCAGGCAACATTGATCATGCATTGAACACTACGCAACATGCATTCAAGAGCAAGCAACTTAACAAAAACAAATAGTCAACATGCAACCACAATGGCAGAGGACTCATTCATCAACATCATCTAACAACAAAGGCAACATCAGCATAAACTACCAACAAAAGCAACATCAGCATAAACTACCAACAAAGGCAACATCAGCATTAAATACCAACAAAGG
This sequence comes from Chenopodium quinoa, assembly GCF_001683475.1. NCBI lineage: Eukaryota > Viridiplantae > Streptophyta > Magnoliopsida > Caryophyllales > Amaranthaceae > Chenopodium > Chenopodium quinoa. The sequence goes on along the minus strand of NW_018744996.1, from coordinate 2,990,733 downwards.
CAACATCAAAATTAAATACCAACAAAGGCAACATCAGCATAACCTACCAACAACATCAACATAATAAACATAACCAACCAACAACAGCAACATCAGCATAATCCAATCATAATAGCAACAACAACTTAATCTACCACCCTTGCCAGCAACTGTTGTTGCTGGCACCCATTGCCATTCACACAAACAACACTTCACCACTCAACCCAGTACATAACAAAAAAAAGGAGAATATATGGATCAGAAATTGTTACCGAAAGCAGGTCAATATATAAGTAGGAAGGCCAAATTTCATTCGTTTACTCTCATGCGCAACATCAGATTCACCAACAGTAGTAGGGGGGGACTCATGTTTTTCATCATCATCGTAAATTGGTGTTATCTTAGCACCAATCCCATACATTCTTCTCATTTATGCAGCAGAGACCCTAGGAATCATCTTAGGATAGTAATTAGGTCTGGGTCTGGTAAGGGACTGTGATTTCGGTTTTTTAGCACGACCCAACCCAGATTTTGCACCCATCTCAAAAGTAGATCCGAGTCCTTTTGAACCATCCAAAGTCAAACCAGCATTGTTCTCAGAAAAAGTAGTGAATTGTTGTGAAGAACAACCCAACCCAGACATTCCGGCAACCTTAACAGGTTCGGAGTTCACCTCCCCTTCCCCAACATTTGAGGCAACCACACTTAATTTCTAAGCGGCTTCCTCATCTTCAATAGATCTGAGTACTTTACCAATCGCAGTGAAGGTTCATTGGCTGAAAATTTCGCCACCTTTGCCCGACATAATGAACAAATTAGGCCAGGAAGCCCGTTCATCAAAAGCTTCGACGAGAGCAACAATGAAACCCTGCTCAATTTCATCGTCAGTCGCGAATAGGGCTTCGTGTAGTGGAGATAGATCCATTCAAGAAGGAGGAAGAGAGGAGAAAGAAGGAGGTAAGATCTATTCAAGAGGAGAGAGAAAGAGGAATAAAGGATAGAGAGTGAGCCAAGATCGATTGTTCAAGGAGGAGGAGAGGAGAGAGAAAGACCCAGGTGAGGAAGATGAAGAAACTTCAAGAAATAGGGTTTCAATTCATCAGATCTGATGAATTGTTGATTTAATCAAAGACATTTAATTTGGTAGGTGGGAGAATAATAAGTGGGCTCATTATGTTATAGTAATAAGGGTAAAATAGTCATCATACAAGGAAAAATTTGCCAAACAAGGAATTGATGCAATAAATAGGAAACTTCCTAAATTAGTAAGTGATGCGATAAAAAAAGATTGGAGGAAGTAAGTGAAATTTGGCATGAATGAGTGACTTGTCCTGTTGTGCATGATAGGGTTGTAAATGCTTGGATTGTCATTTCAAGTTATTATGTGTGTTGGGTTTAGGCTAATAAGGCTATAGCCAATTCTTGGCTCACATGCACCACACAAGACACAACTCAATTAGCAATGCCATCTTTACCCCTTGGTTAAGTATTTAATATTTTTTTGCTTGTGTGGGAAAGAGATATAAAACATCAACTAGTTATTGGCCCGGATGATGCCTCGATACATCGTAAATTTATAAGTTTGATCAAAATTAATAAAATGGGTTAACGTTGATCAATATTAATGAGTGAAAAAATATGTCAAATTTAAATAAGGAGGTTATACATATGAAGAGTTTTTCAAGTAAATCAAACATTATTATAGAGAATTAAAGTTACACCAATAAAGAGTTTTTCAAATTAGCTACACATTACTACAATTCAATAAAAGGGTGATACACATGGGATGACACATGGCGCACATGTGGCACCAAATAATAAATAAGGGTGACACATGGCGTTAGCATGTTATTTCTATGAGTTTTAATAATAAAAAATATAAATTAAGAGTGCTTATTTATTTTCATTAGTTATTATTATTTACTTTATTTTTAATTATATAGTTTATAATTTTATAGCTTAAATAATATTTAATGATATTCAAAGTAAAATCCGTGTATAACCTGAACCACACACTAGTTATGATTTTAAGAGAATGAAAGAAGTATTATTTTCAACAATACAAAGAGACAACTTGCGCAAGTAGTCAAGCGTACTTCACTCTCTAGTACGAGTATATTACAGTGCCTTAGCATGGAGGAGAAGCAATAAATGATGTGTCATACCGTGTTTTCAGTCTTTTCACTCCCTAGTCGTTTCACACCCCTATTAGTTGCCTACCTAACTGCAAATAAACTTTTTTTTCAAATTGAAAACCATCATAATACAGCTTCTGAATTTCTAGTATAGATTACCCCATCAGTCATTGAAACCCCCCAGATATGTGTGGCTGTATTTTGTATTCATAATATCTTTGTATCGATATCATGATGCTCCTTCCCTTCAACCTCGGAAAAGCGAGTAATTTAACTTCAAGACAAATTTAGATTGAATGAGGAAATAAGTTATCAAGTTACATAAAGTACCACTATACAACAGTTACCATCAGCTCAACCAAATCTATCCTATTATCATGTTAATGACTGGGTGCCTCGATCATCTGGACATCTTCACGCAGAATAGCTTGTTAGGTTCATAACTCCCCCAAGTATAGTTGACTCAATTCTGCATAACAAGGGAGAAAAATTATTGCAAATGAAAGCAAATCAAACCATGTGCAATTCCTAATATTACGAAGTATAAATGAAGGCAAATCAAAGCATGTGAAATTCCTGAACAAATCCATGATCATTAACAATTAGTACTAGGTTGCATATTTGAAAATTTAAGTGCCATAATCAAGAAGAAAATTTGAATGGATTCATTTAAATTCACTTGGGAATTGTTCTGTTTCCTGAATAAGCGGATAGGATATTCCGTTTATGGCGGCATAGAGCTATACCTTATTCAATTTAAGTGATTTATATGCAGCATACACTACACAACATATACAGCTGAATTGATGTATTCACTTAGGATGAGCTATACCTTATTCAATCTAAGTGATTTTTATGCAGCATACACTAACATATACAGCTGAATTGATGTATTCAGCAAAGAGACTGCATGGCAAGCCACCTCTACAAAATCACCATAAATGAAGGTAGCAGTCAGCAACTACGAGTACCTTATTCATGTTTGGAGAGTTCAGTGACATCATCGGTATAAAATAGCTTCATTTTATGGCTTAATAAGTTCACATACTCCAGCACCCCTCCAAAAAAAAAAAAAAAAAAGTTCACATACTCCAGTTTACTTTATGATATAGGAAAAGTGGAGAATCATCTCCAAAAGCTAGCTCAAGGGGAGGAGAACCCATTAAACCCCACATCAACCCTCAATATGACCAATGTGGGACTCAAGTCCCATACCTTGCAATGGACTGTGAGTCTGTAACACTTAATCCATGTTGGAAATTTTCATGACATCATCAGACTAGCAACATATAGCTACACCATCTTAAAGTAGAGTCAATAATTCACATCCCACATGTGAGTAGTACATTGAGCAAGTTACTTCATCATGACAATGAGACAGAATTTATATGTACCAAAAACCAGATGCAGGTAATATAATCCAAGAAAATCATGCAAACTTATTCCGGGGAAAGATGGTAGAGAAATTGAATGACCTTTGAAAGTTCGTAATATAAGTTTAATAAACTACCTGTTGAACTCCATCCAAGGTCAAATGAGATGCTCCTCCTCAAACAGGAACACCTAAAGCATAGTGCTTATTTTACAATTTGTTTCTCAACTTTCTGGTACAAAGCAATGTTGGGTTATGTTAGTCAAGGAAAAAATACATCCATATCCTTGGAAAACAAAAATAGATAACTTGCAAATCATAGATCATTAAACAAAGAATTTTATCCAATGAATCAACGATTCATGTCAAATCAAATAGCCAAAGAACTAAAAAGTGAGAAGCATCAAGAGAGGAAAAAAGGGACTTACACAACCAAATGCAAGCATGCATGATAATAATGAGCACGATTTTTCAGGAACTAACTAACAAAAAGGCAATGCATATGGAGGAAAAAAAAAATAAAAAATTCACACACACATGCAAGACACTAGATAAAATTATTGTTTGAAAATCTTGATCAAATAATTGATAGGTGATGAGTACTATTCTTCAAAAAAAGAAAAGGTATTATATAGATATGAATCCTTCACTCAACAGTATTAAATGGATGGTGATTGTATCTATTCCTATTTGCTAGAGAATTAGCAGATGACCAAACAAAAACTGGTCACATCAACAGTAATTCATTTTCTTATTGAGTAGTGTGGAAGAGGATTAAAGCTCATACCTGAAACTCTTCCTGGTGGAACAAAGTTTTAAATGACATCAAGTTGCATCATTTTTCGCATCAGTCAGTGTAAGGGATGAATTTCTGAAGGAAGCAGGTGTATAGTTAAGCTGATAATTGACTAGTGTTGACCCAAAAATGTTAAACATTGCAGCACTACTATAAGCAACTTCAGCATCTGAACGCTTCTTAAAAACCACTCTAGCACGACTGCTTTGTGGATCTACTTCTGTCTCAGATTCCTTTAGAGGCCCAAAACGCCTGAACATTTTGTTCAAATTCACCTCTGAAAGAGCAGAACTCATCTCACCAAAGTTCAGCATGAGCTCTGTAGGCAGGTCCAGCTTCTTCTCATCCCTAGTTGGCATCTCAGGGGCCGATTCATGATTGTCATGATGATATTGTTTCCTGGAATACTTCCTACGATTTGGTCGAAGAGGCTTCTCAGGATCACCAGAGACAAGCTGTTCATCCTTTTTCTTACGAGCACGTCGCGCCGGTTTAGCTTCAACACTATCTTGGATAACCATGTCTCTCCAATAGGAATCGTTTCTATCATCAAATTCAAAAGTTTCTGGGGACCCAACAACAGGAGCAGAAGACTTTCGTTTTCTGCCAGACCCTTTGCGCATCTTTTGTCGCTGAGTTGTGACAGCTAAATTTCTAAATTCAGAGAAAAAGCTGATTATGTTACCCAAGAAGCTGTATCCTTTCATCGGATCTCGAGCACATAAGTGAAGCTGTGAGAGCATCTCATCCAAAGAAGACTCCTTTGATGGTGTTGGTACGCTTTCAGTTAAAGCATCATCAGGAGATTCTGATACTTCATCAGCATCATCTCCTGAATGCTTGTTGCTTCCTTCACTGCAGCCTTTGATGATTGCAGCCGATCCGGTCAGCTGGCTTGCAACTCTACGAATACATTCACCAACTTTAAAGGATTGCTGCGGATTTGGAGATGCAGTATGTGAAACCTTAGCTAGAGAGATAGTTTTTATGCTCTTCTGAGCTTCGGAATCATCTGTAAGAAACCCTGAACCTTTTCGCTTTGCACCAGCAAACGCAGCAGTTGGGGAAGTCAAATTTATATCATCTTCCTCATGTGAATCAAAATCACCATCAAGGTAATACTCACCCATTAATTCTGTCATGCTTTTTTCTTTTCTCCTTTGGTACACAATATCTTTCAGATTGTGTTTACGTTTATGAGAGCCTTTCTTGGCATCAGCTCCAGTCACTAAATCTGAATGCTCATTCTCACTTGACATCTTCTGATCCCCAAGAAGTGTATCAACGTCGTACTCCACCAACCCCTCATAATACTGGAACTCGGGTAATGCATCACAACCTTTCTGTCGATTAAAAGCTAATAACTGTGATTTTGCTATCGTAAGCTCAAGCCGGTCAGCTCCACTGGTTGGGAAAAGTGCAAGTCTCCTTACATACTCTGCGAGTTTATCAGGTTGAAAAGAATCCACGCCGGTAGATCTATCTACTCCCTCCCTTTTCCTTGACCCTTCTCTTATCCCAGTATTTTCAACTATTTGATATCTGATAGTGTCATAGGCTTCTTCAGAAAAACAAGAACAGGCTAGCCCCAATTCCACCCTTCTAGCAACTTCTTCCAAAGCACAACTCACTGCATTTTGGAATGCTTCTGAATTGTTTTGCCTCTCTGCCTGGGGAAAATGATTCCTGAATAGCTTTAACACTGATGCTTCATTCCACGCAAATGTCCGGTCTCCAAAATATGCCACCAAATAGCAATCCTTTCGATAATATTTCATGGCCTTCTCAGAGGAATCAGAAGGATGAAATATTTGCCCAGGCCACCAAGGATGGCTCTTCACCTTACCCCATACCAAGTCAAAGACTGCAAAATCACCTTCAATTTCTGGGGGTAGCTGATAGCTAACACGGCAATCTTTTGTCAAGCTTCCAGATTTTAAAGATGAACGTTTAACATTATTTTCTTCTTTGCTCCGAAGCTTTGCTGAATGAGGAATCAGCTCCTGATCTTCCTGTTCCTCAGATGACTCATCTGCTTCATTACTGGCAGCTTGTTCTTGCACTTCCTGTACATCCTCTACGTTTGTTTCGACCTCAAGAACATCACCTGTTGCCATATGTTCCAGGTGCTCAGTCACTGATGAGCCTGGTTCATATTCCAGTCCTTGATCTACACCTTTTACAAATGACTTGACAGGCGAAGGTGGTTGTTCAGAAGCAGCATCGTCTCCATACTCTGCATCTCCAATTTGTATAGGACTAGAATGTTCACAAGAAACATCATCTTCATATTCTCTATCTCCAATTTGTATAGGACCATAATCCAAATCTACCCCTGGGCTACCTCCAACACAAACATCAGGAATTTCTGGTTCCTCAAGAGCTACATTTGTTTCCACTTTTTCAGAAACCAAATCCTGATCTAATTCTTGTTCTTCAGGCAACTCAATTGCTTCAGCATTGGCAGCTTGTTCTTGCACCTCTTGTACATCATCTGTGTTTGTGTCAACCTCGTGAACTTCGCCTAATGTTACATGCTCCAAGTTCTCATCCAATAAGGAGTCTGCTTCATATTCCAGTCCGTTATCGCCACCTTCAACAAATGACTTGATAGGCAAAGATTGCTGTTCAAACAAAGCATGGTCTCCAAATTCTCCATCTCTAACTTGTCCGAGACCAGAATTGAAGTTTGTTGCTGGGCTGCCTCCAATGGAAACATTGGGAACTTCTGATTTCTTGATAGAAGCAATTTCTGCATCCTTCTTTTTGCAAAGCACCTCACAATCAACTTCTTGTTTGTCGGGCAATACTGCTTCCACACCAGCAACTTGTTCTCGTATTTCTTTAACATTCTTCATGTTTATGTCAAGCTCAGGAATATCACCTGTTGCTCTATGTTCAAGGAGTTCAGCCACTGAAGAGTCTGAAATCTGATTTACACCTTTACAAATTGAATGAACTCGCAAAGCTGGTTGTTCATGAGCAGTATTACCTTCACATTCTCTACCTTGCCTGACACCGGTATCCACGTCTGCCACTGAGCTGCCTCCATTGGATACGTTAGAAATATCTGTTTCCAAAATCGGAACTTTTACCTCCACATTTTCACAAGCCAGATCCTGGTCTACATTTTGATGTTTAGGAGACTCGACTACTTCCATAACGGCAGCTTGTCCTTGCACATTCTTAATGTTTTCAATATCTGAGTCAACCTCACAAATGTTACCTGTTGTTATATATTCCAAGTGCCTGGCAACTGAAGAGCTTGATTCATGTTCCTGTCCATGATCTAAATCTTTATTAATTGAATTGATTGGAAAAGATGGTTGTTCTCCGTTACTTCTATCTTCAGCTTGTCTGGGACTAGAATCCAAGTCCAGGTTGCCACTAATAGAAACATCTGGAACTTCTTTTTCCACAGCGGGAACTACTTCTGCATCCCTATTACCAGAAACCAGTTCCCTGTCTACGTCTTGTTCCTTTGGCAATGCGGTAGTGGCAGCTTGTTTTTCCATTTCCTTAACATCCTCGATCACTGAGTCAAACTCACCAAAATCATCAGTTGCCCTATGTTCCAGGTTCTCAGCCACTGAAGAGCCTGCTTCATCTTCAAGTCCATAATCTACACCTTTATCAAATGAATTCACAGGCAAAGGTGTTTGTTCAGGTGTAGGAAGGGCTCTGTTTTTTCTATCTCCAGCTTGACCAGGACAAGGATCCAAATACGGGCTGCCTTCAAGAGAGACATCAGGAACTACTTCAACAAGTCTAACATTTTTTGCTTCCATCTTCTCAGAAATCAGTATTTGATCTACTTCACGTTCTTTGGGCAACACAAATGCTTCAGTATCAGCAGCTTGTTCTTGCACTTTCTCCAAATCCACCATCTCTGAGTCAACTTCATGAAAATCAACTGTCATTCTATGTTCCTGGTGCTCAGCCACTAAGAGGCTAGGTTCACATTCTGGTCCATGATCTACAACTTCATCTAATGATTTGACTGACGAATGTGGGTTTTCCTCAACAGTATGGTCTCCATATTCTCTAACCCCAACTTGCCTGGCATCAGAATCCAAGTCCATGCTGCCTCCAATAGTATCATCAGGAACGCCTTTTTCCACGATAGGAGCTACTTTTGCATCCATCTTTTCAGAAAGCATCTCCTGATTTACTTCTTGTTCTTTAGGCAACTCAACTGCTTCAGTATCTACAGCTTGTTCTAGCACTTCCTTTACATCCTCCATCTCTGAGTCAACCTCATGAAGATCAACTGTTGCTCTATGTTCCATGACCTCCACCACGGATGAATTAGGTTCATATTCTTGTCCGTGGACAGATGGCTTGACTGGCAAAGATAGTTGTTCATTAACAGCATGGTCTCCAATAGAAACATCAGAAACTTCAGTTTTCGCAACAGGAACTGCTTTTAAATCCATCATTTCAGAAATTGATTTATGATCTTTTTCATGTTGTTCAGAAAACCCAACTACTTCAATTTTAGCAGCTTGTTCTTCTACTTCCTGCAAATCCTCTATATTTGCGTCGACCTCAAGAACATCATCACATGATCTATATTTCAGGGGGTCAGCCACAGGTTCAGATTCCAATCCTTGATCTATGCCTTCACTAAATGACTTGACTAGCAAAGGGGGTTGTTTACAAGCAACATTGTTTTCATATTCTCTATCTCCAACTTGTTTGAAACTAGAATCCAAGTTGACCCTAGAGTTGCCTCCAACAGAAAAGTCAGGAACTTCTGTTTCCACAATATGAACTATTTTTGCATCCATCTTTCTAAAGTAATCATCCGACAGTGCTAAACTTCACTCCTATAATCACAAAATGTACACACATGTTGCAAACTATAAGCATGCTAAAATAAGACTTGAGATATTAAAGTGATTCAATTTAACAAAGATATTACACACACACTTTATGTCCTTTGTAAGCTAAAATTTTATCAGCTTTGTCCATGAGGGATAAAAGCTCTAATAAGGAGAGTTGCATGCTCAGATGCTCGAAAGCCTTCTAGCACTGCTTTCAATACTCTGAAACAGTGAACATTGATAATCAAAATTAATCAGAAATTAAATTATAATTTTTTGATAATATATTGTCAAAATAGATAACTAGTCAAAAGAAACACATTGCCCACAGAACATATACTGTTAGGGATAATTACTCCTTCCATTTCAAAATATAAAGCATTCTAAATCCTTGTAAGGAAACTAAGGTGGTTTAAATTGCATGGTTTAATGGTAATGTCAATTGGAATAATTTATGCATTACATCAATATTAACCACAAACCATCCACACTGCCTATGTTAGCGGTTCCACCATCGTGACTTCATCCCAATATTCCCAATTATTAAATTTCAAAATACAAAAATAAATTTTTTAAAAAAAAAAAACAAAACAAAACAAAAGAGAAAAAAAACCCACCAATGATAAAATTTAACTGAAATTGCCATCCTCTCCAAAGTTTATTTAGTAACCAAACAATCCATCAAAGAAACAAGTCCAGGGATAAAAAATTTCACCAAACAGATTGTTAAAACATACAATCAGGCCATGTCCTCAAAACACTCATTCAAGCAGAAATGGGTTCAGATAAGCTCCAATAAGCTCAAAATAAGTTTGACTAGCTCCGATAAGGGCTACCCACGATCAATTCGCAACTACAATAAGCTCAAAGTAAGTGAATTTAAGTGAAGAACACAACTTGCGAAAGAGCGTGGGACGAGGCGCAACACTGATCCTGCTACTCACTAGGTATGTTTTTAAAATTTAACTAACTAAATTAAAGGGGACAAGATCAGGCCAAAAAAAACAGCTCAAATAAAACAAAATTTTAATCAGCAATAATAATCCTGCAAATCTGAAAAACAGCTTGAATCTAAACTTGAATTTTCTCTCTTAACTTGAATCTAAACTTGTAAAGCAGCTTAAATCCAAGCTAATTAGCAAATTAAACAACTCTCAAAGAAAAACAACACCGTTTTTACCTAATTAAGAACTATCACAAAGTCGTATAGTAGCAATTCTATGCTCAATCGTTACACAAGCTAACAGAAAATTAACTAACATTTCTCGAATCATCCCAAAATTTCCCTAAAATTAACAACCCTTAATCTCAAATTACAGAAAAATTAACTAAATCAGTAGAAATCAAAGCGAACTGAAGAAGAAATCATACCTAATAAGCAGGCAGCAGTCAAAAATTAATGAATTCAACCAATTTAGGAAAGTGAAATTAGAGTATGAGAAAGAAGTAGAGCTAAAATTGTAGGGTTGTATTGAAAAATCTGCGGAAAAGATTGAAGAAAATTTGGGAGAAGAAGTTGACAACAAACTTAACCTAAGCTTCCTGCTTTCGAAATCGAACCCAACCTAAGTCCTAAGCTTCGTATTCTAAATTTCTAATCAGACACTTTTTTCTCCTTTTTTTTTTTTTTTTTTTCGGTTAAGTCAAACAGTCAAACATTTGTACGGTTGTGAAAAAACTTTGACTTCTTAAATTTTGAACGGCATTTTTTTCATGAAAGAGAAAACATTGTATGAACTCTTTCAAAAATGGGTGAACTCTCGCACTTAAGGAGAAAATACGAAGTACGACTTTATAATCGTAATTAAATAGGTAAGTTTACATTGTTTATAGGTAAAATCGCTAACACCATTAACAGTTTTACTCTAAAATCACGGTTTTATCTAATTTTACCGCAAAATATTATGATTTTGTCAACTGATAAACAAGGCAAGCTCACACTTAAGGCTTTATTATATAGTGGATCTTCAATAAAACCATATAACTAATATGTGACTGCGAAATGCAGAGAATTTCAAAACAAGAAATATGTTATATGTGGAATATGTTGAGGTACTTAAGTCTATCGGAAAAGAAATATATCAAAGGAAGTTTTAAGATAGATTTGTTGCTTAGAGCATTTGCAGCGGTTGGGCTAAAGTACCTACTTGCAAGATACGAAGTAATGAAACTATAGAGCCACAAGCTAGTTGGTGTGGAAAAATTGTTAGCTAGAACTACTTGGCTTCAGCAAGCCATGTAGTTTCACTTTCATATACCCTAATATGTTAGTTGTCTCTTCCATGTGGTTGAAGTTGGCATTTTGCTCTAAAAAGTGATAGACCCACCGGCATCCGCCACTATAGGTACTGGCAAGGCACATGCCTACTATTATTTTTTTTTAAAAAAAAACTTAAGCAACTTTTTTACATGATGTTGTACTATGTCAATGTTGGGTTAATAAACTTTTTTTTTACATGATGTTGCAATATGTCTATGTTGGCCTAGGTTTTTCAAAATCTTTATGACCCTACCTCTCCATACTCTCATTTTATTTACTTTTGATCCTTTCCCAAAATAATTTCACTTCTCAAAATCACTCTCTCTTTCCCTTTGTCAAAGATTTCTGATCCAAAATTCGCTCGTCTTCACAACATATTAGGAGAGTCATATAAGGTCAATACGATACTCACAAGTTAACTCCTCTTACTCCTTTCTACAATTAATTTGTTCTTCTATTGTATTTTTTTAGGTTTTACTTTCTCTAATTAATACTCTGTAATTTCATTATGTTTATTAATAATTAAAAGAAATCCATTTTGGGCTGTTGAATATTTTACTATTTTTGTAGTTAATTGACTTTGTGTAGCTATTCATGCAAATCCTTTTAGTTTCTAAAATCAACACTTTTTTTTTTTAATTTCTAATGAATGATTTGATATTTTTGTTAATATTTATTGTATTTTGGATTTAATGCAAAATGTTCGAATGCAATATGTGAATGTATTGGTTGTTCATGAAAATTTGCATGGGGTTATATGTAAATAAGATACAATGCACAATTAAAATCATTTAGTTTCATGTTATGCGGCTAAGGTTGAAGTTTATCGATGGGCCATTATAAATGTATATAATGATATCAAGTGTTTCTTAGTATTTAATTTATGCTTACTTAGTTACTGAGTTTATTCATCATCATTATATTAATTCAACTAATTTCTGATTTATGTAAGTTGTGTATTAATAAGGCCCCGATCTTTTGAGCTTCTGGGCAGAGCAGAACAGGGGTCAGCGCAACAGATTTCAACAGAGCAGAGCAAATTTCATTATTATTATTATTATTTCAAGTTTATCACCTTGATAAACATAGTGTGTTTATGTTATGGCATTATTGTAAATATTTTGCATTGAAGACTGTGCTATGTAATTAAAAAAAAAAAAAAAAGTTCTTCTGTTCATGCCGGCTGTCCCAAACGGCTTGACTTTAACGTCGTTCACCATGAATTATTTCCTTCTTTCTCCTTTCCTCCCTTCCCATGGCCACAACTGAAGGATTTATGTTTTCGTAAAGTGCAATTACTAGATATATCATGGATATAATTAGTTCATTCTTTTGGGTGGTCATTATTGTCTGTTGCTAGATATGATATATGATCTTTGGGCTAGTCAAATAGTCCAAAGCCCAATAGAATGGATCTTATAAGGTCACACACAAGGGTTATGGATTGAACAAAGTATGAAGCCTATTCATGGGCCTCATGAGGTAATGACAAGCCACATAAGAAGTAGGGCTAGAGTAGTTTGGATTGGATTAGGAGTTTGGACTTCACATGGACTCTAATTATATATGAGATATATAAATAGAGGCATTGCCTAGGTTAAACAGATAAGTCATAATTAACCAAAGCAGTAAAGTGTGAAGCAAGCAACCAAACTCTCTCCTCCCCTCTCTCACACGCCTCTCTCTCTCTCTGCCCCCTTGTTTGTACAGTACGGACTACCGGCGCAAGGTGGTTGCACGATGATGGTGGTGGTGGTTCGTGGCTTGTTCGTTTCCTCCTCTGTAGAAGGTAGATCGAAGCGTTCGTTCTCAACTAACTAGCATTAGTGGAGGTTCAATTCTAGCCCGTGGACTAAGGAGAGGAATCACGTTTGGGGTTCTTGTTCCTAATTGTTCTTGCTTGATCACTCGTGGAATCACGCTTCAAAGGTATAACTATGTGCTTTCTTTATGTGTTGTGCATAGATCTTGTTTTAGGTGCTTATGAATATGATTCATGCAACTCCGCTTATAGTACCTATAATCCTACAGTGGTATCAGTTAGCCTAATGCATGTACACATATTGATCATAATTCTTTGATGTCCACAAATTTTAATTCAATTAAGAGGGAGAATAATTTAATTATGGGTCAATTATTATTTTAAATGTGATTTAACATATGGAATCATTAAATGTGATTTACTTTGCTCGAATTTAGCGTAACATTGGGCCAATTTTTTCCCTAATTATGGTCGAAAATTCGACACTCCCAAACCCTAGATTCGAAAATTTCAAAACCCTAAACCCTAAATTTTGATTTTGTGTTTTGTGTTTTGAATAATTTCGATTGTTTATAGTTTCATGAATTTAATTTAGTTGATATCATGTATAAATTGTGAATTTTGCATGATTAATGATTTAATTTAAGAGTTATATTAAAGGATTATTTTTCATGAAGAACCCTAGAAATTAAAATTAGATTGAGAATTTAATTTTAATTGGATGAATTAGCATAAAAGTTATGTTTTAATTTATCATGGACTACATTAATATTATTTAACAAAAGTCGTTAACTAAAATTGAAAAAAAAAAGGAGGCAACCGCGACTGGGTGGAGCAGCCACGGTGGCTGCCGCCGGTGGTGGTCCAAGGGGGAAGGAAGGGGCAGGGCTGCAAGGGTCCGAGAGCAAAAGAGCAGCAGTAGCACCGTGCAAGGTGTTGCGCGCCACTGCTGTCGCTGCTTCGGCAGTGTACACCGTCAGGTGTACTGCCACCATGGCCGGCTTAGGCTGGCCTCACCACGGTGGCTGGTGCACGATTGTTTTTCAAAAAAAAATTATTTTATTTTAAAATTCAAAATTAAAATCAGATTTTATTTTGTAAGATAATATCAAATTTTCAAAAGTTGTTATTTTGACAAGTTTTCCAAATTAAGTTGTTAATTTTGATAAGTTTGTTAAGATATTTTGAGCAAAAGATTCCATATGGATAATAATTGATTTAATAATGCGATTATCCCATAATTATTTTAGGAGATAATTGATTTAAAATTATGTGATTGGCTAGTAATTAGGATAGAATCTTCTAAGTTTGTTAGGATAATCTCTAAAGATAAATATGATTTATCTTTTAAGATTAAAATAAGATTTGATTCTATCTCATGCCTAATTTTAAATATATGATATTTTAAAGATGGTCATGAATAATATATGATATTATCTTATTACAGATTAAAATATGAGATATTTTGGTACCATGTGTTCCTTAATTATGAACATTCGATGTTGTAGTTTAGGCAAGCATGTTTACGTGACATTTATTAAGCGACATTTTTATAATATATGATATTATGTTGCTATATAATGACTAGTATGGCCCATTAGATTACTAAATACGATCTGCGCATCGTGATGTATTTTTGTAATCTAAGTACGGTCTGCGTACCGATTAAGTATTTTTGTAATTTTATCTATTTTATTTAAGTAGTTTATAGATTAGAGTAGAATTACAGGTTGTAGTTAATCCAAGAAGTCCATGAAGTGAAGGCCCAAGGTGAATCAGGGATGGTGATTGTAATACTCCGTATTTTTATAATATTTTTATATATATAAATTATTTATTTTATTTATAAATTAAAATGATTCATTTCATTTTAAAAGCTATTAATTATTTAAATATTAAGTAAGTGTGTATAAAATAATATTTTAATTGAGGCAATAAAGTATTTTTAATTTGGGTCAACATCAATTAAATGGATGGATCAACTTGTTGGGAATTTATGAACATTTAAGAGCCCAACAAATTGGCCCCAAAGGAGAAGTTAGGGGGGAGTAGGATTAGTAATGACAGTTTTGTAAATAAGTGTTTTTGCTTTAAAAGGGGTGTATAAATACTTTAAAACATCAAGAATTTTACACTCTAAAATCATAATTGTCAAATTTCACAAAAAACCCTAAAATTTTTCCTCCTATTTTCTCTCTTCTTTTTCCTCTTTCTTTTTCACTCTTTTCCCACGCCTCTCTCTCCCTCTTTTCTTCCCCTCATGGCCGACAACCACCGGCACCACCACCGACCATTGGCGGCCAGCAGCAGCAGTCGGCCACCCTCCTTCTCTATCAAAAACCCTAATTTATAAACCCTAGAATTTGGGAATTTATTGTTTATGGTTAGGGTTTGATCCTAGGTTGTTGTTGTTGTTTAATTAATGGTTTAAACAAGTTTTAAATGAATTTAAAGCCCTCAAAAAAATTCTAGAATGTAATTATACACACTACTTTTTAATTATTGTGTTAGGGTTTGATTACCCATAAAAGAGGAAAAGATTTTAGTGATTTAAATATGATTTCTTAGTCTATTAGTGATGTTTTATATTAAATAAGTATGCTGCAATTTTATTTAAGTCATAAAAATTAAATCTTTTTGAAAGGATTTAAAGTACCTACTTAAAGAAAAGGTTTTATGGATTTTATGTCATTAAATTGGTTAATTAGTAAGGTTTAAAGTGTATTATAGTTGCTGAAAATTTGTGAGAATCACTAGTAGAAAAATAGAAATGAGCACCGAGGAATTCGCACCGGTTCTTAAAAACTGGTGGGAAAAAAACAAGGTGGGATTTAGTGTAAGAGAAATGGCACCGGTTCAAACCAAACTGGTGCGAATTTCTTGGAATGGCACCGGTTCAAACCGATGCCAATTGTAATAAAAAAAAAACCCGCCCCTTTTCCTTCTTTCTCTTTCCCCTCTTCTTTCTTTCTGTTTCCTCAGTCTCTCGTTTTATCTCTCTTCTCTCTCCTCTCTCCTCAACTAGATCTCTCTTTTCTCTCTTCTATCTCGCCCCTGATCTTCTTTCTTTCCCTTTCTGTCTTCTTTCTTTCTCTCTTATCTGCCTCTCTCTCATCTCTGGCTCTTAGTCTCAACCATTGATGCTACTGAGCTTCGTATTTTTGGGTTCGATTTTTCTAAAATCAATTTTCGCTGTTCTTCGATTTCTATTCATCTTCTTCTTCTTCTTCGATTTCTGGGTTCAATTTTCCTAAAATCGATTTTCTATTCATCTTCTTCTTCTTCGTTTTTCTAGGTTCGATTTTCCTAAAATTGATTTCTATTCATCTTCTTTTTCTTCGTTTTTCTGGGTTTGATTTTCCTAAAATCGATTTTTCGCAAATCTGAAACCCTAGATCTGTGTTTGAGTCCCTCGATGTCGGCCATGAATGTTTTCCCATTACACCTTGCGTTATTTGAGAGTAACGATGAGGTTGAAAAGGGGTTAATCTTAGCCCTAATTGACGCACTTGAGCAGGGGTCGTCGTGGCATGAGCTCCTTTACAGTTCCGGCAAGGGCCTTGACATAATGAGTCATAAAACTGTTGCTGCGTTTGGGGTTGTTGTTCGTTCTGCTCCGCCACCGATATAATACGACCCTAATTTATATTTCGATGACGAAAACCAAGATCTCAGTCCACTTGGGTTTGTTTTCGAGGTTGTAACTGAACCACCAAAGAATACCCAAAATCCAGAATGTAGCTCTGGTGCCTGTGGGTCAGTGAAACGCACCACAAGTTCTACTAACCCCAGTTCACGAAAGGTCTTGAGAAATGCTCCAACTAAGTCTCCCTGTTCGAAATGAACTTGCTTGTTGACATTTATTGGTAGATTTCTGAAACCCTAACCTCTCTGTTATTTTAGTTTTCTAAATTTATTTTTATTCTATACTTAGAAGCATGCTTAAGTGGCGGATGAACGATTCATGTTGTATACTAGCATACGTTGCTGGCGGGCTGGATTATTGTTGCTTGTTATTGTTGCTGGATTATTGTTGCTTGAATAATGCATGCAAGGGGACTGTTATTGTATGAATGATGAGCATATGTACTATTAATGTGCCCAATGAACCTCTTTGAGCGGACATGCTATGTGTTATAGATATCATAATGCGTTGAGTCCCTTGGCCGTAAATAGTTACACTAGGATAATCCATATGATGAATGGACTCACTTTCATCGTACAGCTTCTCACTGTGATTTGCTTTATTTTGATGAAATTTGCGGTTGTTGTTGATGAATGTTGTTGAAATTTACGTTTTCTGTTGATGAATGTTGATGAATGAAGTGAGGTTTTTGTTGATGAATTTCGGTTTTTTTTTAGGAATGATGATGAATTTTGCGAATTTTTGAATTAACTTTACTCGTAACATATATGAATTAGTTTCGGGTTTGGCTTTTTTTTATGAATTCATTTCGGTTTTGGCCTTAATTATGGATTATTCTTCTGATTTTGACCCAAGTGGTTGATGAATTGTCCCTTTAAATGCATACATTCTTCGAATTTTAAAGATGTGTGTCTCATCCTAATTGTAGATAACACTAATTTGAATGCTTCATGGATGAAGCAGAAATTAGGGTGCTCCTTTGATTAGGTAACTTGATTTCCCTTTTATATGTCGTCCCTTGAATTTATAGGATTATGTCCCTTGATGTTGTTGATGAAATTTCTGATTTATTGTTGACTGAGATGGAGGATTGTGTGTTGCTTATTGATAAATGGTTGCCAGCAACTGTGATCTGTTGCTGGCCAGGGGATGTATGATTGTGATATGCTGTTGTTGCTATTGATATTGGTGTGTTTGTGATATGTGCCTGAGTTTCTTGGATTATGTCCCTTTTTAATGTCCCTTGATTAACGTTATTTGGAATATGTCCCTTAATTATGTCCATTGTTTAATGTTGCTTGGAATATGTTCCTTGATTATGTCCCCTGATTAATGTTGCTTGGAATATACTCCTTGACTATGTCCCTTTTTAACTGACCCCAATTTAACAAACCAATGCTTGTCCTTGTTTCACCCCAATGTATGTCCATATGTCTCTCCCTATTTCACCCCATTGACTATCGATATGTCTGTCCCTGTTGTCAATGATGAAACCTTTGCTTGAGAGAGCCCATCTTCTGGTGAAGTGATAAATAATATTTGCCATTGACCTCCCATGAACCATTTGTGTTCCGGGATTGTAGTCTTTAGGCAGAATTGGTAGTCATGAAAGAAGGTGGGTTATCAGTGATAGTTATGGGGGAATTGAGACTCTTAAATGGCCTCCCTTTTTTTTTCTCCTATCCATTTGTCTATGATGAAAGTCCAATATATGAGATAGTACACCCAAATGATAATCATCACCTATTTGCCATTAGATTCCAATCAATACATTTTATGTTTGATTTGTTGAGACTTTTGGGCAGATTTGTGAACTGGTTTATGCGTTTATTATTAATGATGCATAGAGAGGTCTGAGACCTTTAAATGTGCACATTGTTCTCATACATAATTTCTTGCATTAGTTAGTAAATATCTGGGTTGTGAGCTAGTCACCCTGAATAAGGTTTTATTAGGTTGATTTGATTTTGAAGGATATTTATGCAAGAGTGAATTATTGTTATTGCTTATGAGGATATGTAAATTGAGGATTGGAAAGTAATAATCTTGTTGTTTGTAATAGATTATCTCCTTGGGAAGTAATATGAAAAGGAATTCTTCTTGGTGTTTCAGCACTTAGTTTGAGAGATAAGTGTGTCTGTTCTAAAGGAAATATCTTATTGAATTTTTTGAGAGTTTAATTGCTCTCAAGTGTTCAAATTTGAATTTCTGGAATGAATGTTGTACACTCTCAAATTCATGCAAATTAGTTGCTTGAACTCTTTTTCATTTACTTAGTTTTTCTCTATTTGAGCAAATGAATTATTTTGGTTATGATAAGTCTAGTTTACTTGTATACTTCTGAATCATACAAGAGTACTATGTGAAGGTGTTTGAACATGTCGGTTTTGTACCGGAGAACCAAACCAAATGCCCAGATGGTGTTTGAACAACTTGGGGGGATTAACATAATTATATTATAGTTGTTGTGATCATTAAACTGAACTCTATGACCTACTAATTTACATGTATAGCTCTCTTTTCAAGTATATCTAGCCTGATTCGCGAGTCTTGTTCCCAAGCATTCCTTTCTTGAACAGGGAGAAGAATTGGTGAAGACCCATAGTGCTGATCATTTTGGTGAAGACCCATAGTGCTGATCATTTTGGTGAAGACCCATATACAGAATTTTATTTTATTTTATTTATTGGACGAAAATTGTAAGATTACAACCTTTTTAATGAAAATATGTAACTTTATATATATATGTTAGTGTTTATAAATCAATTTAATTGTAAAAAATGCAAAAAAAAAATAAAAATTATTTTTTTGGGGCATTAAGGGCACCGGTTTTGAACCGAACCGGTGCCAATTGTTATTAAATACCAAAAAAAAAAAAGCGTGGCAGTGTTTTTTAGCACCGGTTAACCGCTGCCAAAAATATTAATTCGCACCAGTTAACCGGTGCTAAAACTAAGAATTGCCACCGGTTTTGAACCGCTGCTAAAGTTTTTTTTTTGGCATCCCTCAAATCTAAACCGGTGCCATAGGGGGGTTTTGAACCGGTGCTCTTTTATATTTTTCTACTAGTGAATAGTGGATTAATTATATTTATGTATTCTTATTTGTAGGAAACTTTGAGCTAGTTGATTTCTAGCGAGTGTGGCCGAGTTTAGGCACTATTCAAGGTACGTATGTGCACAAGAATATTTGTGTATGTGTAGTATCTTGCTAGGATTGTAAAGTATGATTTAAGTGATGAATTAGTAGCATGTTTGGTTGATTATATGCTTGGAATTGATGTTGGTTGAGCATGAATTATTATGCAAGCATGTGAATATGTTATTTGAGGCATGATACAAGTTGAATATGTATGAATCATGGAAATATGTTTTATTTTCAAATATCAAAAAAGCATGAATTTAATAAATAAGGTTTATGTATGTTTAAAAGAGCTAAAATTAGAATTATTGAGCATGATTCTTGAATTTATTTCTCACCCATTTATTATTGGTGTTGAGTCAAGAAGTTAGTTTATTTATTTACTCGCTCATGTAAGTTGCGTTCGAGTCAAGGAAGTTTAGTAGTGTATTTTATGCACCAAGGTAGTAATCGTGCAATTTTGTGCACAAAGCTAGGCAAGGAACCTTAATTAAAATAAATAGTATGTGCTCACTAATTAATTCAAGAATGAATTGGTAGTATGTGTTGGTTGTTGTTGTGTTTGCTCTTGATTGATTGGTTGGAGTCATCACAAGTTAAATATTTTTATATATTTTTGATTTTTTTTAAATTTTTGTTTAATTTTTTTTTAAAAACAGACCAATCAGAAGGTGACACGTGGCAAGTGGTGGGGTCAACTAACGACCATCAGTCATTAATGGCACTCGGTGAATTTTTTTAAAACTCGGTGACATTTGGTGAATTTTGAAAACCTTGATGGTATTTGGTGAATTATTAAAGTGCTCAGTGGCATTTGGTGAAATAGCCGTAAGTAAAACAATATTTTGAACCTAAGAGAAAAGTTCTAAGTGGCTCAAAAGGGAAAGATTTAAGAATATATAAGGATTGCATTTAGAAGTTTTTGGCTAAGAGATGCAAGTAAGTTGCAACTTTTAAAACCTAAAACTACTTATATGCTAAAAGTTGTTATGAACGACAAATGTTTCAATTAAATGGACCAATTCTAATTTATTAGAAAATACCTCATAAAGTTGGAAGATTAAAGAATGAAAATGTTCCAATTTAAGAAGTATATTATAGAAATTGTACTACGATGTCATGTTTAGTTCTCTCTCATTGAGAATGTAGTTGAACTAAAAGAAGAAGTATGGCTAAGGGAGAAATAAAACTACAAGTTTAGAAGCAAATGTTGCTACTTCACAAGTAGAATGTACAAGTCTAGAAGCAAAAGTTGCAACTTCACAAGTAAAACTTAAACTTTCACCTTACCTAGTAATTGGCTAGAATTAAATAAATGTTATTTATTCTTGCCATTATCAAAACACCAATCAATGTTAGTAATGACTAAGCATTGGATTCAAAACATGGAGTAAATGTTACTCTATGCTTTCTTGAATCATAATGTGTTTTTGTAATACTCCGTATTTTTATAATATTTTTATACATATAAATTATTCATTTTATTTATTTTTATAACTCAAAATGATTCATTTCATTTGAAAAGAAATTAATTATTTAAATATTATGTAAGTGTGTATAAAATAATATGAGTCATTAATTGAGACAATAAAAGTGTTTTTGAATTGGGTCATTCTTATTTAATTATGAGTTTTTGTTTTCAAAGGGGAGTATAAATACTTCAAAACCCAAAGGTTTTTCACTCAAAAATCATAATTGTCAGATTTCACAAAATCCCAGAAGTTTTCTCTTTATTTTCTCTCTCCTTTTTCTCTTTCTTTTTCCTCTCTTTTTCTCTCTTCTCCCATGCCTCTCTCTCTCTCTTCTTCCCCTCACCACCGGCAGCCACCAGCGCCACCACTAGCCACCGACGACCACTGCCCTCCTTCTCTCTCCTTTTCGGTGTTGGTTCGGTATTATTAAAAAAAACTCTTTTCTCTTCCTAATTGAATTCTATTGTTTTGTTATTTTTAAAGCATGATTTTGATTATGTTTTGGCATTAATTTTGGGTATTTGATGTTGTGAAATTATTCATATAATTTTCAGATTTTTATTTAATCAAAAATCCTAATTTACAAACCCTAAAATTTGGGAATCTATTGTTTATGGTTAGGGTTTGATCCTAGGTTGTTGTTGTTGTTTAATTAATGGTTTAAATATGTTTTTAATGAATTTAAAGCCCTCAAATTAATGCTGTAATTTAGTTATACGCACTACTTTTTAATTATTGAGTTAGGGTTTGATTACCCATAAAAGGGGAAAAGGTTTTAATGATTTAAATATTATTTCCTAGTCTATTAGTAATATTTTATATTAAATAAGTATGCTGCAATTTTATATAAGTCATAAAAACTAAGTCTTTTTGAAAGGATTTGAAGTACCCACTTAAACAAAAGGTTTATGACTTTTATGTCATTAAATTGGTTAATTAGTAAGATTTAAAGTGTATTATAGTTGATGGAAATTTGTGAAAATAGTGGATTAATTATAGTTATGTATTGTTATTTGCAGGAAGCTTTGAGCTAGGTGATTTCTAGTGAGTGTAGCCGCGTTTAGACATTATTCAAGGTACGTATGTGCACAAGAATATCTGTGTATGCGTAGTATCATGCTAGGATTGTAAAGTATGATTTAAGTGATAAATTAGTAGCATGTTTGGTTGATTATATGCTTGGAATTGATGTTGGTTGAGCATGATTTATTATACAAGCATGTGAATATGTTATTTGAAACATGATACAAGTTTAATATGTATGAAACATGGAAGTATGTTTTATTTTCAAGTATCAAGAAGGCATGTATTTAATAAGCAAGGCATATGTATGTTTAAAGGAGCTAAAGTTAGAATTATTGAGCATGATTCATAAATTTATTTCTCACCCATTTATTATCGGTGTTGAGTTAAGAAGTTAGTTTATTTATTAACTCGCTCAAATAAGTTGAGTTCGAGTCAATGAAGGTTAGTAGTGCATTTTATGCACCAAGGTAGTAATCATGCAATTTTGTGCACAAAACTAGGCAAGGTACCTTAATTAAAATAAATAGTATGTGCTCACTAATTAATTCAAGAATGAATTGGAAGTTCGTGTTGGTTGTTGTCACGTTTATTCTTGATTGATTGGGTTGAGTCATCACAAGTTAAATTGGTAAATCACGTAAAGTGTAAGAGGATACGCACCAAAACTTTTGGAACATATATACCTTGAGTATGAACATATGGGGGGAGTTATGGGGTTTTATATTTAACCATAGCTTCTACAAGGGTACAAGACGCTGTATTTTCTTTTATTATTAATGCGCTGGAATTCCGTCACAAGTGTGACATAGTAGGTGCCAATTTGGGGTAGCTCCTTGATTGGAAGCTCAATATTTAAATGAGCTATTTTCAAGGAAGCAAACCCGTTTGATGCGTAATCCAAAATTATTATTTAATAATTAATATTGCTAGTTATGAGTCAAAGGTAAGTTGACTTGTGATTGTATGACGAGCATGTTTTAATTATTTTTATTTTGATGCTAGGATATTCATGTTAGTGTGGTGCATATGTACTCAGCTTTGCTGATTCGTACTTTGTGTTTGTGTTTGGCTTTCCTTTGGATTGACCCTACTATGACCCATTTATATGGTGAGTATAGGGTTGAAATAAAGAGAAAGTAACATGTATTTGAAGCATGAAGAGCATGATGGGAAAGAGTGCAGAGGGTTACTTGTTATGTTTCTTAGTTTTGATATTTTGAATTCTTGGTTATTGTTTATGGACTAACAATATTGTGGTTATTTTTAATTGGTTTTTTAGACGGGCCATGTTTGAATTAGTTC
Source organism: Chenopodium quinoa (assembly GCF_001683475.1). Classification (NCBI taxonomy): domain Eukaryota; kingdom Viridiplantae; phylum Streptophyta; class Magnoliopsida; order Caryophyllales; family Amaranthaceae; genus Chenopodium; species Chenopodium quinoa. Next base: position 2,967,016 of record NW_018744996.1, on the reverse strand, counting down.
CAACTTGTAAATGTTTTATTCTACTTTCTTTTTGAGGTTGTGAACTCAAGCTTTATTTTGAAAGTTGGTTTTTATTTTTAGACTTCCGTTGTATGACTTTGAAAATTAGCCTTAGCCGTTATCACGGTGGCGGTAATATTTTGGTTATTTCCTAAAAAGGGTGTTATTTCGGGAAATGAGTATTTTTAAAAGAAGGAAATTTCCAGGGTATTACAGTTTTGAATAGCTAAATAGATTTAAAATTTCTATATGGCAGATATAGATAAACAGTTTCTATGTATATACATTGTTTCTAAATTGTCAAATGGTTCAAGTAAAAATGAACATTGCATATGGAAGATCCAAAGGGATGGACTTTCAATATCAATAGATTATGAATCTATTGATATATGTAAATATCATTCTAATTTGAAAAATGACAAAATTATCCTTTAGAGAAATGATGACATGAACTCAAGGTCCAATACATATCGATGTAAGAAAGCCTAACGTTCAAAGGCTAGAGACGGAAACTTCATTTGTGATACGATCACTTGTGCTTAATTGAAGCATAATAGTGAAAGTTTTTTTTGAAAAGTTCAAAAGGTCAAGTATGAAGTTCAGAATCAACTTAACAAGATAATAAATACATTACAATATAATTGTAATGGTGAAAGTTTGAGTCAAGACATTTACTTGAAAATATATTCAAAGTATTGCAATATGATCGTAATAATGAGAATTTAAGCCAAGATCTTAATAAACATCCAGAACTGTGAAATCGTTTTACAACAAACTCCGAGAGGAAACCTTATGAAGTGTTTATGAAAGGAGCTATCAATCTATATGAGATATATTTTGATTATGGATGAAAATACCCTATATTCCAACCATTATTCAAGGGATATACTTTTAAGATGAGCTACAATACTAAACAAAACTACATACGTTAAATCAAAATGTAGCAAAGGCTTCATATGTGATATGAATAAGAAATGTTCTTATATAGTCTTTCTACAAAGCAAAGAATTAAAGTTGTATTAAATCGTTTGACGCATGTTTGATTCCTATATAGAGCACGGGGTACTACTACACAAGTCATCCTTAGCACAAAATGTTTGTTGCTCAAGTAGATTCCCTTCTGGAAATGATGTTATTTCCAAAAGGTCAAGTGGGAGTAGTGTAAATCTCGAAAGAGTTTCGAAAAAAGCAACAAACAAACATGGTTCAAACCATGGTTAGTTCACCCCATGCTAATGTGCCTCTTCAAGAAGGCAAGTAGAAGTACACGAATCTTGAAAGAGTTCGAGAGCCTTGAAACAGTTCAAGAAAAGTTAGTTTGAGAATCTTGAAGAAATTCGAGAAGTACTCGAATAAAAGCAACAGTATGAGCATGATCACCTCATGTTATAAATGACAACGCGTGGTCTAATTAAGTGTAATGGGAATAATAACCATATGTCGAAGGTAGCACATTCCAAGTGCACACCCTCTATTGTCGTTTCTCATTGAAAAGTAAATAAACTTGTTGTATAAGTTTCAATTGTTGCATAAAGACCCACAATGATAGCTAGTATATCTAAAACTTAGCCAAAGAAATATGATTTCATATTGACTAAGAATTCAAAAATATTGATTTTGGAACATAATGATTATGCAAGTAATAAAGATCATTTGACAGGTTATAACTCCAAGTGGTTTAAAAACCATATAAATCTGAAATAGATTCTAAATCTGTAAGCAAGTGTATGACACTTGATTAATTTGTCTAATTGGGTAAGACCCATTATAAGAAAAACAAACAAGAAAGAAAAATGTTTTCTAAGCAAAGCAAAGACTTTTGATAAAGGATTTAACTAATTCATAGTATGACTATGATAAAACCTTTACATTAGTCATATTGCCAAGATCTATTAAAAATATTTTAGTGATTTCTACCTTATGAGATTTGGTAGATGGATTTCAAAACGTTTTCTTGAAATGGTTCATGAAAGAAGATTTGTATATGATACAATCAAAATGCATTTTGTATGAAAAACCTTTTAAAGGTTGATGAGTACATTTGGGAATCAAGATCTATAAAGATAGGTCTCGAAGGATGTTTGAGCTTGGTTAAGAAACTTATATTGATAAGATTCTTATGAGGTTCAACATTATAATGAAAGAAGTTTCAATCCCATGTAACATGGCACATTACTTAAACAAGATTCAATGCTTTGAGAAAGGTTGATGAAATTAAGGGTTTAAGTGACGCTCCTTATGCATTATGCAAAGGATGTATCATGCGTATCATGGATTATACTTGTATATTTGATTCACATGTTCTAAAGAACATGTGGTGATAGATTTCAATCGAAATCCAATACAATTTAGAAGTTCCTAGATTCCTTGTGGAAGGATAAAGGAAGACTCTCAGTGTATAAAGATGAATATTATTATAAAATATAGAAGTTGCAAGATTCATGTTTATGAGAATGTCTCATGAATTGTATCAACCAAACTATTTCTATAGCCTAAAGACATAAAGGGCTCATTTGAAATTAACATGATGGTGGATGGTTTTGATTGTGTGCTAGGGAGTCACAATTGCAAAATCATCAGTCATGTTTCCCTATGTTTATCAATTGAAACAAAGTTTCAATCTTATTAATCATGGTTTAGTATTAAATAAAATGTCCAAAGTAATTATGAATTGATGGGATCATCAAATATGTGATTTAGTGAATGGAACCCTACAGGTGAACTAAATTCATAAATTATTTAAGTTGCTTGTTCGAAATCATTAAATTGAACATAAATGATTTCAATGAATGGACTAGCATGTAAGATTGATTGGATAGCGTAGTTTCATGGGCTATAGGGGCATAGAGATGCTCGGTCAATCACATGGGTATGCATGAATGATACATAATCGAACTATTGACCTACTTTGAAGTTTAAGTATAGAACTTCCAGAGATATTAGTGGATTCCTCTGACATGAGAGGAACACTGATTTCATTCAATGATTGATTTAACTGTGGTACACCCAAACGTCATTCCGTAAAAGGGGACTATAAAAGGTGTTTTCTGGTTACTTCAAAAGTTGAATGGGAGTTTTGGTTGCCACAAGATTGAATAGTCTACCTATTTAATTAGGAATGTATTATGACCCCTTGAAGAGAGAGAATTTAGAAAACGCATGACCGTGCTCAAATGGATTACAAGTAATCATTTGTTTTTGTAATTCTACTCAGTTTTAAAGAAAATATTTGTAGATTAATATGACTTCAACATGAGATGCAATCATATTATAAAATCGACACATATTGACTTAAGGAATTTGAATATTGCACACTTGTCTTAGACAAGTGGGAGATTAAAGGATTTATGTTTTCGTCAAGTGCAATTACTAGATATATCATCAATCATTATTATGGAAATAATTAGTTCATTCTTTTGGGTCGTCATTATTGTCTGTTGCTAGATATGATAAATGATCTTTGGGCTAGTCAAATAGTCCAAAGCCCAATAGAATGGATCCTATAAGGACACACACAAGGGTTATGGATTGAACAAAGTATGAAGCCCATTCATGAGGTAATGACAAGCCACATAAGAAGTAGGGTTAGAGTAGTTTGGATTGGATTAGGAGTTTATTCTTCACATGGACTCTAATTATATATGAGATATATAAATAGATGCCTTGCCTAGGTTAAGCAGATAAGTCCTAATTAACCTAAGTAGTAAAGTGTGAAGCAAGCAACCAAACACTCTCCTCCCCTCTCTCACACGCCTCTCTCTCTCCCCCCTTGTTTGTACAGTACGGACTACCGGCGCAAGGTGGTTGCACGGTGATGGTGGTGGTGGTTCGTGGCTTGTTCGTTTCCACTCTTCTCTGTAGAAGGTAGATCGAAGCGTTCGTTCTCAACTAACTAGCATTAGTGGAGGTTCAATTCTAGCCCGTGGACCAAGTAGAGGAATTACTTTTGGGGTTCTTGTTCTCCTAATTGTTCTTGCTCGATCACTCGTGGAATCACGCTTCAAAGGTATAATTGTGTGTTTTCTTTACGTGTTGTGCATAAATCCAGTTTTAAGTGCTTATGAATATGATTCATGCAATTCCGCTTATAGTACCTATAATCCTACAACAACTAGCTATATATCGCGCTTCACAACGATAAACCGTCCGACCGAACAAAAGACACCCTAGTAGGAAAATATGTAAAGTAGGGCCATATTAACCTTTTAGGGGAAGGTATAACAAAGATGGCAGTGGTTAATCGCCGCTATTGTGGTCGCGCTGTTGAAGACGAAGGGCGGTAGACTGTGGTGGGGTCGATTTGGTAGGAGCGGCGGGGTTGAATATGCCGTGGTGGGGTCGATCTGGTAGGAGTGCGTGGTTGTGCGATGGGGTCGATCTGGTTGGAGCAGTGATTGTGCGATCTAAAGGAAGAAGGAGATTGAGTTTGTAGAGGAAAGAGAAGGAAATATTTTTGGGGTTCGTTGCATATGGTGAACGGCGGTGAAGAAGAGCCCAAGTTCAGATTCAAAGCAACCTCGTTGATTATGGTGAACAAAGTTCAAATTTAGAGCAACCTCGTTGAATATGGTGAACAAAGTTCCAAAAAAAAGAAAAGAAAAAGAAAAATAAGTGGTTGTGGCCATGGTGAACAGTGAAGAAGATTGGGTTTGTAGAGGAAAGAGAAGGAAGTGTTTTTGGGTATGTACTCTTAACGGCACAAATAACACTGTCAAAAGCAATATAAGTAAAAAGCCAAAATTCTCCTTACTAAACCTCTTGAAAAGACAGCGCTATCGAGGTTATAAACTTGTATTTTCTCTTATTATTATTATTATTGTTGTTGTTATTACTATTATATATTATATATTATTATTTTTATTTTTATTTTTATTATTACTATTATATTTATTATTACAAATTAATAGACATTTGACACTTATAATTATCCCTTAAGAGATCTAAATTCCAATACAAGTATTTAACTCCCCTAAACTAATGTCATCACTTCTGAATTGCTCCTGAATAATTTTAGATGTATTTGCATCGTTCTTGACGGAGCTCCATTTATGTATAGTCGCGAAAGTGATAAAACTTGATTGGTCATCAAGACCGACAAATTTACAAGATGAATCTTTTAAATCTGCACCCCTATACCAACCGACCCGCAATCACTACTAGAATACATGAAAATTTCCGTCGAAAACATCCTGTTTCCCGTCGGAACCGGTTGTCGGAAAGCCTTTTGTATGTAAATTGACCTTTTTCGACGGAATTCGGGTGTTGGAAGAAATTTTCAGGGCCGGAAAAGTCCGTCGAAAAATCAAACCAAAAAAATAAAAAATAAAAACCCTGCACCGTCACCACATACCCAGATCCACCACCTCAACATCCCAGATCCACCACCACCCACCACCACGACGACGTCAAACCCTCACTGCCCAAACCCCTCTTGACCCAAAAAAGCCCTCCTAACCCTAGAAACCCACCCTAACCTGCATCCCAACCCACGATCCTAACCCGCATCCCAACCCACTTTCCTAACTCGTATCTCCACCTCGCCTCCCCCACAAACCAGATCTACCAACCCCTTCCCACCACCACCACAACAACCCACCACTATAGCCCGTATCTCCACCTCGCCAACCCCCAAAAGTCGTACTCCAACGGCCACCACCCACCACCACCATAAATAGCCAAAAAAATCCGAAAAAACAACAAATAAATTAAATCAAAATTAAAAAAAAAAAGAGATACATACCTTGATTCCACCGCACAAAACCTCGAAATTGGGTTTACGAGGCCAAATTCGACCATGAAAACTCTAGATCTAAGGTTTTCATGGTCGAATTTGACCTGAAAACCTTCATTTTAACCATGAAACTTCGAATTTCTCTCGCCAATTTAAGCTTTCTAGGCTCCGGCCATGAAAACTCTCTCTTACTTCTTCTCTTTCAATGAATTTCAGATTCTGATATCTTCATCCCATTTTTTTTAAAATTAAATGTCAAGGGGAGAAGAGAAAGAAAGGGAGGAAGAAGAACAAAAAAGGAGGGCGGAGGAGAGAGAAGGAGGGAGAAGAAGGTTGTAACTCTTATGAGAGGAAGGAGAAAGAGTTGGGCTGAGGAGAGAGAAAGACAAGGGGAAAGAGAACAGGAGAGTGAAAGAGGGGGGAAAGAAAAACGGCAGAAAGAGAAAGGGTAGGGTTTAACCGTTTAAAGGGTTTAATTTTTTTTTTTAAAAAAAAAATTTCATGGAATATTCCGTCGGAATTTTACAACGGACGTAAAATCCATCGGAAACTTAAATTTCCGATGGAATATTCCGTCGGAAAGTATATAATTTCCGACGGAATTAAAATCCGTTGGAAATTTCGTTTTTTCCGACGGATTTTCGTGTCCATCGAAAATCAGCCTATTTCTTGTAGTGAATTCCACAAAGATGCAAGACAAATCTTCCAAATTTGTATCCCTTTACGTACACACGAAAAACAAACAGACAAACCATATTATAAATCCCACCATCAGGGAACCAACTAAACGATATATGGAGGGATTGACTATGATCACCATACCGTTGGTGATCTTTATTGGCTAAAAACAATAAATTAAAGAAGAATTTGGGGCTTACCACCGATAAAATCGATGGCAGCCCCTAAGTTTTGCTATGGTGGCTAGGTTTGAAGAGAGAGAACAAAGAATTTTTTAGGGGGTTTTTTTTTATCATTCCGTTGGTGAACATACTACCTTTAATTATTTAGTTGATATGTTTTGACTTGTATTATTCATACCATTTTCTTTGACTGTGTTTTGTGATTTATACTTAATGAAGAATATAGTCATGTGAGATCTTATAAGATTTGTTACGATATATATTTAATTGGTTTAACAATCCCGACTTTGACCTATTTATTTTTAAATATCCCAACTTTCGATTATTCTGGAATAATCCCACTTTATGGTGTGTTTTCTTCTATCAATCCCAAACCAGTCAATAAAAGTCAACTATACCAGGTAATGTGACACATGTCATGCTGTAATTGGTTTAAAAAAAACCCCACCTCCTCTCCCTTCCTCCCACCGGCTGCCTCCCCACCCCCTACCCTTCCCCCACTGGAACCACCAGGAACACCGACACCCTTCCCCCAGCCCCGAAACCTCCTCATCCCCTTTCCACGTGTAAAATACTTCACAATTAACCTTCAGGTGGCGGTGATACAATGTCGTATGGAACAACAATGTCATCAGTATGAGTTTTGATTATGCTCCAATCAACATGCTGAGCTTCTCCACTTCAAAATATTCCAATTACATGCATGATTTAACACTATCAAATCTCGCGAAAACACAATCAACCAAATAATTCAACAAATTAATTTTCATATATTTTGAAAAAAGGTGCGTACCTAAGGTAACGAACTTCAACAGAGTTTAATTTGTTATTGTGATTAGAGTTCAATTCGTCTAATTGCCGTTACGAGCTTCAATACAATAGTAATAGTGGAAATTTTGAGGTTTTGCGGTCCATTCTTTGGTCGATAATGTCAGAGCTTTAAGAAAGGCATAGGACAAGGCAAATTCCAACTTCGAACAAGTAGTATATTCGCGTTTTACAGGGTGGGGTCGGGGAAGGGAAGGAAGGATTTTGGTGGTGGATGATAAATGGGCCTAGGCCACACCCGCCACGAGTGTGTACTTTATACGATCAAGAAGGTTTCACCTTAAAATCATATGACAATGAGGGGAGTAGCCCCTTAACCTTATAAAGTGGACACGATTTTCTTATTTATTCAATGTGGGATATACTTTCCAACATTTTACACTCTTTTAATGTGGGACAATACTTTCACTCACATGCGGATTTGCTCATGGGCTCAACGTGGAGGGGTGGTCGGCGTTTCCCGGTGATTCCGGTGGGAGAAGGGGAGGGGGTGGAAGTGCAGCCGATGGGGGAAGGGTGTAATACCCGAATTTTTATGTATTTTTTATTAATTATTTATCATTTATAATATATGTTTTAAGGGTCAAATTTTTTAATCATGGGATTTTAAATTAATAAGTTTTACTTTTGGGTCAAAGGTTGTATAATGGTTTAACTCGACCGAAGGGCCGTATGTAAAATAATTTACATACGCCATTTAAATGTAGTCCATATTCATTTATCAAGCCAAACCATCTTATTTTTATATTTGGATCAACTATTTCATCACTCAAGCCCTTAATTTTTATAAGCCCAAAATATTTACCGCTTTTATGGTTTTAAAATTCATAAATCAAAACATGGAGGTTGTGTACATCATCCAACACGATGAGATTGGTAGCTCATCTTGTAGGAAACTAGTCATGGCTTTCTAACATGATTTCAAAAATTTATATACTTTTCTTTTTATTTGCAACATAGCCTTTGGAAATACTTTTTTAGAAGTTCATTAAAATAATTTTAACACCAAAAATAGAAAAGGGTTAATGTATTACTCCATCCGTTTCGTAATAATCGCAGTAGTAGGGATGTCACAAAATTTTTGGAAAATTATAGGATGGAGGACCATAGAGAGAATTTTATAATGTAAAGTATGGTTAGTGGATTTAAATTTAATTGTAAATAGGAGAGAAAAATGATAAAAAAAAAATAGTGTAAGGGCTTGTTTAGTTCACCTTATTTTTGCTGATCTGATATGATCTGATCTTGTCTGATTTGATCTGATATGATCTGATCTGGTCTGATTTGATCTGATTGAGCTGAATGTTAGATTTGACCAAACTTTGACCTTAAATATACGATAATCTATACGGAAAAAATATATCAAGTGGGGTCTTGTTAGATTCATAATAATGTGTATTTTATTAATATGTGATTTTCATAATTTTTTTCATTACTAAATTAAAGATATTTAGCGAAAAAAAACTGCACATAAAACGATGATCTTGTTTAGGGTAAAAATGTTGGTTTATTTAGAGTGTTGTAGTGGAGAGATCGCTCCACTTGTTAGCGCGCTTGTGAAAGACAAGCGCGGACCGCTCCAAAAGCGCGACGAAATCGCGCTGAGCTTCTGAAAAATCTGTAAAGTTTAGGAGGCGCGCCCGCGCCTCCGGATGGCGCGCCCGCGCCTTGGTTTGGCGCGACCCGCGCCTAAACCGCGACAAAATCGCGTCAGGTTTCTGGAAAAGTTGGAATTTTGGAAGAACGAGGAGGAGCGCCCGCGCGAGCAAGTGGCGCGCCCGCGCGCAGGGTTGGCGCGCCCGCGCCCCATGGTGGAGCGCCCGCGCTGCTGTGGTGGCGCGCCCGCGCCTTCTCGCTCGCGCCCGCGCCTCCTCGCTCGTCTTCGGTTTTTTACGGTTATTTCCTTTATTACCGTAAAGGGGCCTTGTTTTCTTTTTTTTTTTTGAGACGAACAGAAAAAACCTTCCTCTCTGAAATTGTCCTCTCTACTCCTTTATTGAAGAAACTTGCAATCTCTTCATTAATTCTTCATCTTCTAAGTTTATTGTTTGAGAATTTGATCATCTTTCTACACATCTAAGTGCTTAGTGTGTAGTGTTCGTCTATTGTATCTCAAAGCGTGTTTCTAGTTTAACCCAAGCACCTTTGTGGGGGAGATTAACGCTTTAGGAAAGTGTTCTCACGCCTTAGACGAGTATCAAGAATCGAAGACTCACGTGGTCCATGGTATTCTCATGATCTTGGTTGTTCTTTTGGCTTGGAATGAGGCAAGTATAGTCTTTCATACTTATAGTTTAGATTGATTTTCTGTATTTAGTATTTTCTAAACTTGTTGGTGTTTGGTTGGAAGTGTATTTTGTATTATTCTTCTTTATAATTTTCTGTTTTATCAAATTCTAGGGTTAGAATTTGTTCTAGCACTATATTGATATAACAATCTAAAGCGTTAATTAACACAACATGTCTAGTGTGAAAGATCTTACCACAAACTTTGTCAAACTCAAGAAGTTTGACGGTGTGGAATTTCGACGATGGAAGAAGAAGATGTATTTTCTTCTTACATCGTTGAAGGTTGCCTATGTGATTAGTACTCCTAGGCCATTAGAACATGAGAATGAAACCATGGAGGATGTGCGTGAGAAATCGAAGTGGGATAATGATGACTTTATATGTCGGGGTCACATTCTCAATGGGATGGAGGATGATTTGTTTGATGTATATCAACATGTCGAGTCTGCTAAAGAGCTATGGGAATCGTTAGAAAGCAAGTATATGGCGGAGGATGCTTCTAGCAAGAAATTCCTAGTAAGTAATTTTAATGACTTTAAGTTTGTTGAAGGTAGATTGATTATGGACCAATTTCATGAGATACAACGTATTTATAGTAACTTGAAACAACATGGTATCAATGTTGATGAATTGTTTGTTGTTTCGAGTATTATTGATAAGCTGCCCAATAGTTGGAAAGATGTTAAGCATGACTTAAAACACAAAAAGGAGGACATATATTTGTCCAATTTGGCTACCCATCTTCAAATTGAAGAGGGGATAAGGGCCATGGAGAAGGCTAAGGATGGAAATCCTAGCTCATCCACCATTAATATGGTGGAGGAAGGCAAATCTAGTGCTTCAACTAGTGGTAAGAGGAAGAAGTTCAATTCCTCTAAGGGCATGTCCAAGAAACAAAAGGACAACAACAAGAATGCTTGTTGGGAATGCGGTAAGACTGGACACCGCAAGAAGGACTGCTACATTTTCAAGAAGAAAATGGAGAAATCCAAGGATGGTCAAGCTTTTAAAAGCAAGGACCAACCCACCAAAGGTAATTTATTACATGAGGTTGAATTTAATTCCGGTATGGATTTAAATGCAACGGATCCTAACATTTTTATGGTGTAGGATGATGACTCTTGGTGGATGGATTCGGGGGCTTCAAGGCATGTATGCAAGGTGAAGCATTGGTTCAAAACCTTTCACAAGGTTGGTGATGGAGAAGAGCTCTTTATGGGAAACAACTCTACCATCATGGTCCAAGGAAGAGGACAAGTTGAGCTGATGTTTAGTTCGGGCAATAGTATCATCCTTAGGGATGTATTATATGCTCCTAGTATTTCTAGAAATCTTGTATCAGGCCCAACCCTGAATAGACTTGGATTTAGACTAGTTTTTGAAGCAGATAGATGTATTATAACTAAGGGTAGCACTTTTGTTGGACGTTGTTATTTGTCTCATGGATTGTTTCAACTCTCTTTAAGAGAGAGGTCTGTAATGTTGGATGATGTTTGTTTTAATGTTGGTAATGACAATAGTATGAAGTTATTTTCTTTATGGCATTCTAGATTAGGTCATGTCAATTACAATAAGTTGTCTTTCATGTCTAAACTAGAACTTATTCCTCCATGTGATATTGCTCTTGATAAATGTCCTACTTGCATGCTTAATAAGATCACCAGAACTCCTTTCAAGAAAGTTGAAAGATGTTCTAAGATCTTAGAATTGGTTCATAGTGATTTGTGTGACTTTTATAGTACACCTTCTTTGGGAAATAAAAGATACATAGTTACGTTTATTGATGATTTTTCAAGATTTTGCTATGTGTATCTTTTATATTCCAAAGATGAAGCCTTGGTTAAATTTGATATTTATAAGAAAGAGGTAGAAGTGCAAGTAGAATTTTTTGTTAAGAGATTGAGAACAGATAAGGGAGGAGAGTATTATGATCCGGCATATTTCCAATCTTTGGGTATTATTCATGAGACTACAGCTGGTTATGCACCACAATCAAATGGTGTAGCTGAAAGGAAGAACAGAACTCTTCAAGAAATGGTTAATTCCATGCTATCTTACTCCGGTCTGAGTGAGGGATTTTGGGGTGAAGCTATGTTGACGGCTTGTCACATACTTAACCGTGTTCCCACTAAGGGAAAGGATTCCACTCCTTATGAACTTTGGTACAAAAGGAAACCAAACTTGAAATATCTAAAAGTTTGGGGTTGTAGGGCAGTTGTAAGAGTGCCCGGCAACAAAAAGAGAAAGCTCGGTGAAAGGGGCTTGGAATGCATTTTTATAGGTTATGCTGAGCATAGCAAAACCTATAGGTTCTATGTGATAGAACAAAGTGACTTATTTCGAAACATTCGATAATTGAGTCAAGAGATGCAATATTTGATGAAAATCGATTTTCATCAATGAGTAGACCAAAGGATCTACAAGTTAGTACCAAAGGAAAGGAAATTGTTGATTATGATGATCAACATGTTTCTCATGAAGGTTCATCTAATAATGAGGATGAGATTCCTCATGTTAAAAGAAGTAAAAGAGAAAGGAAAATTAGGAATCCCTTAGATGACTTCATAATTTATTTGGTTGAAGGATCTAGGGATGTCCTTAGTTCAACTACTCCATATTGCTTCAATGTGGATAGTGACCCAAAAACTTATAGTGAAGCAATTTCTTCCCAAGATAGTGCATTTTGGAAAGAGGCTATAAATGATGAGATGGATTCCATCATGGGAAATAACACTTGGGTCTTAGAGGATTTACCTTCCAGTTGCAAACCACTTGGTTGCAAGTGGATTTTCACTAGGAAAAGGAGACCGGATGGCTCCATAGTGAAATTTAAAGCCAGATTGGTTATCCAAGGCTTTAGGCAAAAGCATGGTGTTGATTATTTTGACACCTATGCACCGGTTGCAATAATAACCTCGATAAGGTTGTTAATTGCAATGGCTTCGGTATATGATTTAGTAATCCATCAAATGGATGTCAAAACGGCATTCCTTTATGGAGATCTAGAGGAAGAAGTGTACATGAAACAACCCGAAGGGTTTGTTTTGGAAGGACAGGAAGATAAGGTGTGTAAATTGGTTAAGTCATTGTATGGACTTAAACAAGCACCAAAACAGTGGCATCGAAAATTTGATGACACAATTTTGTCTTTTGGATTCAAGGTGAATCAAGCTGATAAGTGTATATATAGCAAATTTGATGACAAAGGTCATGGTGTCATTATTTGTCTATATGTTGATGATATGCTTATTTTTGGTACAAGTCTACAACAAGTAGAATTGACCAAGGAATTCTTATCCTCATCTTTTCAGATGAAGGATTTGGGGGAGGCGGATGTCATATTGGGCATCAAAATAATTCGGGACAATGGAAGACTTATTCTAAGTCAATCTCACTATGTTGAGAAAATGATCAAACGGTTCAATATGTTTGATAAGTGTCCCGTGAATACCCCCATGGAACCAAATGTCAAATTGATTAAGAATTCGGGGAAAACAATTTCTCAATTGGAATATTCAAGGATAATTGGATCTTTGATGTATGCCATGACTAGTACAAGACCAGATATTGCATTGGCTGTGGGAAAACTAAGTAGATTTACTAGTAACCCGGGTACACAGCATTGGATTGCAATAAGGAGAGTCTTGAGGTACCTTAAGGGTACATTAGACTATGGTCTAGCTTATAGTGGATTTCCTTCGGTGTTAGAAGGGTATTCTGATGCTAGTTGGATCACTTACAAAGAGGATGACTCTTCTGTAAGTGGTTGGGTATTCATGTTTGGAGGAGGTGCCATTTCATGGTCTTCCAAGAAACAAACTTGCATCGCTGATTCCACTATGGCAGTAGAGTTTATAGCTCTTGCCTCAGCTTGTAAGGAAGCTGAGTGGTTGAGAAATCTCATGTTAGAGCTGCCTTTATTGCCTAAGCCAATCTCACCGGTGGCTATTCATTGTGATTCGAATTCGGCTTTAATAAAGGCTTATAGTCAAGTGTATAATGGTAAGTCTCGGCATATTTCATTAAGGCATAGCCTAGTGAAAGAGCTTATCAATGATGGGGTCATAAGTCTTGACTATGTTCCTACGAAAATGAATTTGGCGGATTGCTTTACTAAAGCAATGCCAAGACATTCCATCATATTTGCTTTGAATGGAATGGGTTTATGTCCTATAGCACAAAGTTGTGAAACCCAATCTAACACTTGAAGAAACATCAAGTCTTAGATTCAATGTGGTTGAATTACAACTTTGTTGTTTGTTAGCAATATTCGATGACCCATATTGCTATGTTAGTTGTGACGGTAAGGTAGCGTCAATTCAAAGTTCTCAAAGATTTAGAGTTGAGAAGCTCTAAATGAAAGCGTCTTGTCACAAGGACACGTTTACGTATATGAGAACCTACCTATATAAGTTCGAAGTTTAGCCGCTTCAAGAAGTCTAGTTGGACATATAGACTTTGATGAACTTATTAAAGATACGGACACATGGTTGTATAAAAGTGTCAAGTGATGTTAAATTCGAGTTATCTTGTGTGTATTTCATCTTCGAATGATTACAGATATCCGTGTGATTCAATCCATATGGAAATCATGGGATATGATCATCGTTAAGTGTGTTATACTGAGTGTCAATTCAATCCGTAGGGACATTGACATTGATGCATGAGATGAAGCTTATTTGATGAAAGTAGACAAAGGATTTAAAGGAACACTCTAAATGGGGGAGGATTGTTGGTTTATTTAGAGTGTTGTAGTGGAGAGATCGCTCCACTTGTTAGCGCGCTTGTGAAAGACAAGCGCGGACCGCTCCAAAAGCGCGACGAAATCGCGCTGAGCTTCTGGAAAATCTGTAAAGTTTAGGAGGCGCGCCCGCGCCTCCGGATAGCGCGCCCGTGCCTTGGTTTGGCGCGACCCGCGCCTAAACCGCGACAAAATCGCGTCAGGTTTCTGGAAAAGTTGGAATTTTGGAAGAACGAGGAGGAGCGCCCGCGCGAGCAAGTGGCGCGCCCGCGCGCCATGGTGGAGCGCCCGCGCTGCTGTGGTGGCGCGCCCGCGCCTTCTCGCTCGCGCCCGCGCCTCCTCGCTCGTCTTCGGTTTTTTACGGTTATTTCCTTTATTACCGTAAAGGGGCCTTGTTTTTTTTTTTTTTTTTGAGACGAACAGAAAAAACGTTCCTCTCTGAAATTGTCCTCTCTACTCCTTTATTGAAGAAACTTGCAATCTCTTCATTAATTCTTCATCTTCTAAGTTTATTGTTTGAGAATTTGATCATCTTTCTACACATCTAAGTGCTTAGTGTGTAGTGTTCGTCTATTGTATCTCAAAGCGTGTTTCTAGTTCAACCCAAGCACCTTTGTGGGGGAGATTAACGCTTTAGGAAAGTGTTCTCACGCCTTAGACGGGTATCAAGAATCGAAGACTCACGTGGTCCATGGTATTCTCATGATCTTGGTTGTTCTTTTGGCTTGGAATGAGGCAAGTATAGTCTTTCATACTTATAGTTTAGATTGATTTTCTGTATTTAGTATTTTCTAAACTTGTTGGTGTTTGGTTGGAAGTGTATTTTGTATTATTCTTCTTTATAATTTTCTGTTTTATCAAATTCTAGGGTTAGAATTTGTTCTAGCACTATATTGATATAACAAAAAATACCCTAGCCACGTGGCCCAATCAAGCGCTGACACGTGTCAGTCCCAGAAAGGCTCAGTGGAATCCAATCCCAGGCTGACACGTGGCACGCTACCATTTGGCAGGGAAACTGATCCCTTGCACTATAAATAGAGGAACAATCCTCATTTATGGGACATTCACAAATTCCCAAACACAAAAAACACAAAAACCAAACTGCATTTACTCTCTCTGAATCAGAGAGAAATCTTTACTTTTCGCACTATTCACTTCGTACGCGTTCTAACTAGATCGTCGGAGGTGGAACTCCACCCAACCGGAGTTTCGTTGTTTTGCAGGTACAGCCGGTCAGCAAGCTCAGTCTCGGAATTGTAACTCTCCCGTAGGACACAGAAAAAACCCCGAAACATTTGCCGCCGTCTGTGGGGAGAGTACTTCCAAGATGACTTCTGACTATGTACCACCTACCGAAGGCAAACGGCCTATGGCCAAGACTGAGGTCCACACGGACCCAGGCAGTGTTGATGATGAAATCAACACCTATATGGCCCCAAACGGGTCATTCAGATCACGGCGCACCCGTTCCAAAGAAGTAAGGGAACGGGGTGAAGATGTAGTCCCTGACCCCCCAGCCGGCTAGCCTGGTGGGGCACCCCAGGCGGCGGAGGGCTCAGCCCCCGTCACCAGAGACGAACTCATGAAATTCATGACTAGTTTCAAGGGGGAAATCAAGGACATCATCAAAAAGTCCACTGGCTCCACCAAGGGTCAGTCGGCCAAGAAGCCTTCTCCCTCAATGAGGGGACAGACGACCAAGAAGCCTTCTCCCTCAATGAGGGGGCAGGCATCAAAGAATGCTTCTCCCTCTGGGAAAAAGCAAGTTAAAGACCGAGTGCCTACTCCGCACCCAAAACCAAAGGGGACGGATGGGCCCCTAATTGATCTCTCAAGGCTCCGTTTCCCTGAATCAGGGCAACGGAAAGCCATTCGGCAAGTACAGCCGGATGGGTCCAAAAGGACTTACTCTGACGCCCGGATTTTAATCCAGGAGAAGAGAAGTCAGCAGATGTCTGAGTCGGCTTCCACGTCGACCTTCCCAGACAGTTTCCGCGATACTTCAATGAAGCATTCGGAAACAAATCGAGGTAGTCAGTCGCTCGGCATGTCCGCGCGTACTGGCCCTCAGATCATCCAGCCGGCACCGTATGCGCCTCAACCGCCATACTTGCCCTATGGATCCCCATACATGCAGCCGGGTCTCTTTGGAGGCCAGATGACACCCATCCAGTCAGCCGACTGGCAGCTCCGGCTGCTCAACCTTGGTGAGCAGCCGTCAGCATTTTCAAGAGAAATAGCCGAGGCGGCCCAGTCGGCCAAGGTTAAGAACGTGCTGGTCGGTACCTTCGACGGCACCACCAACCCGGAGGATCACCTCATGGCATACACCAACCTCATGTACCTACAGGGGTTGGACGACGCCGTCTGGTGTAAGTGCTTCCCGGCTACCCTCAAGGGCATAGCCCAGAGGTGGTTTGGCAACCTCCCAATCGGGTGCATTAACAACTTCAAGACGTTGGCGTATCTCTTTACGTCCAACTTCTCCATGAACATCCCTGCCAAGAAGACAAGCCTTGATCTAGGGGCAATACAACAGGGAGACAAGGAAGGACTTCGGTCCTACGTCAGGCGGTTTAATCTGACAAGAATTCAGATAGCCGGCCTGACGGATGAGGTTGCCTATACAAACTTCTTTAAGGGTCTGAAAGACGGGTCGGTCTTCAAGTTCGACCTCGTCCGGAAGAGGGTTGCCACCCTTCAGGAAGCCCTGATGGAGGCCGAAGGCTATATACAGGCGACGGAGCTGTGTGCCACCAGGCATCCGTCGGACTTTAAGAAGTCCGATAGGGGGGACAGCCGGCCTGCCCAGCCGGCTGCCAAAGAAAAGGGCAAGAGAAAGGAAGTTTGGGCAGCCGACCGTTCTGGTCAGTCGTCCTAGAAGAAAGTAAGAGAGTTGAAACCGTACGTCCCAAAGTAAGAGTTCAACAAGGACCTGTCCTCCATCCTCGTGGAGATTAGGAACCAGATCAACATTGAAAAACCGGCTCCAATGAAAAGTCCCGTTAGCATCTGGACCGTTCTACGAGGACATTGGCCATGACACCAGTGACTGCTTTACCCTCAGGCGGCATCTGGACCGTCTGGCTGATGAAAGGGCGCTGAGATCTTACTTGGTAAGGCCCAAGGGCGGTGCCAAGCAAAACAAAGGGAAACCGTCCAAGAAGCCGGCTGCCAGCTCTGATACTAATGAAGAGCACATCTTCACAATAGCAAGCGGCTTCGCCGGAGGGGGTCCCACCATTTGGGGGGCAAAAGATAACATCCGGCGTCTGGTCAACTCAATGGATGAGGGCCAGGCGTCGAGGGATACCTTCCCCGAAGTCCTCATCTCTGAGAAGGACCGGGGCAGGGTCAGGCGGCCTCATGATGACCCCCTAGTCATAGAGTGCAAGGTCGCTAATCAACGAGTGGGCCGGATCCTTATAGATACCGGGAGCTCGTCTGACCTTATAAGCTACCAGTGCTTGGCCAAGCTGAAATACAAGCCTGGTAGCATGCAGCCGGCTCTCCACCCTTTGGCTGGCTTTGGGGGAAGAGTTGTGCATCCGGTTGGGAGGATCGACCTACCCATCTGGATAGGCGAGAAGGGGGAGGACGACATATGGTGGTCAAGTTCCTTGTTGTCGAGGAACTGACCGCCTATAACTTAATCTTGGGCCGTCCAACCCTCAACAAGTCCAAAGCAGTCATCATCCCCTCTCTCATGCTGATTAAATTCGAGAGGGATGACAGGACGGTGGGTTCCCTTAGTGGGGATCAAAAGACGGCAAGGGAGTGTTACCTCTCAGCCGTTAAGCCTACTGTAACCCCAGCCGGCATCAACGAGGAACCCACCCTCGTTGACGAAAGCATGGAGGCCGAGCCTGCTCCTTCAGCAGCCGGCAAGAAGAGAAAGGCGGACCACCCGGTGGCCGCCAAAAAAGGCAAAAAATAGCAATCACTAATTGGGGAACGATCAGATGAATTCCGTCCCCAACCGGCTGGTGAAAATATTGACCTTATTCTGGATGACAGCCGTCCAGAGAGAACCGTCAAAGTGAGGACGGTTGCCTTCGAGGAGTTGGGTGTGGAACTGCACCAACTTCTGAAAGAGTTCAAAGACATCTTTGCCTTTGAAGTGGACGAGATGCCGGGTATACATCCGGATCTTGCTGTTCGCAAGCTCGTCGTGGATCCTAAGAAAAAGCCGGTTAGGCAAAAGAAGAGGAACCACGGTGAGGAAAGATCTCAGGCGGCAGCGGCCGAGGTCAAGAAGCTCCTGGATGCCGGGTTCATTCGGCAATGCTACTACCCGGATTGGGTAGCGAACGTTGTCCTCGTCAAGAAGCCGAATGGTACATGGCGGATGTGTGTTGATTACACAGATCTGAACAAGGCATGTCCGAAGGATAGCTATTCGCTTCCTAAGATTGACAGTCTGGTTGACTCTACAGCCGGTCATGCCATGATGAGCTTCATGGATGCCTACTCCGGCTTCCATCAGATACCCTTGTGGAAAAAAGATCAAGAAAAGACGTCTTTCGTCACTGATCAAGGGTTGTTCTGTTATACGGTGATGTCGTTTGGGCTGAAAAACGCGCCTGCTACCTTCCAACGGATGATTAATACGGTCTTCATTAATCAGATTGGGAGGAATGTAGAGGCGTACATTGATGACATGATAGTCAAATCCAAGCAGCAGACGGATCACCTTGCTGACCTCTGGGAGACTTTCTCAACACTCATACGGCATGAAGTAATGTTAAATCCCAAAAAATGCGTCTTTGGTGTTGATTCTGGAAAGTTTCTCGGTTTCTTGATTGATCAGAGGGGAATAGAGGCTAATCCGGATAAGGTACAGCCGGTAATTGACATGAAGTCTCCGCGTACCGTCAGAGAGGTCCAAAAGCTTACCGGTTGCCTGGCCGCCTTGGGTAGATTCCTCATCCGGTCAGGTGACAAATGCCTTTACTTCTTCCAAGCAATCAAGAAGAAGACAAGATTTGAATGGGGGGAAAACGCTGAGGCGGCATTTCAGAAGTTGAAAGAGCATTTTCACTCATTACCACGGCTGGTTAGCCCCTTAACCGGTGAAGTGTTGTATATGTACTTGGCCGCCTCGGATCATGCCCTCAGTGCTGTTCTCCTTGCCGAGCGAGACGGCACACAGCTCCTGGTCTATTTAATAAGCTATGTTCTCCGGAATGCAGAGCTCCGGTACCCCATGGTTGAGAAATTTGGTCTTGCTCTATTCATGGCCGTCAAGAAGCTAAAACCATACTTCTTGGCACATCCGGTGGTGGTCTATACCGACCAACCCCTCAAGCAGCCAATGACAAGCTTGGACTCATCCGGCAGGCTTTTGAAATGGGTCATTTCCCTTCAAAGCTTAGAAATCACCTTTGAGCCTAGAAAGGCAGTGAAGGGTCAGGCGTTCGCCGACTTCATTGTCGAAATGACAAGGCCACCCCAGCTGGATAATATAGATCAGGTCTGGAAGGTGTATGTAGACGGGAGCTCTACAATGAACGGCTGTGGTGCAGGCGTAATTTTCAAATCCCCGGAAGGGAATACTTATGAATATGCACTGCGGTTTAAGTTTCAAGCCTTGAATAACGAGGCAGAGTACGAGGCCCTGCTAGCCGGTATACGCATGTGTAAGGCACCAGGCGCAAGAAAAGTTGACGCCTGTTCAGACTCTCAGTTGATCGTCAGCCAATACAATGGTGACTATGAAGCCACCCATCCGGCAATGGTCAAATACCTGCAGGCGGTCAAAGAGGAAGCCGGGACGCTTGACGAATTCAAGTTAAGTCAAGTGCCCCGGTCAGAAAACAATCAGGCGGATGCGTTGTCAAAACTGGCATCATCCGCCACCTGTGATGCGCCTAGGTCAGTCTTCTGGGAAGTCATGGTAAAAAGAAGTATTAAGCATGATCCCATTGGAGTTCTTGACCGAAACTCTACCTGGATGGATGCCATCCGGGAATATTTAGCACACGGCACTCTGCCGGGTGCTCCTGCTGAGGCGGCTGCGTTGAAAAAACGGGCCGCCAGTTTTGAAATATTCCAAGGGGAACTCTTCCGGAAGGGTTACCTCCAGCCGCTCTTGAAATATGTAACTCCTGAAAAGGGGAAAGAAATCTTGGAAGATCTGCACTCAGGCTTCTGTGCATCGCACATAGGCGGTAGATCCTTAGCCAAAAGAGCCAGGTGGCAGGGATATTTTTGGCCAACTCTCGAGTCAGATGCCATGGAATTGGTGAAAAGGTGTGACAAGTGCTAGAAATTTGGCCGGCTCATACACCGTCCGGCAACAGACCTGACAGCTATCTACAGCCCGGTTCCATTTGCAAAATGGGGCATGGACATCCTAGGTCCATATACGCCTGCTACAGGAAACCGGAGATACATTCTAGTGGCTGTAGACTACTTCACCAAGTCGGTAGAAGCAGAGGCGGTCAAGGGCATTAAGACAAAGGACGTTATCTCCTTCATCTGGAGAAACATCATCACCCGGTTTGGGGTGCCTCTGTCCATGGTCTTTGACAACGGTTCTCAGTTTGAAACTCCTATGCTCAAGAGTTGGTTAGGGGATCAAGGGATCACCCATTGCTTTGCATCCGTCGGCCGTCCCCAAGCAAACGGCTAAGTTGAAGCCTTCAACAAGCTCATCTCAGACGGCATAAAGAAGAAAATAGAAAGGGCTGGTGGTCTATGGGCAGACGAATTGCCTCATGTCCTATGGTCCATCAGAACAACTGAAAAGGGGGCAACCGGTGAAACCCCGTTTCTCATGACATACGGCACTGAAGCCGTCCTGCCAATTGAATTATATGAGCCAACACTTCGAGTCATGCTTTATGACGAGGAGGCTAATTGGGAGGCCATGCGGCTAGCATTGGACTCACTCCCGGAGCGCAAGGGCAATGCTGCCTTGCGTCATGAGATATACCGTCTGAGAATGACGAGAGCCTATAACAAACGAGTGCACAAGCGGCCTCTAAAAGTAGGGGATTTTGTTTTGAGAAAAATGGAGGCAACCGGTAGGGCAAATGAGCTTGGAAAGCTAACCCCAAATTGGGAGGGGCCCTGCCGGATTACCGAAGAAATCAGAGGCAGCACCTACCGGCTGGACACCCCAGACGGTAGGCAGCTAGCTATAACCTGGAATGTAGATAACTTGAAAAAGTACTACTTCTAAGGATTTGTAATAGAGTATCTTAATATGTATTAATGAAGATGCTTTATTTCAATCATTTATATCAAGTCTCAGCTGCGCAAAGCGCAGCCGGCACTTCTTTGTCTATTATATACATTGTACCTGTCCCATGTATGATATATACATCCGGACCACTGTTTGTAATTGTGCAATGCACAACCGGATAAAAATCCGTTCTTAAACATTTATAAATCAAGTCCCATGCGTAATACGCATCTGGACACCCATCTAAGTAATACTTAGATTCATAAAATTAAACCGTCTGTCCAAAAAGGCAGACATCCGGCGATCTGAATTTGGCTTCAATCGTTGAAGAGAACATCTCCCTTCCGGGTGGCACATTGTTCTAGCGATCATAACTCAACGCCAGTTGAATGGTCCGTGGAATTCTAGATACAGACGCTTATTACCCAAAGGTGATACAGACGGCGTCTAAAATCTTGAAGCCCCGAAAGTAGCCGGATTTCAAGGAAAAGCCCTACATGGGCAAGCGCATAATATGCCCAACTATTTTAAACCGTCTGTCCAAAAATGCAGACATCCGACGACTTGAATTTGGCTTCAATCGTCGAAGAGAACATCTCCCTTCCGGGTGGCACATTGTTCTAGCGATCATAACTCAACGCCAGTTGAATGATCCGTGGAATTCAAGATACAGACGCCTATTACCCAAAGGTAATACAGACGGCGTCTAAAATCTTGAAGCCCCGAATGTAGCCGGCTTTCAAGGAAAAGCCCTACAGGGGCAAGCGCATAATATGCCCAACTATTTTAAACCGTCTGTCCAAAAAGGCAGACATCCGGCGACTTGAATTTGGTTTCAATCGTCAAAGAGAACATCTCCCTTCCGGGTGGCACATTGTTCTAGCGATCATAACTCAACGCCAGTTGAATGATCCGTGGAATTCAAGATACAGACGCCTATTACCCAGAGGTAATTCAGACGGCGTCTAAAATCTTGAAGCCCCAAAAGTAGCCGGCTTTCAAGGAAAAGCCCTACAGGGGCAAGCGCAAAATATGCCCAACTATTTTAAACCGTCTGTCCAAAAAGGCAGACATCCGGCGACTTGAATTTGGCTTCAATCGTCGAAGAGAACATCTCCCTTCCGGGTGGCACATTGTTCTAGCGGTCATAACTCAATGCCAGTTGAATGATCCTTCGAATTCAAGATACAGGCGCCTATTACCCAAAGGTAATACAGACGGCGCCTAAAATCTTGAAGCCCCAAAAGTAGCCGGCTTTCACTGAAAAGCCCTACAGGCGGCACGCGCATAATTTGCCCAACTATTTTCATCCATTTGTCCAAAAAGGAAAACATCCTTCGAATTCAAGATACAGGCGCCTATTACCCAAAGGTAATACAGACGGCGCCTAAAATCTTAAATCGCCAAAAGTAGCCGGCTTTCACAGAAAAGCCCTACAGGCGGCTCTTAAGACACCCAGTCATTGCCAAAAGGCAACACAAACGGTGTTTTACTATAAACCTATGTAGTCGGTCTTCATCTAAAGACCCTACAGACGGTGTTTTACTATAAACCTATGTAGTCGGTCTTCATCTAAAGACCCTATAGACGGTGTTTTACTATAAACCTATGTAGCCGGTCTTCATCTAAAGACCCTACAGACGGTGTTTTACTATAAACCTATGTAGCCGGTCTTCATCTAAAGACCCTACAGACGGTGTTTTACTATAAACCTATGTAGCCGGTCTTTATCTAAAGACCCTACAGACGGTGTTTTACTATAAGCCTAAGTAGCCGGTCTTTATCTGAAGACCCTACAGACGGTATTTTGCTATATATTCGAATGACATTGCATTCAGCTCAAACTGTGTGATTGCCGGATAGTAACATGGACGGCTGCCTACTTCAAGTTGGACTAACTTGAAGCAAGCAACCGTCCAGGGGCAGACGTACCCAACACTTATTCAAAATTTGATTCATTGCAAAAATTGAAAGCAAAAGCAATAATAAGGAAAACATTGCAAAAAGGCAAAGATATCAAAAGAAAATCGGCAAAACCGGTAAATATAATCATTATAAGTGAATTGTTATCCGGACCCCAGTCCGGGAAATGGATACAGAAATACACGGCACACAGGCCGGATAAGGAAAGAAAAAATAGAGGAAAAACTACTGCTACGGCGGTTGCTGTTGCTGTTGTTGCGGCTGCTCAAGAGGCGGCTGGCCTTCGCCGGCTGGGGGAGCTTCTTAGTCTGCCTGGCCTTGGGTTTCAGCACCCTCAGCCGGCACTTCTTCCTCCATTTGGTCATACTCCGCCTGAGCCCAGTCTTCAAAGGGAGCCGGCTTGTCCAACCCAAGAACCTGGGCATCGTACACCTCAGTAGCGTACCTATACCGCAGGTCAAAGCAGGCGTAGTCTGTATCCGGGTGGACCAGAGACCAGGCCATCTTCATGCGCGCTTCACAGTCGCGCTCGTTCTCGGCGACAAGCCGGGTCTGCTCAGCCGCCATTTTCCCCTTGAAGTCAGTATGAGCCTGAGAAAGCTCATTCTTCACCCGGGCAATCTCCTCCTTGAGCGCAGCATTCTCCTTGTCAGCATCCGTTAATCTCTCAACGGTTCCTTGGAGAGTCTTCATTTGTTGCTCAAAATCTGCTGCTTTCTTGTTGGCAACATCAGCAGCAGCCGTAGCATTGCGGAGAAGTTCCTCCTGTTTCATCTCCCCGGTTTTAGTTTGCATTTCAAACATGAGGGAATTATATTGATGAACATCAACTAATTCGACTGCCCTTCTTTGGGCATCCTTTACCTCCTCCTGCTTTTTGCGGAGAGGGGTCCTGAGTCCGTCCACCCTCAACATCACCTGTATGCAGCCGGTATGTGAAAACAGTTAGAAAGCATCCGGAATAATGTAATCTTGCATGAAAGTATCCCAACCGGTACATACCTCAGCAAGAAGTGAGATGACCGGTCAATGTTGACCTGCCCAATACCCGGCACCTCCTCCCTTTCGGACCGGGTAAGGGTCCTGACCATTCTCTTGGCATAATTTTGCAAGTCTGGCCAACGAGAAGTTTTTGCATAAACAGATTTACCGGTTAAGTATCTGGCATAAGCACCGCCTATATTTCGCCGGCTAGCTGAAGAATCGCCTGGCTGAGAAGCCTGGGACTTGACTCTAACATGCTCAAGCGGCCAGGGGTGTTCAAAGGCAAGAGCCATACCTTGAGTTTGTGGCTGAGGGGTTGAACTACCCCCAGCCGCACCTGAATCGGATGCTACAGTAAGCACCCGGCCAGAAGGAGCAACCTGCTCCTCGGTCTCAGCCTCCCCCAGCTGAGAGCCAGGAATCAAGCCTCGAAGGCTTTTACCGCCTGAGGTTGACCGCTCTTGTTGAGCCAGCGGCCTGGTTCCTGATACGGGAGGGGGAAGAGGCGCTGTTCTCTGCCTGGTAGAGGCCGGCTGAGAGAGCTCTTCGCCGGGCCTCTTCGTCATTTGGCGAAGGGAGCGAGGAACATTTCTGCTCCCCGAATGCAAAAGGAGAGTTAGCAAGTCAGTATAAGTTTAAAGTCATCCGGTTCCAAGAGTATGAGCTACAACTCATACATCCGGTTCCAAGAGTATAAGCTACAACTCATACATCCGGTTTCAAGAGTATGAGCTACAACTCATACATCCGGTTTCAAGAGTATGAGCTACAACTCATACATCCGGTTTCAAGAGTATGAGCTACAACTCATACATCCGGTTTCAATGGTATGAGTCACAGCTCATACATCCGGTAACAACTAAAATTAAGAACATCAAACAACCGGTAGAATGAGAAACATCCGGAATTTACCCCTTTGTTCCTGGCCGCAACTTGGGCCCGTTTCTTCTCCAGCTGTTCCTTGCGGATCTCAACCGCAGACTTAGCCGGCGTCATGTCCGGAGAAACCATTTCTCGTCCTTTCTCTGCAAAACAAAAAGAAAAGAAAAAGGTCAGATGATTATTCAAGCATAGCACAAGCGGCTAAAAAGGCCGGTTGACTTTGACGTACGTTTTGAGAACATAGTACTAAGACCGGAGGCGGAAAGGAACTCCTCGTCTTTTAGACATTCCGGATGAGGGACCCAGAATTTGGGGACAATGACTTGTGTCCCATCATCAAGGGGCATGGTCGTCTTCTTGAACAGCCCCGGCTCCATAATCTGTTCCCAAGCCTCATCCGGTATCTTGGGAAGGGCACATTTCCTGCCCAGAAGAGCCGGCTGCTTGTTGTAGAGACGCAGCCTCCGGTTGAGTTGGAGAGATGGAGATGAAACCATATAAAACTTGCTCTTCCAACTCGACCACTTAGACGGCTTGTCTAAGGTCATCATGAATTCTGAATGCGTGGTTAGGGTGTACCACGCATTCCAGCCGCCTGGGGCACGACTCAGATAGTGCATATGCGCGAACGCCTCCTAGCTAGGCGTCACGTCCTGCATTTCGCAGGCGGAAATGTATCCCAGGATGTTCACCCATGAATTGGGTGTTAGCTGCCAGACACCAAGGTCATACCCCCTTAGTATGGCCCGGATGGCTTTGTGGAGAGGGAACCGGAGCCCGGCTTTGAAGGCCGCCTCATAGCAGCCGAAGTAGTTGTCCGCATGATCTATGTCGTCCTCCCAGACAACGGTTGCCTCCCCAGGCGGCACCACAATATCACAGCCGTTCCCAACCTGCTTTTTCGCCAAGAATGCTGGCAATGTTGCATTAAGGGTCACGATGTCCCGGGCGCTCATAGACGCCTCGGTAGGATTGTTTATTGCCGGCCAGTTGTAGGCCTCTTGGTCTGCTTCAGGGGCAACCGGCTCCCCGGATGTTATAGCTGAAGAAGAGGAGCCGGATCTTTGGGCGGTCTCTTCGCCGCTTGAAGCAGACTCTTCAAGAATTTTATCGCTGGGTGTACTAGGGACACCCGGTTGGTCGTATGGGGCATCTTCAACCGGTGGTCCGGCTGAGCCTTCGGACTGATAATTGGGATTCACAGCCGTCCATCTAGTCCGGGCCATACTGTCCTGCACATGAACAGAGACGGTCGGATTCTTAGCATAAGAGTGGACCAAACCCTCCCAGGCGGCATCCCCAGTCCTAGACTCAGCCGTACTTGGTGACCGGTTGACATCAGTTCTAGGTTGTGCCATGTGTGTGTTGGGTGAATTCATCTATCACTAACAACCTATGCAACCGGGAAAAATTAACAAGCGAGGTGAAAGAGGTAGAGGCGGTACCTTTGTACTTTGAAAGATTGAAGTCTTGAGTTTGCTGGATGCTGGTACAGACGGTCACCAAAAGATATCTCTGCAAATAAACACCCGGAAAATTAGAAATTCACCCAAAAGCACCCCAGGCGGTGATATTATTGGTCAAAGTTTTTGGTCAAAGTTACCCAAAAACACCCCGGACGGTTATGTCTGGATGAGGGTCTGATCAGCAAAAAGAAGCAAAACTCAAAATTGACCCAAAAGCACCCTAGGCGGTGTTGTTATTGGTCAAAGCTTTTGGTCAAAATTACCCAAAATCACCCCAGACGGGTATGCCCGGATGAGGGTTTATTGAATGCTTTTGGGAAAAATCAAAAATTACCCAAAGGCACCCCAAGCGGTATTTTCCGGATGGGGGTTTATGGAATGATTTTGGGAAAAAATCAAAAATTACCCAAAAGCACCCCAGACGGGTACACGTCCAGATGGGGGTCTATTGAAAGCTTTGGGAAAAAATAGAAAATTGCCCAAAAGCACCCCAGGCGGTCTTGGCCGGATGAGGGTTTAATGAAGAGCCTTGGAAAAAATCGGCAAATTGCTCAAAGATACCCCAAACGGTGATGTTCAGATGGGGGTCTCTTGAGCAAGCTTTGGAAAAATTTGAAAAAGCTTGGAAAATTTGATTAAATTGCCTAAAAGCACCCCAGGCGGTGCTACCCGGATGGGGGTCTATTGGGAGCTTTGGAGAAAGAGGAAGTTTCCAAGGGTACCCCAGGCGGTTTACACTAACCAGATGGGGGAAAGCTAAAGACTACAACTGGCTAGTTACCCCAGACGGTATGACACCGGATGGGGGTGTTTCAAATAGAATCAAAAGCTATAGCCGGATGAGTAGACAAAATAAATAAAGGAAAAGGCTTCAAATTACCTCAGACGGTGATGAGGAGACGTTCTGAAAGAATGTCGGTTGCCTCAGACGTTTGAAAAGAAGAAATGAAGCCGGTTGAGAAGAAAGAGGAAAGACGGTTGTATATTAACGCAGCCGGAGTCAGAGCTCTCTTTTCTCAAGTTTTTTTGGAATTTTGCAAATGTTGCAAATGATTGGGGATGGCGTAGATGAACCGTCATCCCCCTTAGTTTCAAGTTCAAAATTTGAACAGAAACGAAATGGAGGGAAGGAGACCAACCGTCCCCTTCCCAGATCGTGACAACTGTCACCTAGGGTGACGTGGCAGGCCATGTCACAGATGCCGCGTGGCAAGCCACGTGTCATCTGTGAGGGGCAAATGTTCAGGGTAAAAATACCCTAGCCACGTGGCCCAATCAAGCGCTGACACGTGTCAGTCCCGGAAAGGCCCAGTGGAATCCAATCCTAGGCTGACACGTGGCACGCTACCATTTGGCAGGGAAACTGATCCCTTGCACTATAAATAAGAGGAATAATCCTCATTTATGGGGCATTCACAAATTCCCAAACACAAAAAACACAAAAAAACACAAAAACCAAACTGCATTTACTCTCTCTGAATCAGAGAGAAATCTTTACTTTCCGCACTATTCACTTCGTACGCGTTCTAACTAGATCGTCGGAGGTGGAACTCCACCCAACCGGAGTTTCGTTGTTTTGCAGGTACAGCCGGTCAGCAAGCTCAGTCTCGGAATTGTAACTCTCCCGTAGGACACAGAAAAAACCCCGAAACAGATCTGATCTGAACTTATTTTTTCTTATCTAATCTGATCTGAACTTATTTTTTCTTATCTGATCTGAGCTTATTTTTTCTGAAATAAGTAAAAATAAGGTGAATTAAACAAGGCCTAAGTGGGGTTGGTAGAAGATAGATTTAATAAAATAGTAGTTAGTTCTTACCAATTAAGGAAGTGTTGCAATTATAATGAAACGAATGAAAAAGAAAGTGTTGCAATTATTACGAAATGTATAGATTTTAAACACTTCCTCCATTTTTCTATTATTCGCAACACTTTTTCATTTTAAGCACAACTATAAGTCAATTAACTTTTATTCATTCCCCAATAAATGCTCAATGATCTCCTTGAAATAGTAATATCTCTGTTATTTACATATTCCTTTTGTTTTCTACTACAATGCTTTTTCCAATGTGGCTGGTCATACCGTGTGCCCGGGGTTACTTATACAGGTTATTTATTCAGGAGTTCCTTATAGTAATATCTCAGTCGGTTAACGCGTTTTCAGTGATCGACTGAGTAACTCTTGAATAAGTAACTCTTGAATAACTAACCCCTAACCAAACGAGTAACCCTTGAATAAGTAACTCTTATTAGTAACCTCGACCACAGCCACATATAAACATTTGTGTTTCTTTTATTCTTTCCTTGTCGAATCTTTAGTGATTATAAGATCTAGTGCCTTAACGATATTTCTATACTTCAAATTATAGTAATCTAATCTTGTTATATTTGTCATGATTTTTAATTTTTAGATAAGAAATTTATAGAATTTATTTTTTTTTGTAATATGTACAGTAGTTTAACTTAAGATATTCATATTACAATATTAAACCCTATTCACTTCAGTTTAAGAAAATAATATTCAGTAAAAATAATATCAGTGCAATAAAAATAATTTCAATTAAGTAAAAATAAGTTCACTTAAGCAAAAATAATTTCAGTTTAGTAAAAATCAATAACTTCAAAGAAAAAAATATAATAGGAAATCAATAAAAATAATTCCAGTTCAAAAAAATAATTTGAGTTCTGTAAAAATGATTTAAGTCAGCAAAATTAATTAATTTCATTTCAGTAAAAATAATTTCTTTTCAGCAAAAATAAGGTGAAGTGAACAGGGCCTTACATTGGAAAACATGAAGATATCAATTGGGATAAACATTTTGAAACAGACTATTGAGTAAAAATTATTATGAAAATGTCCTAAGCAATTACCCTTAAATTTTTTTGGCTATAACAAAATTGGATAAGCGGAGATTTTTTAGGTAGTTTTTTTTATTTTTTATTTTTGTATTTTTTATTTGAGATCCTATATATAAAGTGAAAGCACCATTTTGGTGATAAATTTTACTATACCCAAATTACCCCTATCAAGGTGAAAAATTACCTCTCTTATTCACAATTGTTCTATCATAATTGTCTTATCATAACAACTCCCTTTCTTTCACATAAATTTATCTTTTCAAATGTGCTCACTCCCCATAAAAGAAGAAACTGCTCTTGATTTTTTTTTTAAACTCTTCCTAATTTTGCTCATTTACTCCCTCCGTCCCAAATTACTCGCAACGTTTTGACTTTTGACTTTTGACTATTCACATTTCTCACTTTGACTACCTTTTTTAGCTATTATATGAAAACCAATGTAATCATGTAAGATGTTGTTAAGTCTATTATAATGTATAGTCTTTTAATATAAACTTATTTTAACTTTTATAAATATATAATAAAGATGTTGACAGTCAAACATGTGCATCGGCAAGCGTGTCTAGTCAAAATGTTGCAAGAAAATTGGAACAGAGGGAGTATGTATTTTTTTGTTCTTATTTCATTATCATCATTTTATTAAATATTTCATCTATATTCTCAGTTTCACAAATCTTAAAACACATGCCTAGTGATTTTAGGTTAATGGTGGGCCACAACAAGAAATAGGCCAAATTCCGACGGACGTATATTCCGTCGGAAAATTCGACATTTCCGACGGAATTACGACCTGTCGGAAAATTCCGTCGGCAAAAGGAAATTTTCGTCGGAAAATCCCTCGGAAATTTTCCGACGGAATTTATTCCCTCGGAAATTACAGCTTCCGACGGACATTTCCGTCGGAAGCTGTGAATAAAACAGGAAAAACAAAAACAAAAATTATTAAAGGATTTTCCGACGGAAAATTCCGTCGGAAATTCCCTCGAAAAATCGTTTAATAATTTTTTAAAGGAATTTTTTTTTATAAATAAAATAGAGTTTCCGACGAAATATTCCGTCGGAAACATTATTTTTATAAAAACCGAACCCTATCTCCTTTTTCCCTTTCTCCGCCTCTTTCTCACTGCCTTCTCTCCTTTTTCCCTTTCTCCGCCTTTTTCTCCTTTTTCCCCTTCTCTCTCTCTCCTCTTTCCCCTCTTTCTCCTGTTTCCTCCTCTCCTTCCTTCCTCCTTCCCTCTCCTTCCTTCCTCCTTCCTCTCCTCCTTCCTCTCCTTCGACGACCTCAACAACAACGAAGGCAACAACATCAACAACCATAACAACATTAACAACAACGCAACAACATCAACACGCAACAACATCAACAACGCAACAACAACAACAACGCAACAACATCAACAACAACATCAACAACGCAACAACAACAACAACATTTGTAATTTTTGTAAATTTTTGTAATTGTTGGATTGATTTTCTGATTTTTTGTTGATTTCCTTAATTTTTTAATTTTTGTTGAATTTTTGTTTAATTTGTTGATGGATTGATTTTCTGATTTTTTTGTTGATTTTGTTTATTTTGTTGATTTTGTTGATTTTGTTTAATTTTTTGTTTAATTTTAATTTTGATTTTTGTTGGGTAAGGGGGTGGCTGGGTGGGTCGTGTTGGTGGTGGGGTTGGGTGGCCTGGGTCTGGTCAGGGGTTGGGTGGGGGGCGTTTGGTCAGGGGTTGGCTGGGTGGTGGGCGTTTGGGTAAGGGTGGGTGGTGCGGTGGGTGGGTGTCTGGGTGGGGCTGGGTGGGTGGTGGGTGTGGGTGTCTGGGTGGGTCGTGTTGGTGGTGGGGTTGGGTGGCCTGGGTCTGGTCAGGGGTTGGGTGGGGGGCGTTTGGTCAGGGGTTGGCTGGGTGGTGGGCGTTTGGGTAAGGGTGGGTGGTGCGGTGGGTGGGTGTCTGGGTGGGGCTGGGTGGGTGGTGGGTGTGGGTGTCTGGGTGGGGCTGGGTGGGTGGGGCTGGGTGTCTGGGTGGCTACTGGGTGGGTGGGGGCTGGGTGGCTACTGGGTGGGTGGGGCTGGGTGGTGTCTGGGTGGGTGGGGCTGGGTGGGGCTTTTTTTTTAATAAATTTTCCGACGGAATTTTCCGACGGACTATATCTTTGAAAGTCAGATCCTGCTATGACGGAAAGCATTCCGTCGGGAATCCGTCGGAATCGTCATTTCCGTCGGAAACTACCTTTTTTCCGACGACAGGTTTTCCGACTGACATTTTCCGACGGATTTCCGACGGAATTTCACAATTTTCCGACGGAAATTTTCCGTCGGAAATGAGCTGAATTCTAGTAGTGGGCGTCGGTTAATATATTTTTTTTTCTAATTTTTGAAAATAAGTAAACTTTATAATTGATAAAATAAATCTATTTGTTTTTAATTTTGATGAGAATGAGCTAATGAAGGCTTCAAAAAGAGGTCCTTGAATTGCCTTGTTTTCCTTGAATATTGTCCTTGAATTATTGTCCTTGAATTGCCTTGTTTTCCTCTTCTTTCTTTGTCACAAATGTGTAAATGGCAGAAGCAATCATATTGCCGATCGCTAAATCCATACTTGGTAAGATCGGTTCCTTTACCGGTGATTTGGTCATTTCCTCTGTTTCCGAAGAATTAAAAGCGGCCAAGTCAGCTGAGAAAGATCTTAAGAAGATAGCTGATAAGCTCACTGCCATTTGTGCTGTCCTCCATGATGCTGAAGAAAAGAAATATTCGAACGAAGCCATGAAAGTTTGGCTAAGAGATCTGAAGCGTGTTGTTTATGATATTGATGATCTCTTGGATGAAGTCGCCTTTGACGCTTTACAGCGCCGTGTCAATGAAGGTCGTTTTCGGCGCAAGCTTAGGTACTATCTTTCCTCCTCAAACCCCATCATTTATACTTTTCATGTAAGTCACAAAATACGAGATCTCTGTAAGCAGCTTGAACACATTGTGGCTAAGAAAAATGATTTTGGTTTGACTGAGAGTCCAATTGAGTACTCAACTGCTGACATCAGGATTTGGGATAGAAGCTCATATGTCCATGTACCTGATGTTATGGGAAGAGAAGAGGCTAAGCAAGATGTTATAAGGAGATTGGGAAGAGTCAATGGTGTTAGTGAGCTCTCAGTGCTTCCTATTGTTGGGATGGGTGGGATAGGAAAAACTACATTAGCCAAGTTGGTGTATCAGGATGTCCAACACTTTGATCTAAAGTTGTGGGTATGTGTTTCGGACCCGTTTCGCATACCTAAGATCATAGAGGACATTCTGAAGGATGGTACTGAAGACAGTACTCCTAACCAAGAAATGTGTATATTGGTGAGAAAGCTCCATGGTTTGTTGAGTGGGAAGAAGTACTTGCTAGTGTTGGATGATGTCTGGGTTGAGGAATTCGGAAAGTGGAAAGAGCTAAAGGACGTGCTAGCTGTTGGTAATCCGGGGAGTGTACTTTTGATCACTACAAGAAACTCCAAGGTTGCTTCTATCACTCAAACATTTGAATCATATGACTTGGATAGTCTTCCAATTGATGTTTGTTGGTCAATGTTCAAGCACTTGGCATTCAAGGACGAAGTTGAGGAAGCCAAATATCCGAATCTTTGTGAAACTGGCAGGTCTATTGTTAAAAAATGCCATGGCATCCCACTCGTTGTGAAGACTTTGGCGAGTTTATTAAGAAGTCCGAGGGAAGAACAAGAATGGCAACGAATTAATGATATGGAAAGTTTAACTGAATTGGAGCGACAATATGGTGATGTCTTACCACTATTAAAATTAAGTTATGATAAATTACCATCTCACTTAAAACCATGTTTTGCTCACTTGTCCTTGTACCTGAAAGATGTTGAATTAATTTCTTTTGATGTTTCATATATGTGGAGCGCACTTGGATTGTTGCCACTGGATAAGAGAAATAATGATATTGATGGCTTGGGATACTCTTACTTTAGGGAACTGACAACAATGTTCTTGGTTGAAGAATCAAGTAAACATCTGGTGGGTATAGCTTGCGTTAGTAAAATGCACGATTTTTTGCATGATCTAGCAGTGAACATTATGGCAGAAGAGTTAGTTGTTGTAACTTTGGATAAGATGACAGATTTAGACCATGCTAGGCATGTTGTTTGGGGAGCTGAGAAAGCTGATAGTTTAAAAGAAAAACAATTTCCAACAGAGCTTCTCGGAGCAAAGAGAGCCCGTTCGTTTCAATTTGGTTATGCCTATAACCGACATGTAAGCATGTCCTTTCTAGAGGGTATTATATCCAATCTCAGCTGCTTACGCCTCTTGGATCTTAGGAGTCTTTGGTTTGAAGAGTTGCCAAAGTCGATTGGGAACCTGAAGCATTTGAGATATCTTGACTTGTCAGATAATCCCATCATGAAATCACTTCCAAATACAATATGTAATCTATTGAATTTGGAAACATTTCGTATCTATGGATGTAAGCAATTAAAAGAGCTACCAAGGGATATACATCAATTGCAAAGCTTAAAGTTTTTCATTGTGACAACATGTCAAGAGAGCTTAGTTAACACCAAACTCAATGAATTAAGCTCTCTACAATCCTTACATTTTAATTCATGTGAGAGTTTGATCTCGTTGTGGGACAGTGATAATATTTGGCTCCTTAACTCCCTCAAAATCCTGTACATCGTTAACTGTCCAAAATTGACAAGTCTTATAAAAGATATGAAGTACCTTGTTAACCTTCAGGTATTAGAAATAAGAAATTGTGAAGAGTTAGATATGAACAAGGGAGAGGCCCTTCAAGGCCTTCAAAGCCTCCTACGTTTGGTGATCCAGAATGTAAAAATGGCAAGCCTTCCAAATGACATACAATCTGCTGCAACTTCTCTTCAATATCTTTTTTTTTTAGATTGTGAAGGTTTAGTGGAGCTTCCAGATTGGTTACATTGTTTCACCTCTCTCGGGGTTATTCATATAAGAGATTGTCCAAATGTGTTGGGTTTGCCCAAATGCATTAGCCAGATCAACTCTCTAAAAAGAGTCACAATTCTGAAATGCCCAAACCTATCAATAAGATGCGCTGTACCAGATGGAGAAGACTACCCTCTCATACGACACATTCCCGAATTCGTTCTTGATGGCGTCACATTTACTGCAAATCAAAGCCACTGAAAAAGGTCTCATTTTCTATACTCACCAATATTCATTTTATATTTCTATATATTTTATTGTCTTATCTTTATCTTTGGGTAGTCTTTGAATTCCTCAAAGTGCATTTTTTTTTTTTTTTTTTTTTTTTTTTGACATAATAATATCTATTACACACCTACATATAACTAACTAAGGAAAACATGGAAGAATTACAAATTAATGATATTTTATTAGTTCTAAGTGTACACTGTAATTATTATGTATTTATGTGTTGATGATATTTTTGCAATTGTTTGTTATACAGATTTTAAGACCACCGTTTTTCAATCCGGCTGTTGGAGCAAATTTCTGGTAGTATTTGAATACTCAAGGGTGTATATTTGTTTAAGTCGTTTTTCTGTATAATATAATGGTTGATGCTATGGTATTTATCCTTTTTTTGCTTTGTAGGAGTTACATGGTTTTACCTTACTATTAAAGTAAGGGTTTTACATGTAACAAACGATTTATTTTTGTTGTTCTGGGTTTACTTTGATTATATGTTGTTCTGGGTTTACTTTGATTAACATTCGAGTAATGGTGTTTAAGTTGGTATGTGAAACAAGATTGTATTTGCTTACAAATAAACATAAGAACGCATGCATACTAGTGGCCGTGTTTGGTAGGCTATTGTCTCAGCGGATAGCATCGATTTTACACAAGCAATAGAGCCAAGCAATTAATCAACAATTTGACATATCTACTCGCAGATACTGCTTTGCCCTGCATCAAGCTGATCTGCCTTTCAGACTCTGAATCAGGAAAACAGAAGCATGGGACTATGGGTGCAGTCTGATTCATAGAATATAGCACAACACTACAACAGAACAGCAGTTGGAAATCAATCACTTGAGAGAAACGACTGTTCAAATTGCAGTTTAACTAATGTGGAAGCAAACGATATAAAATATATAACAATTGTAGCTAACGAAGATTAAGTATATCTTATCGGTGCAGCGGCTGTAATTTTTTTGGCATTCACATTCAATAAACAAGCAACAATGCAACATAAAACTAAGCATATTCCTTGATTGAGTATAACTTTAGTAGTGTCTTAATACTAACCAACAATAAAATGAAATAGATATAAGACCTTATTACAAGATGTTACAATCCTCAATGTCACTGCTGATCATCAAATGACAGTTTTTCTTACTCTTCAATCACATCAAAATGATTTCGAGATGCTTCAGAGTTTTCAGGAAGATAGACAGCTAGTGATGCACCCAACTTCATATGGTTTGTAGGGATCCTTTATGTTCAGTGACGGATCTTGAAAATAACTACAGAGTCAAATGTTTTGTCTCTCTTTTATGGTTTTAAAGTTCAAAACAGGGATGTTGTGTATATCATCCAAAGCAATGAGATCGGTAGCTACTCCTCTAGGAACTAGTCAAGACTTCCTAACCTGATTTTCAAAATTACAAAAATCCAATGGTCGTTTCTAAGAAAACCTAGTTCTTTGAACCAAGACTTGAATCTGTTAACAAAAAAAGATAAGAATTACCAACTTGTATACCACTGGAGCATTAGATAGGTATTTTCCAACTTTGCTCATGGGTAGCACTTTGGTGTAATTATAATCAATAATTAAGGTAACTATACATTCAATCATGATTAGGACTATCGTTTATTATATTCTAAGTGACAAATAATTGAGCATTATAAAATACAAGATAAAGGAACTGCAAGAGAACACGAAAGCACTATACATTTAATCATGATTAGGACTATAAAATATCTAAAGAGAACACGAAAGCACTAATCTAGTTTTATGTGCCACTATAAGATAATTTAATCTAATCATAAGCCTAATAGTGCTAAACCTTACACACAAAAGCCTAATTATTTAAGATAGAAGAAATCCAGTCTACACATTCCATCTAGAAAGTTATAGGTAGGTACACCATACACCCATTCCCAAAATAGGCAAGTGATGAGCATTTAAAAAAAAAACGAGCAAAAAAGGTAATCCCAATTAGAAACAAAAAAAGCAATACAAAACTAACAATGCACAATTATCAACTCTAGATTGCAATAAACAAAATTTTTATCACCCAAAAGCATGTCCTACGCAAGTTGTGCATACGCCGCTTGTCAAGGTAAGTTTATATAATGTGAAGGGCTGGAGGCTGTCCATATTCATATAGCTACAATTCCAGCCTAAGAACCGACTCAAAATGGCACACCAAATTTACAATCAAAATGATCAACAAAAAAGCCTCAAACATCCTTCAGTTGCAGTAGTCATGGTACCATTCCCAATGCAAGGCCATCTCAATGAAACTCTCCATCTATCCAACCTCATAGCCTCATATGGTATACCAGTTCATTTTATTGGATCCACAACACACAATCACCAAGCAAAACTGCGCCTCCACGGTTGGGACCCTGAAAATACAAGCAAAATTCACTTTCATGACTTGCAGCTCCCTCCTTTAATCTCAGTTCCTCCCAAATTCGATCCCCACACCACATTCCCTGGGCATCTCCAACCACTTTTTGATGCTTCCTCTCATCTCCGTCAACCTGCATTCCAACTTCTACAAGAGCTCTCAATTAAGTTCAGGAGAATCATCATTATTCATGATACCTTAATTGCTACAGTTGTTCAAGATGTGAAATTAATCCCAAATGCTGAGTCATATGCCCTCCATAGTGTCTCTGCCTTCGCCATCTTTTTCTACATTTGGGAGTCGATAACTAACAAACCATTTCAGCTAGATTCTGATATCCCAAATAACATTCCCTCGAGTGAAGGGTGCTTTGCACCAGAGTTTGCAGACTATGCAGCAAAGCAATACAAAGTATTGAACTTTGAGAGTGGAAGAATCTACAACACATGCAGACCAATCGAAGGTAGATATATGGACTTACTGGAAAAGCTACCCACAAATGCTAACAAGAAGCTTTTTGCGATCGGACCTTTAAATCCAGTAGAAGTGAAGGGTAGATGCACTTACAACCGACATCAATGTCTCGAGTGGCTGGACAAACAAGAGAAGGATTCTGTAATATACATTTCTTTCGGAACATCAACATCAATGTCAGAGGAGCAGATTAGTGAGTTGGCAGTTGGGTTGGAAAGAAGTAGGCAAAAGTTTTTATGGGTTGTTAGAAGTGCTGATGGAGTAGAACTTTCTGCAGAAGCTGATGTGAAAAGGCCTCAACTACCAGAAGGTTATGAAAGCAGAATACAGGACAGGGGAATGGTGGTGAGAGACTGGGCACCTCAGCTTGAAGTTCTAGCGCACCCATCAACAGGAGGATTCATGAGTCACTGTGGCTGGAACTCATGCATGGAGAGCATCAGCATGGGAGTGCCAATTGCAGCATGGCCAATGCATTCTGATCAGCCAAGGAACACAATTTTGGTAACACAAGTACTAAAATTTGGTATAGAAGTCAGAGATTGGGCACA
Organism: Chenopodium quinoa; assembly: GCF_001683475.1. Classification (NCBI taxonomy): domain Eukaryota; kingdom Viridiplantae; phylum Streptophyta; class Magnoliopsida; order Caryophyllales; family Amaranthaceae; genus Chenopodium; species Chenopodium quinoa. The sequence continues at coordinate 2,928,660 of NW_018744996.1, read as the reverse complement.
AAGAAATGAGCTTGTAACATCAACTACAATAGAAAATGCAGTGAGAAGATTAATGATATCAAAGGAAGGTGAGGAGATGAGGAAACAAGCTGCAGAGCTCAGAGGCATTGTTCGAGGATCAACTTCTACAGGTGGATCTTCTCACCTAGAAATGGATTCTTTCATCGATCACATAACCAGATAATGATGTAAAAAAGAGGATACAGCCTAAGAAAATCTTGGATAGCTGGAAACATAACTGAAAGTATGATCGCGGGCAACTCAATCAGTGATATGTACTGAAATAATACATGAACTTTGCCTAGCTAGGATCTTGACTTACTGATGTATAAGTTTGTATGATACAAAAACAAGTAATCATTAGTCTCAGGTATGATTTCAATCTTGAAATTTAAAGAGATGTGAGTACTAAGAATTGACCAAAAAGCCTTTCTGCTATTACAATTACAAAGCAACCTGCAACAACCTTCTGAGTCTCCCTTGGGATGACACGAAATCTATTCAGTTAATTCTCTATTAAGAAATAGATCACAAGCCTAATTTTTTATTTTGATCACTTTCCTAGTATGAACTCCCTTGCTAGTTCTGGTGATTAAGATTGCCTGTACTAAGATATATACTAGAGAAAGTCTATAGACAATGATGATCCCTACCATAATTTGATATGATGAAAAGCAATTATATGCAGCACTATCATATAAATTCTGTTTATGTATGTAAATACTTGTTAACTTGGTTCCAAGTTACCATACTTCTGTCGTTCTAAGTTGCATTTGAATGGTCAAATCAATCACAACGGAAACAAAACACAATCCAAATCGAAAGCATGAAGAATTCATCCTCCACAAGTCAGAAAGTTTGGCTGCCCTTTCTACAGAGCTAACAAGTGTATTTCAATATATCATTCCAGGAATACCCAATCTATTTGTTATACCCTCAATAGTCAATATTTTTCCCCCTATATCTTTAAGGTTTTAATGCCTATCAAGATCCATCCAAAGACATCCTGAAATTTATGCAAAATGAAAAGACAAAAATACTGTCAAAATGGCCTTAAACAACCTCAAATAGTTGTGGTGATGGTTCCCTTCCCAGCCCATGGCCATATCAATCAGCTCCTCCACCTCTCTCGTCTTATAGCCTCCTATGGCATACCGGTTCACTTTGCTGGATCAACTGTGCACAATCGCCAAGCGAAGCTCCGTGTCCATGGTTGGGACTTGGAAAGTTCAGGTAACATCTATTTCCATGACTTCCAACTTCCTACTCTCGGCTCATTTTCCCCTAACACCAATGCCTGGATTAAATTTCCAGAGCATCTCCAACCACTTTCTGATGCTTCTTCACATCTCCGTCAACCTGTGTTTCAACTTTTACAAGAACTTTCATCTAATTTTAGGAGAATTGTTATCATTCATGATAACCTGATGGCCTCAGTAGTGCAAGACGTAAAATTGATCCCAAATGCAGAATCTTATACTTTTCTATCAGTATCTGCCTTTACCATCTTCTTTAATAAATGGGAGTCCATTATAGAAAAACCTTTTGAATTAGATTCTGATGTTCCAAGATACATCCCTTCTAGAGAAGGGAGCTTCACACCAGAGTTTGAGAAATTTATAATAAATCAACACAAGCTTTTGGAATTTGAATCTGGAAGACTTTTTAATACATGCAGATTGATAGAAGGTAGATACATGGAACTATTGTCAAAACTATCAACGAATGTTAACAAGAAACTGTTTTCTATAGGACCTTTCAATCCGGTGGAAGCAAAAGGAAAAACGAACACTTGTAGGCCTGGATGCCTTGAGTGGCTAGACAAACAGGAGATAGAATCTGTGGTATATGTTTCTTTTGGAACAGTAACATCTATGGATGACGAGCAGGTCAAAGAGTTGGCAATAGGATTGGAAAGAAGTGGGCAAAAGTTTATATGGGTTCTTAGAGATGCTGATAAAGGCGATTTATTTGAAGAAGATGAGGCAAAAACTCTTCAGCTGCCAGAAGGATATGAAGAAAGAGTGATAAATAGGGGAATTATTGTGAGAGGCTGGGCACCTCAGCTTGAGATTCTAGCCCATCCAGCAACGGGTGGATTCCTGAGTCACTGTGGGTGGAACTCATGCTTGGAGAGCATCACCATGGGAGTGCCAATAGCAGCATGGCCTATGCATTCTGACCAACCCAAAAACAGCATTTTGATAACACAAGTCCTACGGATTGGTTTGTTAATCAGGGCTTGGGAACACAGAGCTGAGCTGGTAACATCAACTGCAGTTGAGAACACAGTAAGAAAATTGATGAAATCGGAAGAAGGAAAAGTGATGAGGGAAAGGGCAGCAGAACTAGGCAGAGCTGTTCGAGCCTCAGTAGCAGATGATGGAAGTTCTCACTTGGAAATGGATTCTTTCATTGCTCATATTAGCAGATGAAATTTTTTTTCACAGCTCAAAGGCACAAGTAGGGTAAGCAGCCTATAAGCATTGTTTCTTTCTGTATTATGGTCTTGTTGTGTATTGAACACTGGTCACATTAATGCACCAAAGGCCCAGAGCATAAGTTGCATATTCATCTTGCACAAAACTGCAATTGTACTACTGGCATATTCAAGTCTAAGAAGGTCTAATAGGATTAAAAGAGCCTAATTGACATAGACTTCAAATGACCAGAAAATAGGTCAGAAACAACACTAAAAATATTCTTTGTATTTTACAACTGACACCTTTGCACATGGAATTCCCATGTGCGTGCATCCCCCACTCTGGCAAGCTGCCTAGTTCCAGTTTGCGATTGTAGGGAAGCGAACATGTCAATAGATCAATAAGAATTTACTTATGTTTCCACAAAGTTAACAACCCAACAACATCATTCTTTCAGGAATAGAAATCACAAAATAAAACTTCAAAAACAATTATGGTAAATAACGTGAGTAGAGAGCTTACTTATCTTTCTGCTACAATTTGTTACTCAGACTTACCTACCAAATGTAGAGCACTGAAACATGTCCAAGTGTCATACTCAACCATTCCATGAAGATGTTGCATTTTCATCTCCAATTGTCAAGGGCCCTCCATAGTCATGTCAGAGTGTCTGGTATCAGAAACAAGCAAATGATGTAACGCTTGCGCACCTGTATAAGAATAGCTACTGACTTAGATCATGAAGTATCACTAGCTGTCAATATCATCAAGAAGGGCAGGAAGCAGCAATTGTACAGCATGTTTCATCCGAGGCAATATTATAATTTGGCTTTACAGAAATGAGAGAAGTTTAGTAAAAAATGCAAACCTCCTAAACTATCATTCAAGAAAATAAAGTGCCCCGTAGGCTGTCAATTGTAGGTATCTCCACTTCTAATGAATTGAGAGAGATGCTATAAGTGAGATTCTCATATAATAATTGGTTTTTAATGGAATTTACTAAATGCCCAAAAATTAAATTACTACTTGATGTTAGATGAAGGTCAAGTAACATAATTGCGACTGGCTAAACTGCAATTTTGTCCCAAAATCGAAGATTTTAGTTGATCTTCATTCTGAGGTACAAGCAACAATTAACTATTAGAACTCTCAACAACAAAGACACGTGCTAAGCTGTTTACACCCTATTAGACATAGGAACAACTTCCTGATTCGCGTTTCCGCACCAAAACAATCACCATGTGGTCTATATCAGACAGCTTAGTAACTCCTAACTAGCACATCTTCATTACACATTATACATTGCTCAAAAACATTCTTTCACAACAAAAAATCGTCAAATTTGACAACACGGTTTATTTACTTTATTATTACTTGTATTAGTCTAAAATCTTACCTTTACCTTCGATAACTACATCAAGCATTCAAGCACAATAAATGATGGATGAATTTATACAGGAAATAACAACAAACTGCTCAAACACATCTCCGTTGCTATAATCTCAATAATTGTTCATGCAATACCATGTTATCATCGAAAAACGCCCAATTAACTTAATCTTGTCCCATTACTAAATTACTCTACAATTCAATACATAGTGAATCAGTAATTGATGTATACCTACATCATCAAATTCTTGTATGAATGATTTCTTAACAATTTCTTCAAAATTATTAATTCAGGCAGTTGAATTCTGTAATTTAATTATCTTATGAAATTCTCAAAATTATAAACTCAAACAACTCCTAGTCTCAGATTATTTTAATAATAATTGAATAAATATGGAAAACCAAATAAAATAAGAAAATCTATGAAAGTTCAAGGGATTGCAATAAATTAAAGGAGAGATTACCGGAAACTTAAAGACTTGTCATTGAAAGTTACGAAAAGTGCAGGAAATATAATAATGGCCCAAAGGACAAGGTGGTGTTATTGGACTGAGATCCGGTTAGTTTGTGTCCAGTATTTGATTTGGATCTGTCTCTAAAATATTGCCAAATTATTGCAATTTAATACTACCTTTAATTATTTTTTATTCTTTTTTACATACTACTTTTTTTTTTTTAATGGGATAGAGAGGGGTAATTTCATTAAATAACTAGGTTAGTCACGTACTCACGTGCGATGCACGATTTTAACAATAAAACATTTGCTCTTGTGTGCGCAATATAAATAATTTAAGAAAGAACATAATAAATAATGATCTCTCTTATTAGATATTAAAATGCTAAATATTCTAATTAACTTCATAATAAAAATAAAATATATGAAATGTTAGCATTATATCAATTTAGTGGTATTTGTATAATTATAAAAAAAATTGAAGAATTTATGAAGAGTAGAATATTCAAACTCATATCATCACTGATAAAATATTGTGGGAAAAAAAATGTAGTATAGAGGAGGAAAGAAGGAAAACAAAAGAGACCAACCACCAATTTTATTATTATTTTTTTTACCTCCATAGGAAATTTTGTAGTTAGTAAATTTAGTCATAAAAACTTTTAGGAAAATTAATCTACCTTTTTTAAGCATTAGCTTTATCTTGAAATGGAGAAAAAATAAATAAAAAGGATGATGTCATATATAATTTTGGAGGGAATTTTTTTAATAAGAAGCTGACACGTGGCAGTGGTGATGCCAGCGGTGATTATTTTAGTATTAGTTATAGATATTATTAATATTATTATTATTATTACGACTATTATTATAATAATAATTATTATTATTATTATTTAATTATTATTACTATTATTATTACCGCATTATTATTGTTATTATTATTATAATTATTATTATTATTAACATTATTAATATTATTATTGTTATTACTATTATTATTACCGCATTATTATTATTATTATTATTATGATTATTATGATTATTATTATTATTATCGCACTATTATGGTTGTTGTTGTTATTATTATTATTATTATTATTATTATATATTAATTATTATTATCACTAAATATTATTTATTTTTATCAATTAATATTATATATTAATTATTATTATTAAATATTAATAATTATTATTATTAAATATTAATAATTATTATTATTAAATATTAATAATTATTATTATTAAATATTAAATATTATTATTATTAATTATTATTTTTAAGCAGGGCAGAACAGATTTCATCGTAGCAGAGCAGAACAACTCAAAAGAACAGGGCCTAGAGTGTAAACTATTGTAAGATTATTTGAGAATTCTTTGATCTTTAATCTTATAAAGTATTGTTATTTCACCCAATGCCACTAAACAATTGCAAAATTCACATAATGCCATAGCGTTTTTCAGAATTCACCAATGCCACTGAGCTTTAGTATAATATTACCAAATGTCATTCCTGTTAGTTGACCGTCACTGTTCATTAATTGACCCCACCACTTGCCACATGTCACCTTCTGATTGGTCGGTTTTTTAAAAAATAATAAAAATTAAAAAAAACCAAAAATAATTAAAAAAACTAATAATTTTAAAAAAAATTAAAAAAAAAAAAGAAAACCGAAAATCCCAAACCTCAGCCACCAGCCATGCCGCCGGTCCCCGAACCCCTGCTGCCGGGACCTGCACCGGCAGGAGCGCCGACAACCTCCGGCCCCCCTCCCTTTCCCCTCCTCTTCCCCCGTCGCGACCCACCGGAGCTTTAAACACAAAATCCGAAATCCCACCCCCCTTCCTCCACCACCCCGAAACCCCACCCCCTTCGTTCCTCTCGACTTCGCGCCAGCAAAACCACCACCATTGCTCTACTCCTCCGCCTTTTCCTCCTCCTTCCACGATGTTTTGCTTCAAGGTATTCCTTTTGCTCTCCTCTAATGGTCAAATTTTTGTGAAGAACCCTAAAAAAATTGAATTAGGGGTTTTTGTTTGGTGAAGCAATTCACAAAATTGTTTGCTCCAATCGATTGTATACTGAACTGTGAACATTTTGGTACAAGTTGAATAAAATTTGGTGAAGAAATGAGTAATTTACATGTTCCTCAATCTTTCATGCGTGAGCTTCAATGGCGTTTTTGTGCGTTTGGGAAGTGGAGGGGAAGGGGAGGGGGGCCGCCGGCGCGCCTGCCAGTGAAGGTGCAGGTCGCCGGCGGCAAGGGTTTTGGGGTTCAGCAGGGAGGGGGTGGTGGAAGGGGTGGTGGCTGGGGTTTGGGTGGTTTCAAGAGTTTTCTGTTTTTTTTTTAAAAAACTGACCAATCAGAAGGTGACACGTGGCAAGTGGTGGGGTCAACTAACGGAAAGTGACAGTCAACTAAGGGAAATGCATGGGATGTTTGCCTATAAATATTCTTTATTTTCATTAATGAAGGGAGAGAAGTTTTGAGTTATAATTAATCAATTCGTATGAATTGTTTTAGCAAGAGAATTGCATATGATATTTTGCTGAGAAAGCTACCAATTTAGTTGTTATTTAGTCTTGGTTAGATTAAATAGCTTCATATCCCCGAATTTCCTGAAGAGCCCATAAAAATACGCATCAAATTGGTGTGGCTGCTGCTACTGCTGTTAGGCGAGGGAAACTGTGCACTTCTTGAAGTTTCGTGCACAATTTTGTTGAAATCGGGCCTAATAAAACTCAGTTTTGTAGGTCAGATTGTTTGGCTTTGTTCTCCTTCGTTTCTAAGGATTTTGAGGTGATTCTTTTTTTCAAATTAGTTAACTTTTGGTCTATTTTTCACCTGTAAAATTTGAGAATTTTTCAAGGAGCGTAGATATTAAACTGGATTCGTTTTTGGCAACTGGTCAAAAATCGAGCTAAATCTGGCAGTGTTGAGAAAAACATAAACTGCAACCACTTGGCTTGGAATTTTTGGCTTATTTTTTGGTCGAGTATTGTAGACATATAGGGCTAGCATCATACAAAATTTCAGAATTTTTTGAGGTGTTTTGATTGGATTTTTGTCCTCAAACTTTCGATCAATTTCTGGACTGGTTTTGTGTGTTTTCTTATTCACTTAAACATGGTGAATCAAGCTGAATTTGCGGCATTGTTGGATGAGCTCAAGAAAATTAATGCTCGATTGGATAAGTCGGAAGAAGTTACTGCGACACTCCAGCAAGAACTACATAACCATGACTTTACTCCGCACACACGCAATCACACAGTTGAAGAGATCAAACTTGCTGATTTGCCCACTTTTGAAGGCGATGAAGACCCGGAAACTTATCTTGATTGGGAACGAAGGTTAAACCGTCTCTTTAGGTACAAGAACCTAGATGACACTAACAGGTTTCACTATGCTATCCTCAAACTGACCAAGTATGCATCTCTTTGGTTCGAATCCTTTCAAAACCAACGGGAACGAGATGGGAAAGCACAACTTACAACTTGGACTAAATTAAAGCAAAAGATGAAGAAGAAATTTGTGCCACGATCACATAAGCAAGACTTGTTTTTAAGGCTAAACTCTTTGCAACAAGGGTACATGACAATTGATAATTATATCAAAGAATTCGAGAAGTTATATATAGCATGTGATTGTAAGGATGAGGAGGAACAAAAAATTGCTAAATTTGTTCTTGGCCTCAATATTAACCTGCGTTTTAAGGTCGAATTGTAGCCCCTAACTACCTTCGATGACGTTTGCTCATTTGGCTATGAAGTTGGAAAAACAAAACAAGGGGAAGAGTTCCGTTTTTGGGCAATTTTCGGCACCAAAAGCTGAGCATACTGCTACCCCTGCTGCCCACGAAATTGAACAGCAAGCTACCCCCAAAGACGACACCATGGCTGCCTTAAAAAGCAAACTTGAAAAAGCTCCACTCTCGCAGCAACCAACGAGGAAGACAGTATGTTTTCGTTGCCAAACAATGCCCCAATCGATCTATGGTTACACGGGAGGAATTTTATACGTTTATGTTGCATAATATGGATGATGTTACAGTAGATGAGCAACAACCTTTGAATGATATTACATCGTCGGATTTTTGGGAAACTCAACCACGATGCACTCCGGAAGATGAGGGACATGCTTTGGTCTTGCGGCGTTCTTTGATTTCCGCTCCGGAGGATGGTTTCGACACTCAAAGGTGTAATCTCTTCCACTCAAATTATCTTGTTAAGGATAAAGTGTGCTCTTTTATCATTGATAGTGGAAGTTGCACTAATGTGCGTGCTCTAAATTTGGCCGAATCTTTGCAATTACCTATGCGTAAACACCCTCATGCTTACAAATTAAATTGGTTGAATGACGATGGAGGCGTTTGGGTTCGAAAGCAAGCATTAGTTAGTTTTAAAGAGCCCATAAAAATACACATCAGGAAAATTATAGCAAATGTCCCACACAACGACAATATATTTATGCTCACTATATGATAATATACTAATTTAGTAGGGTGTTGATTAATAGCTGGAAAAAAGTAATGGAAGAATTAATAAAATGGGTCAATGTCATACCTGGAATTAAAAAAAAAAAAAAAAAAAAAAAAAAAGTTTGTTGATTGAATAAGGACAAGTGTAGTGTTTTGTTAGCTTGTAAATATATTTTCCCACTTCTTCAATAATAAGGGTTGTAAAGATAGGTAAATAGCAACAAGGGTTGTAAAGGTGGGTTAAAAAAAAAAAAAAAAAAAAAAAAAAAAAAAAAAAAGAGGAAATTGAAGGATTATAACCATTTAGAATGGTAACACTTTTTGAAAGGATTTTATCCAACAGCGACTAATTAGTATAATATATCTACGGTCTCACGTTTTGTATTTGTTAAAAAATTTCCCCGAGGAATGCTTCTTTCTACCAAGAAGAATTAAACATGTCTTTATATTTTTATTTTATGTGTTGAATTATTATTAGAATTATTTGTATTTCCATAGTCATTTTGATAAAAACGAAAAAATAAACTTGATAATTCTAAATTTAAATCCTTTTTTCCCCTTGGTGATGATATAATGATTTTTCCAAAGCTTTTGAAGAAAGTTGTGAAGTCATTCGTCATATATTAGACGAGTAATGCTCTACGTCAAATTGTCAGGTCAATTAGTAAATTATCATAACTCTACTTCCTATTGCACCAAAATATGCGCCATACGTACGTTGATTGTTAAGTTTTTAAAGGCATCCTTAACATAACATAGTCCAATTCTTTATGCATACATCTTGGTTTTCCTACCACCGATTCATTGACATCAAATGTACAAATAATACCTTTATAGAAGTTAATGGAAAAACGAATGATCAACTTCCAAAATGAAAAGTTTGTTTTACTTCTCATGCAAGAATTATTGTCCTTTTTCTAACCATTCTATCTACAATTATAACTAGTTTTCAAATGCAAAACTTAAGACTACCAAGTTTAGTCAATTTTAACTTAGATAAACTATGAGAAATTATTTTGAATTAGTACATAGTTTGAAATTTCTTTGTTACTCTTGAGAGCAATCTTCATTGAGACCCTCATATCAATGGTAGCGAAATACGGAGTAAGCTTTTAGAATAGTTGTAAAAATGCGTCACAACTTATACGAGATAGACAATTGGATATCATATTTTTTCATAGTTCATTAATTTCATGATTACAACAACTACATTTAACTACGATTTGTGTACTCATGAAGTTATTTGAAATTGGATTACAATAATCCAATACAAAAAAACTCAATTTCATTAATACATTATATAAAAATTGTTGTTACTATAGTAAATGGAAATGAGAACGTGGCTTTTCATTCATCAATCATGCCTTTTTTATCTTTTTTTTTAATATATATATATATATATATATATATATATATATATAAAAATAGCAATCTCATATTTTCATCTCTACTACATAGACGGATGGACCATTGAACCAAAAAATAATAAAACCCAAATTAAAACCCAAAATTCCGGAAAAAAAAAAAAAATAACTTAACGGTGCACGTTAGCAAGAATGTCACTGGTAAAGCGTAGGTTAGCAAACTGGGAGGGAAGATGCTTTCCTCATCCACCGTCTCCCTCCAACTCCAATCCTTCCACTTTCTCTCTCCTCTTCCTTATTCTGCGCCTTCACCACACAGAACAACAGGAGAACCCAAACTCTTTATTTTCTCTCTCTTCTCCTTCTTCTTCTTCTAGGGTTTTCTGCAATGCCATGTTTTCCCCCTCTTTCTCCTTTATTCTTCTCCAATGGCGTCTCTATGATTCTTCTTAGTGTTTCTATTTTTTCAGCAGTGGTTTGAATCTTGCAATATGGAGCGTAATTCGCCGTTATCTTTTGCCAGTCTCTTCAACCTTGAGGTTTGTCGTTGCGTGTGTGATTTTTGACGTTTTGGTGATTTTGGTTTGATTTATTAGAATTTTTGATTGTGTTGTTGAAGAATTTGATTGTTTGAGGTGGGAATTAGGGTTTTTGTTTGGTTCGTTGAATTTGTGCGTGTTATTGAATTGCATTGTTTTGGTTATTTTGTAATTTTTAATGGATTGTTTTTGGGTTGATTTTGTGTTTTTGGTGTAGTCTCTGGTGAATTTTCGAGTGCCGCATACGGAAGAAGATTCTGATTACTATGGGAGTAGCAGTCAGGATGAAAGCAGGGGTAGCCAAGGTGCATTGCTTATACTCTTTACTATACAATTGCAATTCTATTTAATTATGTTTGAAATGTGTTGTATGTGGTTGTGTCTATGTATACACTTGTTTGTTTGTTCTTGTTCTTGATGTCCATTGGACGTGGATTACAATGCCAGGACCGGTTATTGTTGTTTTTCTCTGATTGCAATATACCGAAAGTACATTACTGAAACTGAAAAAAGTTACCTTTCACTCCTTTAATTGTGTGTTGGGAGGAGAATTTTTTTATTGATGTTTTGTGATGGAAACATTCACTCTTCAATGGAATGGGATGTGAAGGAATGGATACTATGTTGTTTTAAGGGGTTTTCTGTGTCAGTTTATTTATGATGTATTTTTTGATCGAGGAATTTTATGTTATGATGGATACTCATTGGGGCTTCATTCACCCTTAACTCTATTTCTGTTATTTTGGGATATGTTTTCAACTTTTCAATGTCTAGAATGGTTAGTTAGGGAACCAATGGGTAGCATTTACATTTTAAAGAAATAAAATTATTGATGATCTAAACTTTTTTTTCTCTTCCTTCATATAGGTAGAGGGATAGGTGGTCATAGTAATGGAATCATGTCTGAGAGAGAAGTTAAAAAAAGGAAGAGGATTAGGAACAGTGATGATGAGTTAGAAAACGGCTACTATAGGACTCCCATTACAGAGGAGCACTATCGATCTATGCTTGGTGAACATCTTCAAAAGCATAAGAGGAGGCTCAAAGATTCTTCGCTGAGTCCAGCACCTGCACGGATTCCTACTCCTATTCCTAAAAGCAGCGCAACTGCACCCGTGGCTCTCAAAAGTCGGAAATATGGAAATGAGCACCGAAGTGGGTTACAAGTTGAGAAAACTCCAGATTATTTGAATCGTTTCGTTCCTCAAAATTTGGGAAACCATTATGATGCAGGCTATGCACTTAAATATGCCAATGACAGGTATTAGTTATTAATGATTTTTTGTATTTTCATAATGTTGGCATAGAGTATCAATATTTCAATTGTGCAGAAGGTTGTGGACTGTTATATTTGGTATTGCCATTCTGAAATATTATTACTTTGTGAGTATCGCTTCACAGAATGACTCAGGAATCTGTATATTTGGACATTGGGGAGGGTATCACTTACCAAATTCCGCCAAGTTATGACAAGATGGCAGCAACTCTGAACTTGCCAAGCTTTTCAGATATTAGAGTGGAGGAGTACTATTTAAAGAGTACCCTGGATTTGGGTTCCTTAGCTGCAATGATGGCGGCTGATAGGAGGTTTGGAGCCAGAGGTAGAGCTGGCATGGGGGATGCACTTCCTCAATATGACTCACTTCAAGCAAAGCTGAAATCTTTGGCTTCTAGTGATCAGGTTCAGATGTTCAATTTGAAAGTGACTGAGGAAGGATTGAACTCAATTCCTGAAGGGGCAGCTGGAAGGATACAAAGGTCAATATTGTCAGAGAGTGGTCAACTGCAAGTTCACTATGTGAAGGTGTTGGAGAAAGGAGACACATATGAGGTAATTTCCTTTTTCAAATAATGTGAGACTGTGATTATAGTATCTTTTTCTAGTTCCTTGTGTTGTCGTTGAGGAAGTCTGGGAAGTGGGAAGGGGATGAAAGAACTATTGGGTTTCGAGTAATTTAGCTTCGTTTTTTTTAATAGAAGAGTATTGTGTTTTTATTGATTTAGTTTCATATTTTGAATGGCAGATTATTGAAAGGAGCTTACCGAAAAAGCAAAAGGTAAAGAAAGATCAATCTACTATCGAGAGGGAGGAAAGAGATAAAGTTGGGAAAGTTTGGGTCAATATTGCTCGAAGAGATCTACCAAAGCATCATCGAATTTTTACTAACAACCACCGCAAGCAAATTATGGAAGCAAAGAGGCTTGCAGAAACTTGTCAAAGAGAAGTATGATTTATCTGTTTCCTTTTAATTTCCCTATTTCATGATGCAATTCATGCTTATTGCCACAACTAGGAAGTAGTTGACATTTTGGTTGTTTCCAGGTGAAATTGAAGGTGAGTAGATCACACAGGTTGATGAGGGGTGCTACAATTAGAACAAGGAAACTGGCTAGAGACATGGTGGTGTACTGGAAAAGATTGGAAAAGGAGATGGTAATTTTTTTCTTTCCTTCTAATTAATAAGGAGTATATGTTTTGGCAGATACTTTTAGCCTGAGTTCTATGTCACAGAGGAGTTATCTTAGTCTTTTATTGTTATGCATGAGTTTTCCAGCATGCATTCACATCATCTGACAGGAGCACGAAACAGTTCTTACTCTTGTCTTCCTTCGGTATTCTATTCTAGAGTATAATCAAGAATGGGTCTTTATATTTATATTTTTATGCTCTCTCTGCTAAATTTTCCTTGAGGCAGAGGATTTTTATATCTCTGCATAGATATTCTTTTGTATATAGGGGATACTCTTGGTCTTTTTAATACATGTCCTAGTTACCTTCATGACATGTCATTTTTTTGGGACCCACATCTTGTGAAAAAACATTCAGCTGATTTATTTGTGTTTTCCAGTCTGCTGTTTTCGTTCCATGACCTCAGTGATATAATTTATGTCTTTATGTTCAATTATAGTAATCTGTTGCGCTTCTCTTGTGTTTATATCACTTTGTCCCATTTCAGGCTGAAGTGAGAAAGAGAGAAGAAAAAGAAGCTGCAGAAGCTTTAAAGCGTGAACGTGAGCAAGAAGAAGCAAGAAGACAGAAGAAGAGGCTTGATTTTCTTTTGTCACAAACAGAACTTTACAGTCATTTTATGCAAAATAAGCCAGTTGTACGCCCCTCTGAGGCGATTCCTGGTGATGAAAAAATAAACAGTGAAGAATTTGAAGATGAAAAGGCTGAAGAAGATACGGAAGATGCTGAATTAAAGAAAGAAGCCCTAAGGGCTGCTCAAGATGCTGTCTCTAAGCAGAAAAAATTGACTAGTGCTTTTGATGACGAATGCATGAAGTTGCGGCAAATAGCCGATGATGAAGTTCTGGGTGAAGATGCCTCAGCCACTGGATCTAGCAATATTGATCTACTTCATCCGTGAGTGTTGTTTTATCAAGTCTTCTCTGAACTATAGAATTTGACTTTATTTTGTATTACATTAATTAGTGTATGAATCCTCTAAACTTTGGCTACTTCTTCAGATCGACAATGCCAGTTACTTCAACGGTACAGTCACCAGAATTATTCAAAGGTTCTTTGAAAGAATATCAACTGAAAGGCCTTCAATGGCTTGTTAATTGCTATGAACAGGTGTCTTTCTCTGCTCTACATTTACCCCCTCTTCTCTTGTGTCTGCATACTGTGAATATTGAAATTTTATTCATTATCTGTTTTCCAGGGTTTAAATGGTATTCTTGCTGATGAGATGGGACTGGGAAAGACTATACAGGCCATGGCTTTCTTGGCTCATTTGGCTGAGGTAAATGATTATACACTTATTTTGCCCTACTATAAGTGTTTACCTTGACCTTTGTGTGTCACCAATCTCTAGGTGGACAATCTTAGTGGGATGAAGGTAGAATCATACTAGTATTTCTTGTTTATGGTATACTAAAACTCATGAACAACTCAACTATGTTTCATGTACAGGATAAAAATATATGGGGCCCATTTCTGGTTGTTGCTCCAGCGTCAGTCTTGAATAACTGGGCTGATGAAATTAAAAGATTTTGTCCTGATCTGAAAACTCTACCATACTGGGGTGGACTTTCAGAGCGACAAGTTCTCAGGAAAAATATTAACCCAAAACGACTTTATCGTAGGTAATGAACAAAACCTTGTTGAACTCTTGCATGGTTATGATATCAGTCCATCAATCTCATTAAGTTTGGTGTAAACGTGTAGTACAGACATTATTGTTAATGTTTTATGTAGTTAGGCAGCATATTTTGGCTGCCATTATCTAGGAATTTTGTCATTATTGGTAGTAAATTTGATATTATCTGATTTATTAGAGCATTCAAATAGTGAATTTATGTCTTCCTTTTTCCCGGTGAAAAAAAAATAATAAAATCTATTCCTGTACTTTTTTAGTGTCCTTTTTTGTTTCTTTAGCTATATTACTTAACAATCAGAATGTAGTCCCATCTAGGTTCCTGCCATTTTTGTTTTGTGGCTGATATGCATTTTTTGTTAGACATGACTTCCACCGAAACATGGCAGTTTGATCTAGCTATATGTTTTTTATTTTTTGTTATAATTCATTTTCAATTTTTCATATCTTTGGTCTAGCATAGCATGAGGATGACTATGTCCCCATGCTACATAGGGGAGGACTGCATCCTATTTCTGGTAACGGGGGGGATATAGCATGGTGCTTCTTGAAGCTCATTACTCCCTCTGTGTTTAATAAGTGTTACACTTTGACTAAACACGCATGCCGAGACACGACTTTGACCATTAATTTATCTAATTATATGTTAGTAAAATTATAGGAAACTTGATATTATGTAAGTATACATTATAACGAATCCAACAATGTAGTATACAATAACATTTGGTGTTTTTATTTTTTTTTATTATTTTTTTATTTTTATGTATATATATGTTAGTAAATTAATCAATTCAAAACCATAATGTGAATAGTGAAAAAAGTCAAATTGTAACACTTATTAAAACACGGAGGGAGTATTAATCAACAAAACATTGTTTGCTTTTATTTGCTGGAATTTCGGCAAGGATATTATCCCATATATTGTGTCTGTCATTGTCGTGTGCCTTATGAATACATAATCTTGCCAAGATATTGTTGTGTATGGATACATCATACATGTCTACAGGTTGGACCTAGGCAATTTCTAGGGTTTCATACAGTGGCGGATCCAGGATTTTTGATTAGGGGTAGCATTAAACAGTTAAAAAAATTGAATTAGTATAAATGAGTAATTTTATATAATACTACATATATATAATGCGTTGTATTGTCGTATAATACGGAGTATTAACCATCAAATTTTAAACATTTTTCTCCGTAGTTATATATATATATATATATATATATATATATATATTAAAAATGTAAAGGATAAAAATTAAACAAGGCGGTAGTAATAATGTTTTAAAAAGAGTGAAAATGAATAAAACTATAACTATTATTATTTTTTTTTTTTAAATCCAACTATAACTATTATTGTTGATTACTAATTGAAATTTTACGTCTTAATCAATAAATTTTCTTCTAAAAAAATAAATCTTAATCAATCTAAATGAAAGTAAATATGAATGACAGTAGGGAATTTAATTGATCAGTACTAATCTTCTTAAACAATAAAAAAATGAAAAACAAAAAACCACATTACAAATGGTTAGGAAGGGTTTTGTTCCCCTAACCTCCTAACTGCACAAAAACCCCTTACACTACTAGGGCAGCACTTTCAACATGAATTATATGTGAAGAGTAAATCTTTTAAACAGTTCATGCTGGTTGATGTTTTTTACCCAAAACAATTTTTTTTCTTCTAGGGGTAGCATGTGCTACCCCATGTGCCTTCCTACGTCCACTCCTGGTTCCATAAATTCAAGGAAATATTGATACTATCAATCCCAGCTATTGTTATCTAGGTCTAAAAGTTCTCAACTTTTAGTTTATGAATGGTGGTCCACTGGTCCTAAGTCTCCTAACTATGAAAGTATTGTTCCATATCGGTCTGAACCTGTATAAACCTTTGTAAGCATAATAAAGAAGCTACGTGTCATGTTTTGGTTGACTTCTACCTTTACCATTTTTTCTTGTAATAATCGTCCCATTTGGGTCTCTCCACCCAGTTACTCCCCCACTGCACCTCTTTTTCAGATTTTCTTTCTCTTCTCTTTTCAACCATACCAGCCATAGGAATTCTCTCTCTCCACTATAACCACCTTAGTTTCAATACTTCTATTCAGGAATATACCCTATCCACCATCTCTGAATCTACCACCCCCTAATTCCTTGTCTTACAATTATAGCCACCATTAACAGAGCCAACAAACATAAAGCAGCGGGGCGAGAGTATGGGGGCGTGGGTGAAATTGTTGATGGTCCTTTCTACAAGTGTTCTTGCCAATTTTAATAAAGAGATAAAAGAATTGCCTTTTTTAGTCTTAGCAAAGGATCTCCTTTTATCATTATTATCCCATTTTGTAACTTCTGCATATATATACAATTAAATACCCAAAATAAATAAAAATAACTTTGAAGAAAATGTGTCTGCTGCTAACTAGTGATATCATTAATGAAAGTTTTTTTTTTTTTTTTTGCTTTGTTCTTCTCAAAGAGATAGAGAGATGGTATGGGTCTTGCATTGTAAGCAAGGGGCAGAGATGGGGAGGTTTGGTTTGTAGCAGCCTTGGTAGAAAGGGGGAGGAAGGGTGGTGACAGCCTGGCAGGAATGGGTGGGGGGCTGATGGGTACGAGGAAGAGTTTATGCCTGCCTGGTGGTGGTTATGTTGTGGAAGGTGGAGGTGGATGGAGTTCTTGGTGCGGGACAATTAATAAAAGGAACAGGAAAATTAATTTACCTCTCCAGTAGGTTATAAGTTACACGGGACTTATTTTGGTAGATACTCTCATAGTTGGGACTGCTCTTAATTAATTGAAAACTTGGAACTTTTACCGAGGAAAGGCCATTGTTGAGAACTTGAGACCATTAATATCAATTTTTTTTTCCAATGTTGAAGCCCAATTTGTTGTGTCCAAATGTCATGTCCAATGTCTCTAATGCCTCATTAAACAACCTTCTTTTTGGGTTGGGGGGGTGGGGTGGGGGGAGAGATGAGATGGGTGTGACATGAAAGTTCCAAGTAACAAAGCCTGTGGCTTGCTTCCTGAGTTTCATTTCATGTGCAGGCTTTCTATCCCACTTTCGTTCAGGCTCCCCATTGTAAACAGCATATAAATTTGGTATCAATTCCTAGGAAACTGTTGTGCTTTCATGTGTTTAAATGAAGTATATTTGGTGTAAGAGACATGCCTTATTTTATGTACTCATATATAAATCATGGGCTGATTGGTACCTTGGTCTTTATAATCTTTATCATGTTCCTGTCATTCTTAAATTGAACTTGTTGCATTTAATTTGTATATTCTGTGCTGAACTGAACTACCGCTATTAGTGCAGCATAATAATGTGTTTCTAGATAAATGCTTTCATTGTCTTTATGATAACATTTTTCTGCTCCCAATTTTTTTTGGGCAGGGATGCTGGATTTCATATACTTGTCACTAGCTATCAATTATTGGTTACTGATGAGAAGTACTTAAAGCGTGTCAGATGGCAGTACATGGTTTTAGATGAGGCTCAGGCAATTAAGAGTGCGAGCAGGTTTTTTCTTCATCATTTGAATTAAAGATTTGCAACTATATGACAAAAGCACCAATTCCTCTAGAAGGAATAATATGTGAACATTATTATTTATTTCTTTTCCTTTTCTATTCAAATGATGGTTGTTCTTTTCAGTTTATACTTCATTTGAAGCACACATGATGAAGTAGTGATCTTGTAGTTTATTACTTCATTTCAAAATAGTTGACTCATTTTCCATTTTGGGAAGTATCTTATAGTTGAATAGTTGACATGTTTCTATTTTGGGCAGTTTTTATGTGGTAAAATGTCAGTCCCTCACTTCCCTTCTCTTTCCTCCCTAACCCACTCTCTCTCTCGCATAGCAGAACAACCCCAATTTCTCCCTCCCTCAAAGCCGCGATCCCATTTTCTCTCTCTTCCCTCACCTCTGGTATTCTCTCTCCTCTTCTTGCTGCCGCTAATAATTGCTCTTCTTTCCCTGATTTCTATCCTTACTCATCCACCTTGGACCAATATCTCAGAGGCGGTTCTGAGACAAAGCAAAAACTAGAGAAAGAGCAATTGAATCTTCCTATTGTCCTTTGATCCGGCCTCATCTTTAATCTCGATCTCTCATATTTAATCTCACATTGGAGAGCTCTTCACAAGCAGTCAACAATGGCGAATAAAACTTCTTGCTCTTTGCTTCCTTTTCTAAACCTTAAATTTTGACTTATATACCTGATTTTTTTTTATTCTACTCCATTCTCATTAATTGAATCCAATGATATAGGGTTTTTTTTTTCCTTAAACTCAAGATTTGAAAGTGATGTGAGTATCGATTATAGAGAAGGTGAATTGCGACAAGTATAGTGTTTCAAACAGGGGACAAGGATTTTGATGTTGTAATAAAAATGAATAGAGGATGACGGTGGATTTGTTAGTGACACACGATGATGTTTGACGGTGATGATGACTCGCAGGTTGAAGGGAGTGGAAGGTGGTGGGCTGGTAATTGTGAAGGCAAATAGGCAACGGTGGAGATATTTAAGAAGAGGAAGGTGGTGGTGGTGGTGGTGGGATGAAGAGGTTGTTGGTTTTGGAAGTGGTGTTAGGGTTGAGGACTTGGTGGTGGCTGGTTGATCTGTCTACTTGTCAAGGAGAAGGGTATGTGGATAAGTGGGTAGGGGTGAGAAACTATTTGTAATTGAAAGGTCTTTGTCTTGTGTCATTCTCCCTCACCCCTCCTATATATGCGTGCCAATTTCAAGTGTGTCAACTAATAAGTAACGGAGCAAGTATATGTTAGTGCAGCTAAGCACGTGGATTTACATTTACAATGCTTTCTGACTACATTTGCTTTTGGCTGCAGCATAAGATGGAAGACGCTTCTTAGTTTTAATTGTCGAAATCGTTTACTTTTGACGGGTACACCTATTCAAAATAACATGGCAGAGTTATGGGCTCTTTTACATTTCATCATGCCTACTTTGTTTGACAGCCACGAGCAATTTAATGAGTGGTTCTCGAAAGGGTACATATCTTTACTATAATTTTGATTTTTTAAACAAAGTGCAAAAATTACCATGATGTGCTCTTTGATGAATTATAAGCACACTTTTCGTTGCTGCACATGTGCAGGATAGAGAGTCATGCAGAGCATGGTGGCACCTTGAATGAACATCAGCTAAATAGATTGGTGAGTGTGCTTGTGTTGTCAGTATGTTCTGATTGTGGGTTATTAGAAATTTTAATTGTGAGATGCAGCTGATATAAAAATTCTGATCACTCAAATATAAACAGCTCTCTGTATTATTCTATTTCCTTGGATAACATGTTTTTCCTTTAAAAATAGCATGCAGTGCTAAAACCTTTTATGTTGCGCCGGGTCAAAAAAGATGTGGTTACTGAGCTGACAGGAAAGACAGAGATAACTGTGCACTGCAAATTGAGTTCCCGACAGCAAGCCTTTTATCAAGCTATAAAGAATAAGATTTCGCTAGCTGAGATAATTGATAACAGTCGTGGGCATCTTAATGAAAAGAAATTGATGAATTTGATGAATATTGTTATCCAATTGAGAAAGGTATTTCATGTTTATATTCTTATTTTTCTGTCCAATTATGTTACTATACCATTTAATTAGTTTCAGTGTTATTGCCTGGGAATCTGATAAATTTGAGTTATTGTGAATTGACAGGTCTGCAATCATCCAGAATTGTTTGAAAGGAATGAGGGTAGTTCATACTTCTACTTTGGAGACATCTCAAATTCTCTTCTGCCTCCTCCTTTCGGGGAATTGGAGGACATACTATATACTGGTGGTCGAAATCCTATAACATACCAGGTACTTTATGAAAAATTTGTTTTGGTGGAGACTTACTTCAATGCTTTATTATATCCTCGGAGCTGAGCAATAGTTTATGCAATGCTTTGAATGCTTAAATGTTTTCGTTGATTCTTGATTGTCCATTCTGTTTGACATAGTATTACCCTTTGTATCTGTCCTATTTGATCGTATTAATATTGGTCTTGTGCTGTTTGTTATTGTAATTGTATGAGTAACACTTCCTGCTGGTGCGTTTTATTCTTGTTCTGGATCCAACTGTTTTTGCATTTTATTTTTGGCAGTTCAGATTCTGTTTGCATTTAGTTTTATCTTTCTAGTTGATAGTATGAACTATGAGGTAAGAAGACTAGAATTCTTTGTTAATTTCCACTCCCTGCCATCCTGCTGCATGGTAGACTGTCAAGTTTTTTTTGATTGATGGTTGGTTTTTCTTTTTAGATACCTAAATTAATCTATGAAGATATGTTTCGTTGCTCTCGGACGCTATGTTCTGCTGTTGGGCGTGGTCTCAGTAGAGGATCTTTTGAGAAATATTTCAACATATTTACTCCAGATGTTATATATCGATCCATAATACCCCGAGAAGGTGCCACTGATGTAGCATCTATTCGGAGTGGAGCATTTGGCTTTACCCATCTGATTGACTTATCACCTGCAGAGGTTACTTTCTTGGCTAATAGCTCTTTTTTGGAGAGACTGATGTTCTCTGTGAAAACACAAGAGAGGCAGTACTTGGATGATATTGTAAACTTCGTGACGGAGGTTGAAGATGGTGACCTTCAAATTGAGAGAGGAAAAGTCAGAGCTGTCACTAGAATGTTGTTAACACCTAGTAAATCAGGCAGTGGTATTCTGAGAAGAAAACTCGCAACTGGTCCTAACCATGCTCCCTTTGAGGAACTGGTGATTTCTCATGAGGATAGACTCATGTCAAATATTGCACTTCTTCATTCCGCATATACTTTCATCCCTCAAAGTAGAGCACCGCCGGTAATTATTTTGCCTTTTCTTTTATTATTACTTCCTCCGTCTCATATTAGTTGACACATTTCATTGGTGTGTTTTCCATTGCATAACTTCAAATAATAATATCTTCAATTATGTACAACCAAAAATTTTGTAAAAAATTGATTTTTGGAAAATAGAAGTTGAGACGAATTAAACATGACCCCACTCGACTATGTTTTTTCATGAGAATAAATCACAAAATGAAGTAAAAGTTACTTATGTGAATAATGGTGAAAGTCAAAAGTCAAAACGTGTGAACTAAAATGGAATGGAGGAAGTATTTTTATTATTATTATTTTAGTTTTTGTTTTTATTGTGCCTAATTTAACTCGGCGTTGATATAAGTCTTTTGTTGATTCATCAGATTTGTGCTCACTGTCCGAATAGAAACTTTTCTTATCAAATGCTTGATGAACTACATAACCCCTGGGTCAAGAGACTTTTTGTTGGGTTTGCTCGCACATCTGATTTTAGTGGACCTAGAAGGCCTGACGGACCACCTCATCAATTAATTGAAGAGATAGATTCTGAATTACCTGTTCTACAGCCAGCTCTTCAGCTGACATACAAGATATTTGGTTCATGCCCACCCATGCAAAGTTTTGATCCATCGAAGTTGCTCACTGTAAGATATGCTTTTTCTCATTGCTTTGGTCAATTGATTTTTTTTTTTCATTGCTGGCATTATAATTTTGCTGGCATTACATGTGAAATTCAGGATTCTGGAAAGCTACAGACACTTGATATATTATTGAAGCGCTTAAGAGCAGGGAATCACCGTGTTCTTTTGTTTGCACAAATGACAAAAATGCTAAATATTCTTGAGGTATTTTTACTTTATTCAACAATGCAATACTCCTATCTTACTACAAAGTTCCTTATTATTATCACAGGAATTTTTAATGAAAACAAAATTAAGAATTCTATTATACCATTAATCCATTTTGTTTATCTAGTTATTATTACTATTAGAACAAGCACGTTAGATTGCTACAGTTTTTTTTAATTTTTTTATCAAGTCTCAAACACTGTAAATAACATCTGTTGTAACATTTCATTTTTAAAAATATATTCTTGTGAAAATTTTGTTCAAATGTGCGATTTTTGTATATACAGTAAACAAAAATTATAAATTGGTTTGATTAACCAAAAAAATTTGTGTATAGATTTTTATTCTTCCTGTCATTATTTTGTTACCTTAATAAATAGGTATGTATGACTGTATTAGTCTTTGAAATATTTACTAGAAAAAAATGACACCTAAATACGGAGTATATTTACTTGAAGAGAGGTGAGACCTGAGTTGTGTGATTATAGATTGTTAAATTCATTTTTTTGTTGATCAACTACTTAACAAAGATGAGCATTTAAGTTCTGAAATTTATTATTATAGCCATTTCTCCTTTATTGATGATTTTGTTGTCATTAGTTGTGTCATTGTTTGGAGGTAATTTCCACCTTTTTTATTACAAGGCTGTGGGTTCAAGCACTGCTGCCTACATCTGTCCCTTTTTGACAGGGGGACGATATTAATGAATGTGTGTGTATATGGTATACAGGCAATAGAGCCCGCATTATTACCTGGCAGAGTTTTGTGAAAGACTACTCTTAAAATGGGTAGTATAAATTTGACTTGTTGTGCCTATATCTTTTATTATTGGAGTTATCATCAGTGTGTGTAGCTTCTAATATGCAATGCTTGTTTAGCTTAGTTAGTGGCTGATACAATTCTCCAGTTGCAACACCTTGCAATTGAGCCTTATTCTAGCTTTTAGCTGCCAGCTTGTAGATTCTCATATCTTGAAATTGTATTGTAGTTATGGGTTGGTTATTACTGCAGCAAGAAAGATTTGTCTTGTAGTGCATTTTGACTGCTGTTTCTTCATTGTGCTCTTATTTCACTTTCCTTGTTACCTCATTGTTGAGGGGTATATAACGGGTCTGAACTATTGTTTTCTTCAGGACTATATGAATTATCGAAAATACAAGTATCTTAGACTTGATGGATCATCAACCATCATGGACCGACGGGACATGGTTCAAGATTTCCAACATAGGTAAAGATTTAATTTCTTTCCAATCTGCGTGGTTATGGTGTTTTCTCCTAGCAAAACAATCAGCCGGGGGTTGGGGGGGTGGTTACGAGTAAATGGACAGAGGAGAACTTTTGTTAAGCTAGTTGATGGAACACTTGATTTAATGATGTGCAGGAGTGATCATTTTGTGTTGGTTTTTTTGTGTTACAGGAATGATATTTTTGTATTCCTGCTTAGTACAAGGGCAGGTGGTCTGGGTATCAATCTAACAGCTGCGGATACTGTGATATTTTATGAAATCGACTGGAATCCAACCTTGGACTTGCAGGCAATGGACAGAGCTCATCGTTTGGGTCAGACCAAAGATGTGAGTCTTTTTGATCTGTTTGTTTCATAAGAAAACTTTTCAAACATTGATATTTCTTGTTTTGCTTTCTTGGATGAATGTTTATTTGTTTTGCCTATTTAGTCACTCTTTTGTCAATCATACTGCATCACTGTAGAACTGATGTTTTAGAGAATATTAAATGTCTTTGCACGTGGGGCCGTTGGTTTTTTCTACATTCTCAACTTCCAGCACCATCAACTCTATTCTACAGTGACATGAGAGTTTTGAATATATCTATTTAATATTGCTTGATTTGAATATTTGTGCTGTGCTGATTTCTGCTCGATTATCTGCCATCATCATAGAAAGCTTAAAAACCAAAGATATCATTAGAAGCTTCTAAAGTTAGAAAAAGCGATTTGCAGAAGGTTGTTATCTAGACAAACTGCGGTCACAGATTTATATATGGAGTGTAATGTTTTTCTCTTATCCCCCACCCCATCCTCCTTAAGCGTAAAGGATAAAGAAAGGCGGTGGGGTGGGATGCCCTCAAGGAAGGAAAGGATAAGAGTGGTTTTGGTTTGTAGTTCAAAGTAATTGTTGTTAGAAGTTCATGGTTTTGGTTTGTAGTTCAAAGTAATTGTTGTTAGAAGTTCATAACATATGCACTTTTGACATTATAGGTTACTGTCTACCGTTTAATTTGCAAAGAGACTGTCGAGGAGAAAATTTTACAAAGAGCAGGTCAAAAGAGTACCGTTCAGCAGCTTGTAATGACTGGAGGCCATGTACAAGGTGATTTAGTGGCGCCAGAAGATGTTGTCTCTTTACTCATTGATGATGCTCAATTGGAGCAGAAATTGAAAGAAATTCCTATACAGGTTAGTGTAGCAACAATTATTCAACATGACTCCAGGCGTATATTTTTTTTAAAACTGGTCATGTCCCTGTCTTCACTAATTCTCAAAAATCACTCTTAAAATGAATTTGTTTTCCACTTTCCCAGGTCAAAGATAAACAAAAGAAAAGGCGTGTAAATAAAGGCATAAGGATAGATGCAGAAGGAGAGGCTACTTTGGAAGATCTTGATAAGATTGCAAATGAAGCTGCTGTTATTGAACCCTCTCCAGATTCAGAAAAGCCAAAGTCCAATAAAAAAGTAATGGGACTTAGTGAGAATTTTGTTTCAATAATTTTCTGATACTATCCTTGTGTTTATGTTTTTGTGCTTTATCGTGAGTATGCTTGGAGGGTATTCCAAAAAAAAAATTATCATCGACTTAGTATGGCCTGATTACTCTGTAAAATGAAGCTTGTGCATTTTCCTGTTTTCCTTTTCCTGTCTAATAATAACCAAAGTACAAACTGGGTACAAGGCTCTTTCTGGTCTCTTCCCCAGTACCTGTAGTAACTTTACTCCCTTTTTGGTAGACTTGGTTTGCAGGTGTTTGTGAAATATATCAGCATTTTGATCTGCAACTGATGTTAATCTCTCATTATTACAGAGAAAAACTGGTGATAAACGTCAGCCGAAGCAGAAAGCTGCAAAAGCCACTGATGCAGAAAAAATTGATGCTGGCTCAATGCAAGGGAATGAGTTTGATGGCTTCATTAACAACCCTGACCAACAGCAAAGACCAAAGAGGCCAAAGAGGGAAAGACCGACTAAGAGTGTGAATGAAAACATTGAACCTGCATTTACTGCTGCTCCTTTTGCAGTTCCTCAGCAGCCTCATGCTCAAAACTTACCTTCCGTTGATCAGAGTTTAGGAGGTTTGGCAACATTGTCAGGAGAAAAACCCCCATCTCATCAAAGTGGCTTATAGTTTAATATTTCCCCGTCTTAGGAAATAGGAATCATCAGTACATGTTAGCTTTGTTTTTACCTAACTGGATTTCTTGCTTTCGTTTTTGCTGATCCCTACGTTGGATTGTGGGAAGCAAGATGCCCGGTTGTAAGTGTTGTACAGGTTCTTCAATTAATGGTGCCTTTTTAAACTGGCAATTATAGTTTAGCGAGCAGTGTATATAAGTAACATCAATGATCAATCACAGGAAATTTAAACAGAGTACTGTCTTTGCTGTATATTAATTATTCATTTAGAATGTAAATCAGAAAATATTGAAGAGGTTTCATGATCTTTAGTTTTTGGTGAAAAGCATTGCACGATCTTTTGGAATGGTCATCTTAATGTTTATCGTAGATGTTTGTGTGAATGATAGTTCATATGGTTTTTGAACATTAATTTATTCACTCTTCTTGTTTAGTCATCTTTTGCTTAATTTGAATTTTTTTTTTAATGCAACTAACTTGGTGCAGAGTGCATCCAAGAGTATTTTTTTAATCAGTGGATAATGTCATTGTAAAATTTTCAAGTTACCTTTTGGTGATGCGCTTACCTTTTATATGCATCTAAATGCATTAGAGGTTCTAGCTCAAATTTACGAGTTTATATTATTCTCCTCCTTTCTAGCCAAGTTTTTCCAATACCAAAGTTGTAAATCGTTGTCCTAGAATATGGTTCAAGTTCATATTATTTTCCTCCTTTCTAGCCAAGTTTTTCCCATGCCAAAGTTGTAAATCATCGTCTCAGAATATGATCCATATTTTCATCTATCCACCCACATTGGCCACATATATAAATCATCTAGGATGTGAGGTAAGATGTCGAAGGAAACTGATTAGCATTTGTCATCATGTCTTGAATTGCTAGCCAAATTCGTTGAGGCTTGCATACTCCAAATAAGCTGGAGTATCTTCATAACGAATGATTCTAATGGCCGAGTTATTGTAATCCCAAAACAACGAACCATTCCAGTAGTTGTTGTCTAATGCTTCTCCATCCTCAAATCAATTCAAGCACATAAAATTTCTCAAACTTCCACCCCCTATTTACATCCCACGGTTTAATTTGGCCTTCAACTTGTATATGTAGATGGCTCAGGCAAAGTTAATAAGGTAACCATTTGTGATGCAAGAAGATAATGGAAGCTAAGCTCCATTCCCTTTCTTTAGGATCCCTCTTAGACAAAAACGTTTGCATAGAAATAATTTACTTTTATGTAGTTCTATACTGCTAATTTGCTATTGTAACAAAAAAGAAGGTAAATGATAGGTAACTAAAGTGTTTTTTTGAGAAATGGTGTTGCCTAAAATTAGTGGTTTAATTAGTTTTTGAAATTGTTTTCTTTTCTAGTTACACAATTGATATCATTATTTTTATTAAAAGTGTTGCCTTTGGGTATCTTCACCAGAAACATAAATCCCAAAATCATGCAAAAAGATACAAATTTACTAGTCATAATGTCATATTAGTCCATGAGGTAGCTTGGTGTAAGGGCACATTGCTAGCCAAGGGGTGATTGTCCGAGAGTGCAGCCTGAGTCCAATTCCGTTATAAAGTTTTTTAACAAACATTAATCATAACTTTGTAACACAAAAAATCGGAATAAAGTTAGATGAGTATAAACTCTTTAAATAAGTGGAAATTAGGTGAACAAAATATTTCTTCAACGACATATAGGACCGAGCAAATTTAGTGTGTTTCTAGGTCATCTGTCATCAAAGATACCCAGATACTGTTAGCACTGCATTTAAAAACACAAATCATGATTTTCAGAAACTAGTAATTTTATAAGTTATAGGGTTTATAAAGCATAGATTCTGGCACTTTCAATAGTGGGCATGAATCCATAACAGAAGCACTCACATATGAAAACATACATGACATTTCTTATTGACATTCTATCCTTGACATCCATCCTTCACCTTTCAGCTAAGGCAAAATTAATCCAACATGATTTTAACAGCAATGCATAACCACAAGTAGACACACACTCACACTAGATTCTCGAAATAGAGAGTTACAACTTCAAGGCTTGAGCATGGTGGCTGATGTGATCATCAATGAAAGTAGCAATGAAGAAGTAGGAATGGTCATATCCACGCTGGAGTCGCAACAAAAGCGGTGCATTGACCTTCTCGCAAGCCTCTTGAAATTTGTTCGGCAACAATTGATTATGCAAGAAATTGTCATCTGTCCCCTGTGGATGCAAATTCGTAAATTCAATTAAAAAACGGGGATGGAAGCCAATTTTTTATCAGAATCGAGTTGTCTATGTACCAAATGAGAAGATGATTTAACTGAAGCAAATCTTACCTGATCAATAAGTATGGATGCAGAAAGATCATGGAACTTTGAAACCAAGCAAGTAGCATCATATTCCTGCAAGATAGCAAATATTACACCATGTAACATCTATGAATTTTCGTCATTATATCAACAAACCAGAACAAAGTGCTCGTACCTCCCAGTGTGCCTTATTTCCTCCCAGATAGTTACTGAAAGCTTTCTGGCCCCAAGGGCAGTTAATTGGATTCACAATTGGTGCAAAGGCGGATACCGTCTGCAGCGAAGATGCTTCTATTAGATTTGATTTATAGAAGGGAGTTCAGTGTTGATTGTTGAAGCTCAGAATTACTATGTACGGAACTGGGTGGGCATTTTCTTTTGTGATAAATAGATATACCTTATATTTGTCAAGGTTCTTCAGGTATATAGTCAACGCCCCATGCCCCCCCATTGAATGCCCTGATATTGATGCACGTGTTGTGTCAAGTTGTGGGAAATTCTCTTTCAGGAGTTCAGGCAACTCCTTAACAACATAATCATACATACGCCAATTCTTCCATTTCTCTTGTGTAGCATTCAAATAGAACCCCGCGCCTATAACAGAGGAGAAATATGAGGAGTCAGAACGATGGAATGGGGCAATCAGTATAAAATTAAACTAATCATGATCTTAATGTGAACAATTGTATCAAGCAATTACTATCGCATAACAAATAACAGCTACAAAGCTAGTTCATACCTACACCAAAGTCCCAGCTATCAGCCTCTCCTTCGACATTTAGCCCTCCTGGAATACAAATAAGAGGGGCAGTCAATGTGCAGCTTTTAGAAAGCATAACTAGAAACAAAAATAAACAGAATGACAATCAATTTAGTAAGAGCACAGTAAAACAGGAACCAAAAAGTTGGCATAGCAAGTTGGTTGATACTCTTGATAGTCCAAGAATGAAACAGACAACTGGGTAGCACCAAGTCACAGAATTTTAAAGGCTGCCTGTTTGTCTATGACAAAATACCATGTAAATATGTAATTGAATAGCCGCTTGTAGAACCTCTCACATCCGAAGACAGGCAGTTCTTGGCCAGAATTTACAGACTACAATCCTCAAAAGATAGAAAATGAAAGAAAAAGCTTCTTTCAAAAATTCAAATACATATGACAGCTCCTATCATAAGCAGCAGGACCTATCCAATCATTCATCATAATCTAATGACACCCCGAACCTACTAACAAGTGTAACGAACTTCTTCAGAAGCTAAGCATGGTAAGGCTGGATGAGCCCTTCCCACCCCCAAACCCTCCCCTTG
Organism: Chenopodium quinoa; assembly: GCF_001683475.1. Lineage (NCBI taxonomy): Eukaryota > Viridiplantae > Streptophyta > Magnoliopsida > Caryophyllales > Amaranthaceae > Chenopodium > Chenopodium quinoa. Next base: position 2,899,260 of record NW_018744996.1, on the reverse strand, counting down.
CTGCCTCCCTCCCTATAAGTTGTAGCTACATAATTTAAGGATTTAAATCCCAGTCCTTCAATGGCTTCAAACTATAGATTATGTAAGGTTGGCCCCTCAAAAATTTATAACATAATCAATCAACAAGAATATTCACAAGGTACAAAGGAGAACAAATGACTTGTCCCATCCTGATTTATCTATACAAATTTCAAAAAACATTTTTTTTTTTTTTTGTGAATTATCCCTTTTTGATAATTATTTCCAACCCCCACTTGATCATAGCCTAAATCTCTGGAACTCAATGCAGATCCAGGGCCATTCACCACTCCAGAATTGGACCGACACCCAATTTTTTTTTTCACAAGACCAAGAGACTGCACAGGCAAAAACAGATCCTGGATTGGACCAGACCAATTTGGAAGAGTCCGAGAAAAAACCGTATTTGTGCTCATATATAAGTTTACACTAATACACCTTTTTGTTGCAAAATCATATAAAGATATGATATACACACAAATTTTGTTGAATGTCAGATAATATTAGTGATACTTTTGTTTATATGGCTACAAATTTAAGATAAAAATACAATGTAGTTAGAGCTAGGAATTGTGTTCATCTTTTAATTTGATGTGTTCCACACAACTAAATACTTGTATTATTTTATTGAGTAGATGTATTTTTCATCATATAATCCATGGTACAGAAAAACTAAGCCACTGCCATTCGTTCAAAAACTCAATAACTTGCAAAAATACAGAAAAAAAAAATAAAAAATCGATTGAATCAATCAGGTCCCTCCAAGATTTTCCACTGTCCCACCCAAAACAACATTTGAGGTTTACTGGACTACTGGCTACTATGAACTGGCATCTAAAGCAACTACTAAAAGTCATTCAATTAACAGAGCCAAGAATAAGTTCTAGCAATCATGTGACCTACTTGGAGAAGTATCAGGGGCAATCAGAGCGATGCCCTCAGTAGAAGCAGCACGTTGAGCTCCAGACTTAGTGATGAAATTTTCATCCGTACATGTAAGACCAGATAGCCAGTAAAGCACCTGTGGATTAATCAAGTCAATATCAATTACTGTTTCTAAGTGATGCAAGGATGTCAAATAAGTAGCAAAGATCTCTAAGAACAAAGTATAAACACAAATGGTGCTCCAGCTGACATACTAGCATTAGTTTGCTGTAATTGGTTAGAGTGGATATACATAGACCACTATGAATAACTGAATAGAACGGCTGTTGTATGAAAACAGATCATCCACACAAAGAAGCCCAAATTTTTCTAGCTCCTACTCATGGAAGGTTTCACAATCATATCTCAAGGTTTTAGTAATGCATTGAGTATAGGGGAAGGGGAATTGTCATCATAATTTAATTAGAAGTAGCTTGAGTAAGAAGTAAAGGAGAGATTATAGTCTATAAAGAAAGAGAGAGAGAGATTAATTTAGATCATTATCAAGCGTCTCCAGCAGGATCTTCGCTTGCTTTGATGAAAGAGATCACCTCTCCCGCTCTGCCAAAAATGAAGCTAAAATCGCCCCAATAGGATACATTTTCTCCTATTCTTTATTTTTTGGGGCTTCTTATTAACACCCTTTGTCTCCCATATAGTTCCTAATGCATTTTAAGGGTGTACATGCCTCTTGAAATGCTTGTGTATCTCAAAATTTCCTGTGATTTCAGACTATCAAACAAAATAAACTCAGCTTCTTCCTTTAGTTTTCTGTCTCAAATTCCTAATTCACCACAATATTGAGATATACAAGCATTTCAAGAGGATTGTGCAGTTGTGCACCCTTAAAATGCACTAGGGACTATATGGGAGACAAAGGTTGTTAATAAGAGTGTTTTGTTTTATACACACACAATTCCACTTGAAAGCTCATTTATGAGTTGATATTCAATTGCCGTGAGAGTTATACGAAGTATTATACTCTCGCCTAATTAATGTGACTTTTGTGGACTCTCATGATCATGATATTCACAAGTACGAGTAGGGGTTTTGGCAGCTCGTTTTCCGGATTTTTTTACCTCCATTTTGGATCATTTTTTCCAATTCCCACACTAAATTAAATTTTGAGGGTTTTTTTCAATCGCTTCCCCGCATTTATTCTCTAGTCAATCCTCATTTTATTACATTTTTGCTATGCTAAATGCCATAACAAATGTTTTTTACAATAATCTCCAACTATAATTCATAATATAATCATATAGAAATCCTAAAATACAGATAAAATCAACATGCATCAATAATAATTCACACTTTAAAACAGTAATCAAGCACAAACCCTAACATAAAAACAAACATTAATCAAACTAATCATCATACTAAAAACATTAATTGTGGAGAAACCCAAGAACATAAACGATTAAAAATCATTAAAAATGGGAAATTCGAAACATACAGGGAATTTCTGGGAAGACTCAGTAGAAGGGGGGAAGTAGATGTGAAAAGTCATGAAACAACCAAGAGTAGGGCTGAAATGCCTGAATCGTTTGTTGAAACCTCCATGCATCTTAGAGCTGCTGATTTCTGTTGGTTTCGTCTCCATTTTTGTTGATTTTCTCTCTCCTAAAATCCCACTGCAATTGATCCAAGAAAGAACACCAGTACAAGTGTATGTCACTCACTCTTGTATCAGTGATGAAGACTGTATTGTCTGGTAGTGTACTGTTGGGCTTCAGTTTATGGGCCTTTGGACTTGGAGGTGCATATCCAATTATCCATAGGCCTTCTGTGGGTTAAGAAGCTACAAAAACCGTCATCGTGTTTAAAAAAATACATCTGGCACTCGAGATCATGATGCGCATTTGTGAAGTTTATAGTGAACTCACTAGTTTGTGGCCTGGGCGATGCCCTGCATTGCTAGTTTGTACTTCTTTAATTTGACTGTTTGTATAGTTAGTGTGTGGTTCGGGCGTTGTCTCGGGTGTTACTGTTATTTTTTTTTTTACCTCATATGTATTTATTTTCTAATCTTGTGAAAAATAAATAAAAAATGTGACCTCTAATTTGCTTAATATATTAAAGGAATATATAATGTTAATTATGTGAAATTTAAGACATTAATCAAGGTTTGTTGAGATGGTAAATGTATGACCTTTGTATTTTGGAGGTTATGAGTTCGATTCTCGCTCAAAGCATAATTTATTTTGTTAAATGAAGTGGCAAGTTTACGTGGCGCATATTCCTTTGGTTAGTGATGTGGCATTGTGCAAATTTTTTGAAGAGTGTCACGTGCACCGTAACCATTCCTTTAAAAGGAATACTTTTTAATATATAGTATAGATTATTATGACTGATTAGAGAAAACATGTCATTACAAGAGGAGAACCTATGCATCATGATTTTTTTTTCTTTTTTTAATTATTATTTTTTTTGACGAGAACCTATGCATCATGATGTTAAAATGACTAATTAAGATTGATCATATAGTCTTTCAAGATTTGCCTCTCAAAAATAAGGAGGCGTTGAAATAAATGATTGTCTAAGGAAATTAAATTTGATGCCCTCTCTTTAATCTAAGGCCCCCAATTGAAGTATATTCTAAGTATTTTCTCGATGAGCCTGAACCTACTAGTACTAGACAAAATTCGCTACAAGAGTTTGAAATGACAAATCTTAGAGGGTTATTGTTTTAATGAGTCGTTTGGTGTGTGGGGGTGATGATGAGATAACGATTGAGAATTATTTATTGAGAATCATTAAAAAAAAAAAAAAATACCCAATGTCTTATTTAGTGGATGTTGAAACTATGTTGAGAATATAAAGGTTGCAAAACTACCCTTAATGTTGATTTAGTGAGTTCTAACTTCTTTCACTTTCATTTAGGGTAAAAAGTCATTTTGGTTTAATCTTATTCTCAACCCCTAGTCCCATCACTTGATATTAAATCCTTGGGCATAGAAAGAAAATGTTCCAAAGTTCTTCAATCTCAATCCTCATGAACAATTATGAGATTTGAACACTTGAGATTAAACTTTCTATTTTCATTTCCCACCCTCAATCTCCCACAAAGAAGAACCCCATAGGAAATATTAGATTGATAGTGTTTGGGTCCAATTTAGTCAAAATTGGGCCTGAGCACTAAATGATCCAATTAAAAGCCCAAGGTCAAGGTTCAACTCTCCAATTGCTCAAAAGTCAAAAGTCAGCCCACAAAGTAAGCCAATTGGGCTAAAGCCCAACCTCTCCAAATATGATGAGGTATAAAAGCCCTCATATTAACACATTCAAGAGGACATCTCATAACATCACATACGAGATCAACGAGATCAGACACAACAACAGACGCATCATCACATGCATTATCTCATACACCGATTATTCCAACTCATATGCTCATTCTTGCATTGAGGAATACTCCACAAAAGCCTCAAGCTACAAACTCTCTTGCATAGTGTCTTCCTTTTTACACATTGTACTGACTTTAGCATCGGAGGGGCCTTCCTCGGAAACACCCCCGAGGCTAGTTTACGTGTGTTCACTGTGCAGGAAACCTTCGGCCCAACACAGCTTGGATCGAATCCAGTCTTCTCCATTTTAGTGGACCTTCGGCAAGGTCCCATTGTTTTCAACCGAAACAATTTGGCGCCGTCTGTGGGGAAGACTTTCAAAAATCTTTAAGCCAAATTCCTAACCAAGATCATCTTGCAATTATCTTAGCAGCCATGGCTAAGAACCGCAAGAGCAAAAGCCTCCGTCAAGGAGCGGGCGAAAAGCCTAAAACCCCTACACCATCGCCCTCGCCGGACCGGAACTCTCCCAAGGGTGCCGGCTCGGGGGGAGGATCACACAAGGAGGATTCCCTATCTCCTATAATGCATGACTCTCAATATAGGCCGGACCACTCTCGGTCTAGCAGGGGTCAGTCTGATCATAGGACATATTCAGTGTCCCAAAGCCAACCATCGGCTGCACGGCCTCATTACCACACTCGGCCGGGGACCCCTTTGACGGGGCCCAGTTCGGAAGAGGTGGCAAGAGCGCTGGCAGTACTCATGGAGGCAATGAGGGCACAGAATATGCCACCGCCTCGTGATCAAACTCCTCCGCATACCCGGCATCAGCGGAGGAAGTTAGACCATGACGGTGGGAAGCTTCCTTCCTTCCGGGAGCTGGAAGAGTGGGAGGAGGATTCTTGGAAAAATGAAAAACAGAGGAAAAAGAACTCTCAATTATTTAAAGGATCCTCATCCTCAAGACCAGCAGCGCATAAGAGCAGCAGCTCAGCTTCTCGGCCAAAATCTACTCGCCGGGAACCCGAGACTGCTCGCAGAAGCGTCCTTGACCGACTCGGCGGCCAGGAACCGAGCGTGCGTAGTCGCCTCTCGTTCCCTGCAGCCGAGGCCCAGACTTCCCAGCCAGGGACGAAAACCACTCCTACCTCTCTAAGAGGGCGGAGCGCGGTCCCTTCGGCCAGGAACAAGGGCAAGGCCATTATGCTTCCCGCTAGTTCACCATTCGAGCAATGGATACTGGAAGAGCGCGTACCCACGGTTAAAATACCGTCGCATATCACATATGACGGGACCACGGATCCGAAGGACCACGTGGCCTCGTATGAGACTCATATGCATCTTTGCCCCAGATCCGAGGCGACTTGGTGCAAATATTTCCCAACCACTCTCAAGGGGGTCGCGCAAGCGTGGATCTCCAAGGGAGTAAGGCAAGGCTCCATAACAGGTTGGGATGATCTGTCCTCCAAGTTCAGGAGCAAGTTTTCCACGGCAAACCGCCGAGAAAAGACTACCGCAGAGCTCATGGGTCTGCAACAGGGGGAAACCGAAAGCCTCCGAGACTACCTGACCCGTTTCAGTAACGAGTCATCAAGCGTCTCTCAGCTGGACCAGGGGCTAGCTGTTTTTGCAATGCAGAATGGCCTTCAGCCAGGAAAATTCCTAGACTTCATGGTCATGCATACCCCGCAGACCTTGGAGGAAGCTCTTAGTGCTTCGGATAAGTTCATCCGAGCCGAAGAATGGAATAAAGCAAAAACCCAACCTCAATCCGGGGGAGGGAAACAGAGGCAAATACCTTTGTCTGAAGGCCAAGGCCATAAGGCAAAGGGAAAATCAAAGGCTCCGGAGCCATCTTCGGCCAGCGACCTAAAGAAGGACAGGTTTGCCTCATACACAGGCAGATACGAGTCCTACACTCCGCTCTCTCTTCCACGCGCCAAAATTTACAGTGTGACGAAGGAGGAGCAGAGTTACCGAAAGCCGAGACCACTCCCAGAGTGGTATCAGCGAAAAAATAAAAATCAGTGGTGTGAGTTCCACGAGTCTTCGGGCCACAACACTGAGGAGTGTATCCAGCTGAAGGACCAGATAGAAGACATGGTCCGGAAGGGATACTTGAAAAAATACATCGCGGATCACCGCGAGAAAAAAGAATCCGAAAGGTTAGCAAAGGACCCTCGGCAGGACCTTGATTTCCCTCGGAAAAACAGTAAAAAACCGGAGGGGAAATTCCCTCCGATCAATGTTATCTCGGGAGGAATATACTCTCGGAGGGAGCACAAGCGTCACCTTAGAGCTTTGACTCACCAGGTGAACAACGCTGACATTCAATCTCCCCAGTCGCCGGTGCCGAACATGACGTTCACAGCCGCCGACTGCCGGGGGATTACGTTCCCTCACGAGGATCCGTTGGTGATCATCGCCACGGTGGCCAACCACGACGTCAGTAAGGTCCTTGTTGACGGTGGCAGCGGAGCAAACATTCTGTTCCGAAAGGCCTACAACCAAATTAAGCTGAAGCCCAAGCACCTTACGCCGGTACCCTATCCGGTATCCGGGTTCAATGGGGCTTCAACTTATCCAGATGGGAAGGTGACACTCCCTGTCACCATCGGTTGCGATGAGGCAGCCCGGAACGTCATGATTGAGTTTTTGGTCATCGACGCTCCTTCAGTGTACAACGTGATTTTGGGGAGACCCATAATTCACGAGATCCAAGGGGTCGTCTCAACTTATCATCAGCTGATGATTTATGTCTCAGACGCCGGCTTCCCCGAAAGGATACAGGGCAACCAGAAGGACGCCCGAAGGTGCAACTACCTCAAGCCATCCAGTAGTCGCCCAGATAACGACAAGGATGAGGAGGAGAAAGAAAAAGAAAGAGAGCCAAGCACAAAAAAGCCGAAAGGCCTAAGTGCTTCGGCCCAAGGATCAGTGCCCAGAGAAAAAGGTCCCGAAAGGGAAAAGGTTGACTCTTCATCTGAGCCGAAAGACTCAGAGAGCCAGCCGAAGAACACAAAGACTGGGACACCTGCTGACATTGGCAGCAGACCAGATTCTGAAGAGTCCAGTCCATCGGCAATGGACATGGACCAACAGACTGAAACAGCAGAGTTGGCCGAAGGAGATGCTGAGAAATGTGTAACAATCGGGATGGACCTTGATCCTAACACCCGTTGTGAACTTATTCAGCTCCTGCGGGATAACAGAGATGTGTTTGCTTTCTCGGCAGCTGATATGCCCGGGATAAGTTCAGACCTCATCTCCCATAACCGAAGGGTCCATGCAAGGCCTCTCAAAATTGGGGATCTTGTCCTTCGGAATGCTGCTGCAGTTCAGAAAGGCCGAATCCATGGGAAGCTCTCAGCTACATGGGAGGGACCTTACGAAATATATGATGAGCTTCAGCCAGGGACATACCGACTTCGGCAGTTGGATGGAACTGAGTTGAAAAATCACTGGAACGCTGATGTACTGAAAAGATACCATGTGTAAACCCTTCGGGGCAGAACAATCTTTGTAAGTACATTTTGAACTAATGAAAGGCCTTGGAGCCGCCATTTATATAAAATTTACAACTGTTTATCCTTTCAAAATTTTCTTTGTTCTATCTACTCTTTGAGGGTTTTTTATTCAGCCTCGTCTGAAGCCTTCGCCTTCGGGTAACTGGGTTTCAGATTACTGACAAAACCTGTCTTTTTAAAGAACACCGGTCTTTCAGCTGAAGTCAAACTTCAGTAAGACTTGTTCTCCAAAGACATGAGTCCATGGACAATTCTGGGATATTGCCTTAACTGAGCCTTGTATCCCAGAGAGCCATTATCCGAAACATTGCCTTAAGTTGGCCCTGTGTTTCGGGTATCCATTTTTCAAAGATAGCCAGAAAATCAAGGATAACAGCAACAGTTGAAAATTTTTAAATCAGCCTCGTCTGAAACCTTCGCCTTCGGGTAACTGGGTTTCAGATGGCTTATAAAACTCAGTCTTTTTAAAGAACACTGGTCTTTCAGCTGAAGTCAAACTTCAGTAAGACTTGTTCTCCAAAGACATGAGTCCATGGACAATTCTGGGATATTGCCTTAACTGAGCCTTGTATCCCAGAGAGCCATTATCCGAAACATTGCCTTAAGTTGGCCCTGTGTTTCGGGTATCCATTTTTCAAAGATAGACAGAAAATCAAGGATAACAGCCTTTTTAAATCAGCCTCGTCTGAAACCTTCGCCTTCGGGTAACTGGGTTTCAGATGGCTTACAAAACTCAGTCTTTTTAAAGAACACTGGTCTTTCAGCTGAAATCAAACATCAGTAAGACCTGTTCTCCAAAGACATGAGTCCATGGACAATCCTGGGATATTGCCTTAACTGAGCCTTGTATCCCAGAGAGCCATTATCCGAAACATTGCCTTAAGTTGGCCCTGTGTTTCGGATATGCGTCTTCTTTAAGAACGCTGGTCTTTCAGCTGAAGTCAAATTTCAGTAAGACTTGTTCTAAAGAGGTTAGTCCCAGAAAGCTAATATCCCAAGCATTGCCTTCAGTTGGCCCTGTGTTTCGGATATCCAACTTTCAGACAGTCAATCTTCAGTAAGACTTGTATCCCAGAAGCATTGCCTTCAGTTGGCCCTGTGTTTCGGATATCCAACTTTCAGACAGTCAATCTTCAGTAAGACTTGTATCCCAGAAGCATTGCCTTCAGTTGGCCCTGTGTTTCGGATATCAATTTTGAAGAAGTTCAGAAATTGCTTATTCAACTAAAGTCATACTTCAATTTCTGTGGGGGCAAGAAGCACGCAGTGCAGCTATGTTCGGCAGAGTTGAAGAAAAGAAACAGTAAAGCATTCAAAAACAAAGCAACTGAAGAAAAAATTGAAGAAAAAAATTTGAGCTACAAGTTCAATAATTCAGTATCGGCAGCCGCCCACAAGCGGAAAATAACAGCTGCCGAAATACGTACATAAGCAAAAAAATAAAACTGCTGTACGACAAGGCAAGCTGAAGCAAAAAACAAGGCAAAAAACTCAGAAAGCGGCAAGTCTAAAGTTAAGCACATGATGAACCGCAAGATTCTGAAGACGACTGCCCGAGTTCCTATGCTTCAGCCGGAGGATCAGACTGATCAGCGTTGAGTCCCATGGTGGCCTCAGCCCCAGCAGCAGAAGAGGCGGGCTTTGCACTTTGCCGAGCCTCCCTTTCCCTCTGCTCAGCTTCCAACTCCAGTCTTTCAGCTTCCTCTTCGGCTTCCTCAGCCTTAAGAATTTCAGCTTCAGCTGGAGTTGCATACTTCATGTGAGGGTCTTCGGGATTCTGGACCCACTCAGCATATTTAGACCAATCCAGCTTCGGCTCAACATGAAGGCAGACTCTTCGGCATACTCGGAATCCGTTTCTGAAACCCATCTCATATTCCTCTTGGGTATAAACACGGACCTTGAGTGAAGCCTCAGCATCAGCCAGCTTCTTCTGGGTCTCCTCCAAGTCTTCCTTGGATTTCTTCAGCTCATCAGCGACTTTGGAGGAGGAACCCTTCAGCTCATTCAGCTCTTGCTGAATTTGGAAAGCCTTTGTCTGAGCTTGGGCCACTTCAACTTTCTGGATCAGCAGTCGATCCTCAGCCTCTTGGAATTTAGCTCTTTGGGCTTCAGCAGCAGCAGCAGCCTCTGAGAGTTGGACGTCTTTGGCCAGGAGCAACTCTTCAGCAGCCATTCGGCTGGCTTCAAGAGCCTCTAGACGCTGCTGCACTTCAGCTTGTGCAGCAGTTCCTTCTTGAATTCGGCTCTCAATAGCAGCCTTGAATTTGGAGACGTCCACTCCCATATGCTCCTGGAGGAATTTTTCCCCTTCCATCAGTGGGGGAAAAACCTCCATCTCCATAGCATCGCAGAAGGTTTTCAGAGCTTCGGCAGCTTAACTTCCTCTTCAGCCACCTTCCTTTCGTGCACAGCAGCGTCTACCCTATCTTGTAGGGTATCAATCAGCTCTACAGTGAGAGTCTGATTGTGCACGAACTGAAAACAGGAAGACAAAAAAAAATAAGTAATAAAAAAAAATAGAGCTGAATTTCGGAGGAAATGAAGGAAAATTACCTGCATCATCAGCAGTTGGTTAGACCTGGCTGGGTCAGGAACTGATCTACTGGATTCGCCCATCCCAGCAGTGGCCTTCAGCGACCAGATCCTTGCCCTGTCTACTTCGGACATGCCAGCAAAACTGCCGAAGTAGGCTTCAGCTCCTTCTCGGTTTTGACCCCATATGAGGTCCCAGATGTGATCTGGGATTGGAATTCGGGGGGCCGAGAAACCCATTTCTCCAGAATGCAGAGTCTGGAAAGAAGGGAAGGACGACGATGGAGCTTGATTAGCTTTGGTTGTCTCAGCATCATCCTTCTCAGAGGAGTCAAGTACTATGACCTCCTCTTCTTCAGGGGTGAGGACGAAAGCCTCAACCTCTCTGGCGATATCTGCCGTGAAGCCCTCAGCACTGGACATCACGGCATCTTTATTTTCGTGCTCAGCAGCACTCTCCTTGATTTCTTCTTGGACCCCTCCCTTAGGTTCGGGAGTTCTCTGATCCACCTCCATCTCAGGAGGTGGCGGAGGGGTCTTTTGAGGAGATTGGGGTGTTGGCTGGGGAACCCTCGGCGATCCATTGCCTTCCTCAGGTTCCCTTATTGCGACGCCGATGGTCATCGGCCTCTGCTGAAAATCATGAGGGCCGATGATGGCCATCCTTCGGCGCCTTTTCAGAAGGGGCTGCTCGTCCATATCTGAGTCTGAAGACTCTTGTATTTGATCTTCGGGACGAACAGGAGATTTGCCTTCTCTGTGTCTGTTACTCTCTTCAGACTGTAACAGACAGGGGGGAAGAAGAGTGTGAGTAAAAAAAAAAAAAAAAAAAAAAAAAAAAAAAAAAAAGAAGAAAAGAAAAAAGTTGTCTGAAAACTCACCGAGGTTTTCAGCAAAGCCTCGTCTTCTTCAGCTGCTCTAGCTGCAGCTTCGGCTTCAGCAGCTCTGGAGGACCCTTCTCCTCCTTCACAAGCCTCAAGTACCCGTGCAACCTCTTCGGCTGTGCGGGCAGCTTCAGCTTCTTCGTTCAGCAGCTGAAACCAAGGGTCTCTCTTCTTCCACCAAGGCTTCTGCCTCTGATACAGAGCAACAGCCTCAATTTGGAAGTGGGAAGAGTCCAGATGAACTTCCCTATGCCTCGGCTCAGTGATAGACGGGGCCCGTTCAGTTACAACTCGCTCTCGGTTAACACCAAGACGAGCGTAGTTAATACCAACGTTGGTCTCGTCTCGCTCTGAAAAAAGGAAAGGGAAAAAGTTTAGCTCAGATATGTTGGCACAGCATAAAAAAGCAAAGCGAGAGAAGAAAAAGAGGTAGTTAAAAAGCCTCGGCCCCAGCCGAAGAAGCTTACCATCCTTAAACTTTCGGCTGAGGCCAACAGCTGCTAGCATATTCTCTTGGAAAACGTAATGCGTATCGGGGAGCCAAGTCTCCGGGATATGCTGCATTCGACCACTCCCCCCCGGGTTCGGCAGCTTGCCGAAGATATGTTGCTGATCCAGGTTCGGATCCGCCCCGTTATCTGCGGGGGGACCTAGACTTCCCATTTCGGGATCAGGCTCAGCTAAGTACCGGGGAGCGCTGAAGACGCAAGGGTGGCCCGGATCTGTGGGTGCCCTAACCCAAATCCATTGACCTCTCCAGTCCTTGTCTGAAGAGTCATTTGGCCACATGGTCAAGTATTGGGGCCGGGACTCAATCCGATACCACCCAGAACCATGGCTTCCGTGCCCACTCTGAATATTTGGCACTAGCCGATGGAGCTTTCTGAAGCAGTGCAGGTTCGGCACGTATTTGAAGAACTTGCAGACCCATAAGTATGTCATCACCCTTCGGATGCTGGTGGGGGTTAGCTGACATAGGGAAATGTTGTAATGGATCAGCAAGTCTCGGACGAAAACGTCCAAAGGGAACCTCAGCCCATACTGAAGCTGTCTCGTGTACACCCCCACATACCCCGGGGGTGGACGATGGATTCTATCGGATGCTGAGGGCATTCGGCACCAATATCCATCAGCTTCAAAAATGCCGTAGTGCAACTCAATTTGCTCAGCAAATCGATATTGATCGGCGTTCTCTACCCACCATGAGTAGGGGCGGTTCTTTATCATGGCCGAAGCGACTTCGGCATTCTCCCACTCTGAAAACCCAGGGAGGATATCCCAAAGGACAGCGGGAATTTCATCGTCCCGTCCAGAAGCACTCGGCTCACCCGTTCTTTGAGGAGGAGCCGAGGAAAGGGGAGTCGCCCTAATCCCTTCAGCATGGTCAGACTCCGGCCTTCGACCATTCCAGGTCCCAATCCTATTCCTAGGATCGGGAATCGGCCTTGCTCTTCTTGGAGCACGGGCTCTACCTCTAACTCCTCTTGCCATGGACTATTTCGAAGAGAAAAGTCGAAAGAAAAGGGGAAGGAGTTCGAATTCGAAGAAAAATAAACTGAAATCAAAGGAATTTACCTTAATCTGAAGCGAAAGTTGCCGGTTTACGAGTTCGTAGTGGCAAGTCTCAGTTTCTAAGCTCAATGCTCGGGGGAATTTGCGAAGTTTTGATACGGATTCTTGGATTCTCTCTCGAAGAATTCTGGGTTTGTGTTGGTGAATAAGTGAGGAGAATGACGCGCCTCTGTTTATATCTCCAGGTACGGGATACGAAGAGTCTGTGCTTTAATTTCTCTTAAGTACCCACTAAGTAACCATTAAACACATGTCTTGTGATTAAACCGCCCATTATCCGTCCAACTTCCGCAAATCATTAACCGTTGTTATCTCATTAATTACGGTTTAAATTCAAATTTTTGGATCAATTAAATCATTTACTTCCCTCCTTTTCTGAGTTAAATCAAACCCGACCCGTCATTCTTCCGAATCGGGTCTGGGGGGCAAGTTGTTTGGGTCCAATTTAGTCAAAATTGGGCCTGAGCACTAAATGATCCAATTAAAAGCCCAAGGTCAAGGTTCAACTCTCCAATTGCTCAAAAGTCAAAAGTCAGCCCACAAAGTAAGCCAATTGGGCTAAAGCCCAACCTCTCCAAATATGATGAGGTATAAAAGCCCTCATATTAACACATTCAAGAGGACATCTCATAACATCACATACGAGATCAACGAGATCAGACACAACAACAGACGCATCATCACATGCATTATCTCATACACCGATTATTCCAACTCATATGCTCATTCTTGCATTGAGGAATACTCCACAAAAGCCTCAAGCTACAAACTCTCTTGCATAGTGTCTTCCTTTTTACACATTGTACTGACTTTAGCATCGGAGGGGCCTTCCTCGGAAACACCCCCGAGGCTAGTTTACGTGTGTTCACTGTGCAGGAAACCTTCGGCCCAACACAGCTTGGATCGAATCCAGTCTTCTCCATTTTAGTGGACCTTCGGCAAGGTCCCATTGTTTTCAACCGAAACAGATAGTATAAATTGCTACTTCAAGCAACAATTTTAATTTACAAAAAGAAAAAGAAAAGAAAAGAAGAAAAAAAAAAAAAAAAAAAAAGCATACCAATCTTATTCGGACGTTAATTTACAAAAGAAACAAGTTTGATACCATTGTAAAATGAAAAATAACTTATTGGCTTGTACTAATTTTGTAAGTCGTTTACATTTACCATTTACAAAGATAAAGTAATTGTGAAAAGTATTACAACATGCACAAGCACAACCATGAATTAGTGATACTATGATATAATTAATAGCAAAAGTAAAAACTCAAAATGCATTATCAATTAATGTTTTTACTCCATCCCCTTATCCACGTACTTCTTTAATTTAAATGTTTTTTTTTTTTTTTTTTTTTTTTTTTTTTTTTTTTTTTACCTTTATCCATTTTCATTTATTGCTTTCATCTATTTGCATTGCTTTCCTTTAATTTCTTTCATTTACATGCAATGCTTTCTGTCATGCATTGTTCTTTGTTTAAGTATGTTGTTAGTTTGATGTTCATCACCTTTTTTGTTAGTAATGTTCCTTATGTTTTTCAAATTGAATGTTTGTTGTCATTATTAATAAGTACTTTATTTCTATTCAAAAAAAAAAGTACTATATTTTGTGCTTTGTTAATTGTAGTTCATTTGTTTCTTACTTTATCTTGCAATACTTGTGAGAAGTTCTTTAAAAATAGGGGTTGAGTGACCCCTAGCTTAGTGAACCATGACTTCTTACTTTCACCTTGTATGCATGGTGAATGTTCATGTAATTTGGTACTTGAAGAGTGAATTTTCACTCATTGAGATTGGCTAATAGCCATAAATTTCCCACTTTTAATTTCTCTCTTGAAGTCTCCCCTTCTCAACTTAAAATCGTATATGGAAGTTCGTTACACGAGGGAAAAGTTAGAGATAGATTTAAAAAAAATATTACAAGTTACTACAAATAAGATATATACTTGTTGAAGATAAAAAAAATATGTGATTCAAAACGTCTGAATCTCTGGAATTGTTATTTTGGTGGTCGTTTGATAGATCAATAGCTTTTGAAGTCCCAAAACGAGCTGTCAATATCTATTTTTAAGTTAAGATGTCCATTTTAATCATGTGCACAAGACAACTTTAGGTAAAGATATAATAACTCCACTTTTTCACTCTCTATTTCATGAGTGTGACCATTCGTTGAGCTATCACCTCCACATTAAATCACCCTCAGATGTTGAGTAATATAAGGAAATATATCCATTTGAATCAAACTCTTGTGCAAACATTATGCCTCCAAAACTGCTTCACTTGATCTTATTTTGTCACGGGGCACTTCTTCCACCCTTGTAAGCCTCCTAGGTTGTATCTACAAGATTGAAAGAATAGAATTAGCACGAAATCCTAAAAGTGTAACAAAATAAGCTAAAGTACACATAAGATATACAATTACAATAATTATTCCAAACTAAGCTAAAACATGTTGAATGAAAGGAGTAAAGTGGTTAATGTGTAAGTACTTAAGGCCGGTAATAAGGGGTCTTAATACCAGTTATCATTGACTCAAGTCAGACTAAACATTTGGGTTGAATTTGGATTTGAGTGGAATTCCTTTTAATTGAACTAAATCATATACAAGTAGATTGCAATGTTTGCATTCTTACTTGATTATATTAGTTATGTAGTTGTTATTAGGTCAATTGAACTAAACTCAATACGCTTCGTTGTTATCGAGTTCACATCAGTTGTCTTAATTTCTTTCAGTTGGTTGCAAACCAAGTTCAAATCTTAAATTCACATATTAATTCAAATGTATGATTAACATCACATCATTTTTGAGCTGGTTTTGAAAGCCTTAGTTCTCAGGTAAAATCAAATATAAATGTTGCTGACTTTGTATCGATTTCTCGAGTCATATCAATCTTTGACAAATCTAATATTCCCATTATTATGGAAGCTAGTGGGCATGCCTAGAAAGTTCGACATCTCCTTGTAATGCCACAATTCATTTCATTTTGTTTTTATGTTTTAAAGATTTTGGTCCACTAAGAATTTGACATGTGAAATGAATTTGTAAAAGAGTGAAATTTCTGACCAAAGTTAGCATTAGATTTAAGTTGAAAAATGAGAAAGAGAAAGGAAAAAAAAAACGAGGAAAAAGTAAAAATTAGCGAAATACATACTTTAATCAAGCTTAGTATTACTTAAACTTTTAATTTAGGCTCTATTCTCTTCACCTTAATTTTGCCAAACTAAGGGTCTGTTCTGTTCAACTTAATTTCAGTTCAGTTCAGTTCAGCTCCAATCAGTTCGGTTCTGTTCTGTTTAGTTCAGTTCCTAATTTCCTTCTCTCATAAACAATTTAGCTCAGTTCAGTTCAATTCAGCCCCAATCAATTCAGTTCAGTTAAGTTATTTTCAGTAAATCGAAACAGACCCTAAAATTTTTTAATACTTCACTTGAGCCAAATTCAAGTAGCTCACGAATCAAGTCAGTCTAATTATCACCCCTAATCAAAAACGAGTTAAATGTCTTAAATGTTAGCTGTCATAGACCATAAGCTTGGGCTCAACATCAAAACAATGCACGTTCAATTGTTCACCAAAGAGGCAAAAACAGAAAGTTGTCTTGGAAAAAGGCAGTGGTATGGGGTTTGCAGAACTACAGACTACAGAGTACAAATTCAGCAAAAATGGCAAAAAAATCCAAAAAAAATAAGAAAAGAAAAAAAAAACCCCAAAATCAAAGGTTAGCTCCGAAAATTGAATTGGGTAGGCATGGGCAATGTGAAAAAGACTGAAAACTGTGATTTTCTCTCTCCTCATCCTTAACAACAGCATTTTCCCATGATATTTAATGACCGTTGG
Source organism: Chenopodium quinoa (assembly GCF_001683475.1). Classification (NCBI taxonomy): domain Eukaryota; kingdom Viridiplantae; phylum Streptophyta; class Magnoliopsida; order Caryophyllales; family Amaranthaceae; genus Chenopodium; species Chenopodium quinoa. The sequence continues at coordinate 2,882,681 of NW_018744996.1, read as the reverse complement.
GGGAGTTGGCACACTGTATTTTCTATCTATTAATGCTTCTTCATTCCTACCGAATTGATCCTTATTTAATCTTTCTTCTAATTTTGAATTTCTCTCCTATATAATTCAACTACTATTTTATTATTGCACTTTTGAGCTGGGTTAGTGTGCCAAAACCCACAATTTTTTAATGCACTTTTGAGCTGGGTTTAGATTTTGGGCACCTAATTTCTCAACTATAATTGCATGATTTTTGATTAAATTAGTGGGTTTTTGAGGGTTTTTTTAAAAGATTTAAATTTTCATTTTTTTAATGTATAATTTTGCCGTTTTGACTAGAGAAGAAGGAAGAAGATGACAAGGAAAAGGTTTGAACTTTGAAATTTGATTCTGATTATTATTATTAAATTAGTTAGAGATTGTTTTTGTTTTAGTGTTTTGGAAGTATAGCTAAGTAGATGAACAAACTTGACGGAAAAACCAAGGATATTGTTGGCAATATGTGTTGTTTATGTGCTGTTTTTTCAACTCTTTAATTGATTTGTTATTTTTCTTAGTGGTAATAAGATTTAGGGGCAAAATTATATTAGCAAGAATATATTGATCATTTATGATTTAGGTGAGAAAATCCACCTATCAAGATTATGTTTTATTAGACATCAAGATTTTGTTTTGAATGATTGGATTTCTAATTTGGGATACAAAGAGTTGAATTTTGGTGTAATAGGATCAGAATAGCAATAGCGATTTCGTAATTCGAAGTGGGTATTGATAGAATTTTACTAGTGTTATTTAAGAAGCAAGCATTATTTAGTACAAGTGGGCTAGAAAATTGCAGACTGCCTGTTTGGTATAAATACAAGACTTTGGGGTTATTGTAGTATTGATTTGTGGTGTTTTGCTGTATTTGGTGTTGATAATTGATTGATATAGAAGATATGGTTGGAAGTGTTGAAGTCATGAATAATGATTATAGTAATGGATCAATTCATAATTATAATGGTAATGAGGAAAAGCTCGATGAGCTTCGAAGGCTATTGGGAAAGGCCGATGGTGATCCTTTAAGAATTGCCGGTGTTGGGGCTGGTGCTTGGGGTAGTGTATTTCTAGCTTTGTTGCAAGATAGTTATGGTCGGTATCGTGATAAGATACAAATTAGGATATGGAGGAGGTGTGGAAGAGCAGTTGATAGACCAACTGCTGAGCATCTCTTTGAAGTGATTAATTCAAGAGAGGATGTATTAAGGAGATTGATTCGGCGTTGTGCATATTTGAAGTATGTTGAAGCGAGGTTGGGTGATCGAACACTTTATGCAGATGAGATATTGAGGGATGGATTCTGCCTAAACATGGTTGATACTCCACTTTGTCCATTGAAGGTCGTGACCAACTTACAGGAAGCGGTTTGGGATGCAGACATTGTTGTGAATGGATTGCCTTCGACCGAGACTCGTGAAGTGTTTGAAGAGATCAGCAAGTATTGGAAAGAGAGGCTCACAGTTCCTATAATCATATCTTTATCTAAGGGAATTGAGGCTGCATTGCAACCTGTTCCCCACATAATCACTCCCACACGGATGATTCACCGAGCAAGTGAGAAAATCTCTTTCTCCCTCTTTTAATCAGTTGTATAATAAATCACTTCTTTCAGCCTGTTTCTTATTGATCTTTCCTAGCTAATGTGATGCACTTCATTTAAGTTACTTTTTTTTTTTTTTTTTTTTTGAAAACACCATTTAAGTTAATTGTTAAAAACTTGTGGCATTTCGAGCGAAAACATGTTCTTGTTGAATTCTCCCAACAACACTAGTGAGGATTGAGGAAATAAGTTAGTAAACGTGTGTCCTTGAGTGTATTTAATTATTTTACTATTTTCATAGTCCTTGACTAGATCTACCAGTAATTCATTGCAAATTACTTGGAATAACTTACACTGTCATAACTTGTTCTGCCTTCTTAGAGTTTAGAAAAAGGAAGGCGAGAAGAAATTGAGTGTTCTGTGATCATGAATCCATGATTATCATGTCAAGTGGCGACCTACTTCTACGAAAGGGAGCTTGATGGCAGACGCTTCTCTTTGTGCCAACTGTTTGATAATTGTTTCCTGTTATCATCCTCCTTCCCTTGTTTATAAGGCAACTACTTGTTTAAGGAAAGAAGGCAGAAACCTAAAGAAGTTGAAAGATGTGCTAATTAGAAAAGTTATGACCCTATTAATGAATGTCATGTTCTGGCAAAATTGCTAACTATACTGTAGACCCCAGTAGACTTTTGATGTATTGAACATTTCACGTCTCATTTTCATCTAACAAACTCATAGAAATCAGTTTTATGTTTGCACGCCTTGCTCTATCAAATCTTAATCACATATGTTCGTGCATTGCAGCTGGGGTACCAATGGAAAATATCCTCTATCTAGGTGGACCAAATATTGCCTCTGAGATCTACAATAAAGAATATGCTAATGCACGTATATGTGGTGCAGAAAAGTGGAGGAAACATCTAGCAAAGTTTCTAAGGCAACCCCATTTCATTGTGTGGGATAACAGTGACCTTGTCACTCATGAAGTTATGGGCGGTCTGAAGAACGTGTATGCTATTGGAGCTGGTAAGTTTGACAATCTTCTGGTTATTGGAGCTAACACGTAGTTATATGTTCCTGAAAATTTTGGCTGATGAGTTAGAAACATTTATGATTACATTTTAATGAAAACCTGGGACATCATTGACTAGTAATGTACTACTAAAAAAAGTGATTACATTTCAATGAGCTGAGGTGCCTTGTTATTTCTGAGCAGTTGTTACAAAGGTATCTTACAGTGAAATTCATATTAAGAAGGTACCTGAATGTTATATTTTCTGACACTAGTGAAGCATTCATATATGTCAGATTTAATAGGATGTATAAATACAAAAATTGTCACCTAAATCATAAATGATAAATCCAAGTTCAACCTCCATTGTTTACGTTTTCAGGAATGGTAGCTGCCCTCACCAATGAAAGTGCTACCAGCAAATCAGTTTATTTTGCTCATTGTACATCAGAGATGATATTCATTACTCATTTGCTGGCTGAGGATCCTGAGAAGCTTGCTGGGCCGTTGCTGGCTGACACATATGTGACGTTATTGAAAGGACGGAATGCATGGTATGGACAAATGCTGGCAAAGGGTGGTTTGAATCTGGATATGGGTGATAGCATCAGCGGCAAGGGGATGATTCAGGTAATTTCTTTGCAACCTTTCGATTTTTTTTTTTTTTAGGGGTAGTGACCTCATGACCTGTTAGGCTGTTAGTTTTCTGAAGGCCAACTGAGGAGCAGCAAGGCAGCTGCATATTTTGGTCACCATCATTTATAAATACTATATGGGACCAGAGGCTTCCGGAAATCCAGAATCTCAATTATCCTTAAATACTTCTACAATCATAACAGTCTGGCTATCTCGTAAATTGGTCCCTATATATACATTTTAGAAGTAATGTTCTTCAAAAACTTTAAATTCTATATTTATTTTTTAGTTTAAAGACCTTAACTTTAAATGTTCATCCAATTGAACTTGTAATCAAAGGAGGACCACAAGCTCGGGGCTCAATAAATGAAAAATTTTTTCCCAGAAAAATTGGTGCTTTAGGTGGAGTAAGGACTTAGGACACCTAATTCAGTAATTCTCCAAGGTAGATCAGCCAATCTAGACAGTTTAGGATCTATCATGTCATCAATGGGATTAACGCCGGCTTAGATTTTTGTGTTTTTTTTGTTGGTGTTGTGATTATGATTTATAATCACTCTGATAGTTGATGAAGAAAAATAATGCAAACTCGATAACATTAGTTCACTTCGATGGATACTTTTGTCTTATCACTTTGTATAATGACTTTGAGCTTGAATTTATCAGGGTGTCTCAGCAGTTGGAGCTTTCTATGAGCTCCTGAGTCAATCCTCTCTGAATATGTCTCGGCATGGAGAACGCAAGCCAGTTGCTCCTGTTGAGTTATGCCCGATCTTAAAGACACTATACAAGATACTCATAAAAAGGTGATATATACACCTGCCAGATTAAGTAGCTAATTTTGCAAGATACATATTACTGATGTTTAGTTTGTCAATTGCCTGCTGTGATAATTTACAGGGAACAATCTTCAGAAGACATTCTCCAAGCACTGAGGGATGAGAACATGAATGATCCCCGGGATCGAATCGAAATTGCTCAATCACATGCTTTCTACATGCCTTCACTCCTGGGGAAGCCCATAGATTCATGATATCTCACTATTAAATTATGCAGTGGATCAAAGAATGAATAACACTTCCACATCATATATAATGATTTACGAAGTATATGCTTATGATAAAGCTATTATACCAAAGGTCAAAGGATGCAGTTTACATACAAGTAGTACCATTCTTATTGCTTATTTTATTGAGAAGATGTAATTGGGAAGATACAATGTTAAATTTGTTTTAATCAAGAGTCAAGTGTTGTACATTCAAAATTCCAAATGTATAGTGAAATTTGCCTCCAAATAAAACATCAATTCTTTGTAATTTTCCCATAAAAAAAATCTGTATATTTTTTTCTTTATAAAATTTTGTACAAGTGCCTTCTCTTCTTAAATTATTTTCTCTTGAAATAGTATCTTTCAAAAACAATAAATAAAAATTCTCTTGAGATAGTAATGCATTGCAATGATGCTTCATTTTGAGGGTGGCCTTGTATAAGTTGAAAATTCAAGTTAATAAGTCAGCTTTACAAAAAATTGTATATTAGGGTACTAAGGTCATTTCATCTAATACATTGAGGGTAGGTTTTTTTTTCATCTACTTTCTTCCCATTTTATTTTTTTTAAGGAAAAAAAGAGGCTAATTTACAAATTTTGTAAATCAGCATTAATATGGTCTACCTCTTGCAAGGAAATCCCACCTAGTCACCTACAAAAGTGGCCTAATAGAATGATGAGACATTAAGACATGATCTTAAGAGGGTGTTTGGTTTAAGGGGGTGTTTGGTTTATGGGAATTGAGGCTTGGGATTTAGAAATGAGGAGGTTGATATTAATGTTTCAATGTTTATGTTTTTTTTTTGGTTGGTAAAGGGAAGGGTAATGAAATCCCCATATTAAAGAGCTTTTAGTGGGGTTGATCCCACAATCTCATGGTTGTGAGATGCAAACTTTTTTATTAGACCAAGCGTTTCTTAGTATATTCTATTTTTTGCTTAGTAATTCCATTTTTTGTTGTGGGAATGAGAATTGTAGATGAGAATGACATTGAGCATAAAATAGGTCTATTCCTATGGGTTTATTACCAAGGAGGCAATGAGTGCATGCATTAGAGATGGAAATTGGGAAGAAAGAAACGAAAAGACTAATTTGCCATGAATAAAAGCAAAAAGACTGAAAATTGGTGAGGGTGATATTGAAACTTTGATTTTTATTTCATGTCAATTTTTGTTACGATCCAAATAAAGCATTATCATTGTTTTATTGAATTTTTAATCCTAAATTCTCAATCCAATTCCCACTACTTAAATATCAACTTTCATTTCCACATACTAAACGCTCTGTTAAATCATACCCCGTAAGAAGCTAGTCTTACACAATACTTATAGCGAAGTTGGTGTCATGATTTTATTCAGTGGCGGTTCCAAAAAAATTTTGTTATGGGTTCGGAGTTGCTAAACACATATTTCGCATATGGATAAAATCTAATAACATAATTTAAAATACATTACAATTGATAATTTGGATGTGCACATTAGTAATACAAGTGCAAAATAATAAAAAATTATAATTGAACTTGACAAGTCTCCAAATTTTGGAACGATTATATATCTTATCTAGAAAAAAAATTAAATCTTCAATGTAATCATATTTCATGGTTAAGGTATTTTGGATAATGGGTAATTGGGGTATTAAGTATGGAAAAGCCAAAGAAACAAAGTAAAAGCCCAAAAAAAAAACAAGAAAGAGAAAGAAAAACTAATGGACTTCAACCGATGGGCCGCATTATTAGGTCAACACATGCTATTACATTATATTTTATTTATTTAAACTTTATGGCAAAGAACTAATCAGAATTTTTCGGATCTAGTATGGATTCAGCTGAACCCATAATGAAACCGCCACTTATTTTATTTGATTCAACTTATTTCTTATAACTTATCTTACGAAGCATGAACTTATTTGAAATCATCTGACTTTAACTAAACTTATTTTGTTTGAAAATCACTTAATTTAACAGAAATTAATTTGTCAAAAATAATTTAAAGTAAGTTAAAATCAGATGGACCAAATACTATGTTCAAATTACAGAAATAGATATGAGAAACTACTATAAAGGAAAGGCAATAAGCTTATTACGTGACACAAATTATATATCATGTCCACGTTACATGTACAATTACTCAAAGCCTTTATTCCATAAGTGGGGTAGGCTACATGAACCAAAAGTGATTATTCCGTATAGTCATCGACGCGCACATTACATGCACGAGTATGAAAATCTTAATGCTTGTTAAGTTGACAAATTAAATAAAATGGAGGAAGTGAAAAATCATGAAAATTGATTATTTTGATAGTTTTTGGTTCACACAAAAAACTAAAAGTGGAGAAAGTTGGAATTCATGGGAATATCATGAATTCCAAAAAATTGTTTGTTTTTAGGATTTTTAAAAATTCACTTCACACAATAAGCTACAAATGGTGAAGTTCGGATAATTGTATTTTTTAAGCTTATTATATCCAGCCCGTTTTGTGTGTGGCCGGCCACACTATGTGACCACTTATAAAAGAACAAAATAACCCCTATAACACTAACCAAATAACCCCTATTATATTGACCGAGTAACCCCAATAACACTGACCGAGTAATCTTATAACACTGACGAAGTAACCCCTTTAACATGACCAAGTAACCCCTATTACACTAACAAATTAACCCCTATAATGGCTGGCCACATGGTGTGGCCAGTCATATATAAGAATTTGTATATTATATTGGAAATTTTATCCGGAAAAACCTTTTAAAAGAACTCTTTTGTCAGGAAAAACCTTTTAAAAAAAAAATTTGGCAACTTAAAATCAGATTGTAAAATTTTTTGTTAAAGACAACCAAGGCTCACTTTCCGACATTGACTTGGTCTTTTCTGGCGTTGACCCCCTATATGCAGATCATGTGACCTTTTATTTACTAATCCCACCTCTTTTCTTCCAATTTCCCCCCTAATTTCCCTCTAATCTTCTCATTTTAAATCTTTCTTCTCTTTTACTAGGTTGTTCTCTCAATTGAAAATCTTTCAAGCAAGGTAGTTTGAATTAATTGCAATTAATATTTTTGGCAATTAATTTCGACCAAGGATACACTTATTGTTCTGTAATTGTTGCCCAATTCTATCCATGGCTCCATTTAAGGATATCAGATGTGATTGTGGTCTTGTAATTGGTCCCCCTTAGATTCTAAAAACATGGCGCAACTCCCTTCCTCGCTTCCTTCCTTGCTTTGTTCTTACCCATGGACCATGGTAGAGCAATTGTAGCAAAATTTCAAGAAAAAAAATACCCAAAACAAAATCTAAAATTATATATTTAAACAAAAAAAAAAAAAAGAAATCAAAATTTCATATTTAGACCAATTATATGACGACATGTGTCATGAACTACCGGTTTAACAGGTTACAAGTTTTTATGCCTTGTATAAAATTGAAACCATCTGAAGGAATTTTTGACAACTTTTCCTAAAGTTTATTACTAGTATATTGACTAACTTTTTTTAACAAAGAAAATACAAGTACACAAGTATGACTATTGCTAGCTACTCTTAAAAAAAAAAAAAAAAAAAAAAAAAAAGGGGGCAATATATAGGCCTAAATACTTGGTAGTAGAAAGTCCCAGATTGGCAAAAGCCAGATTGGATACAATACAGTTCCTTTGTTGAAGCTCCATAATCAAATTCATATGCCTCCTTTACACAAAAACCACAGGCTAGAGTGCGAGTCATAGGTCCCTAGTTCATATGATAAAAAATGGATGACCCATTGTCGGAATATCTTAAATTCTTCATCTCTTTTTTCCTTTAACCATTCTAGATCATTAGATTTGTTTTCCCTCAAGTCCCAAGCATAATTGCCTAAAATTGTACTCCCTCCGTCCCTTATCTACATGTCCATATATTATTTTGGGAAAACCAAAATTACATGTCTATTTCTATTTAAATAATGTACTTTTTGACAATATTTCCTGTTGGAACAAATGCTTTGGTGTGTGAATTTTGTGAAAAACAAGAAGTCCCACATTGATGGGAAAGGGAAGTTTGTCCTCCTTTATAATATAGATTGTGAAGTATTTGGGTGTGGCCCTTGGGCTACCCACATTTTGTGAAGAGGGAGGACTTACCTACCAAGTCAACCTATCACACACACGCGTGCTGAACCGAGCCGGGCTGGGCTGGGTCGGGTTTATTAAACAAACTTAATTTTTATAACGTTTTAAATAAATTGATTGACCGTTTTAAATAAATTTTGTTCCATTTTGACTGATTTAAATTTCCGTTATTTACGTTAATCAATTTTGAACGATTAATTAAATTGATTTCTTGACCGTTTTCTGCTAATTTTTAGGCATGATTAGCACTTAATATGCCGTTATGCCGTTAGTGGGTTTCAAAACGACTGTCTGGTTTTGGCTATAAAAGGAGAATGGGTTAAGCGTTTTAAACACAGCAAAAAATTATCTTCTACATCTCTCTTCCTCTTCAAATATTCGAGCAGTTTCTTTATTTTTTCGGTGTTTAGTTGCCCGGTGGTTCAGTGCAAATCCACCGGTACTTTATAACTTTGAGAGGTTGTTTTATCCTGGGGGACATCCGGTTACGTAAGAGCTGCTTGCACAACTTCGAGGCAGTACCGTGAATGTTCTAAAGAGAGCGACATAGTCCGCGACTCAGTCTCATTCCCGGTAACATTGTTCTTACTGTTTTTGTTCCTGCAGTTCCGTTCACAACATTTCCTCTTTTTGATGAATTGTCATCATTTTTCTTTTAATTTTTTTGTACTTTTGACATCCTTTTTCAACACTTTCTCTCTCCATCTCTTCAATAATTACCAACTATCTTTTCTTTCTCTCTATATCTCTCTAACCCCACATGCATATTTGTACTTCCCAATCATGAGTTTTATGGAATCTCCAACTTCCTTAATTCCTGTGAAAAATAGGAAATAGGTTTGTAAATAAGGGACAGGGAGAGTATCAATAATAAAATTATTAGTTTTGAATTAATTTAACATTATTTGAAACAGATTAATACTATTAATTCATTATTAAAGCAACTATGTAATAGAAAAAAATGACTAGAATAATCCCAACTATACCTCATTTGCCCAATTTTTTAATAATCCGAACTTTAATGAGAATTTGCTTTTATTGGTCTTAAGTGACATGTAACCTGTTGAATAAGTAATTATTTTTAAGATTAATTTACACGTGTCACCATGTGATTGGTCAAAAATTAATTTTAAATTTTTTTAAAGAGAAGATTATTAATTACTAATTCACATTTAACTACCAATTTTAAAACTAACTTTTTTTTGAAATAATTAAAAAAACTAACTAATTAAAAAATAAGTAAAAAAAAAAAAACCATCTCCACCATACTAGCCCTAGCCATCCCTCACCCCCAGGGCCCCTGTCGGCGCCCAACTTCACCATGTTCACCGTCAGTTGGGCCGCCCCTTCCTTTTCCTTTTACCATGACCCTCCCCCTTCCCCGTCGCGCGACCACCCAACAACCCCTAACCCTCAAAATCCCACCCTCCTCCCTTCCCTACCACGAAACAACCCCCTTCCACTTTCCTCCACCCCCAAAACAGTGGGGGGGAGGGTCATTTTGGGGTGTGGGAAAGGTAGGGGAGCTATTTCGTGGTGGGGAAGGGAGGGGGTGGGGTTTTGGGGGTTAGGGTTTGGCTGGGTGGTCGCACGACGGGGGAAAAGGGAGAGTCGGGGTAAGGGGGAAAGGGAGGGGGTAAGTTAGCCGGCGTTGGAGGTTGGGGAGGCTGGACAATTTTCTTAATCAAAATTCATTGGAATTTCTTCCATTGCCGCAACCAAACAACTTATAGAAGTTCATTAGGGAAAAGCATCCCATGAAATACAATTTCCTACGAAAATTTATCTATGTGTCAACCAAATGACTAAATGAGGCCTTACTTTCTAAGTGACACAAATAGTGCACTTATTATATATTTGTATGTAGTGAATGAAGCAACAAGTATACGATAAGATGATCCACTCCAAATTTAGGCACAATTGCTTAAAAGATTAGTTCCACCCCGAGATGCATAATTTTAAGCTCGAGTGTATAATATAAATTCCCACTCAAAAAATACGTATCCTCGACGGGCACCCGACCTTTTGCTTTTCCGTCCTTGCGTACCACCACTGTTGACACCGCTGGCGGCCATCGCAAACACAAAAAAAACACCCAAATTTTCATAATAGTACAGATTATAAAACGTTGAACATTCTTAGGGTTTTTGAGACATACCAACAATGGCGAATTGTGCGATTCCAAACGAGGGTCTCAAAGATCTTCTCAAACCCTTCTACCAGAGAGCTTCTGAAGCCGAGGTTTGCTTTCTACTATAATTTTCCCCATTTTTTTGCTCCATTTTTCTTCTTATTCTTCGAATAATTCTCCAATTTAGTGATTTTATGAGTATATTATTCTGATTATTGCTATTTTTTTGTTGATTGTCTTCATAATTGCTTTTTTTTTTTTTTTTTTTTTTTTAAATGGATTTTTTTTGCTTGTAATAGTTGTTATCTTATGTTTGTGAAATTCGATTTTTTATGTTGAAATTCATGAATGATCATTATGCTCTGCATTTGATATTTGTTGAAATTTTTGAATTTGTGTTTATAATGGGTATGCTGTGAATTAATGCACAAAAAAGTAACTTCCTCAGATCTTGCTACAAAAAGTAACATAGTCTACTAGGAAGTTTACAGCAGTTTCTATTTCCTCAGATGAAATGAGAGGAGATTCTAATGTTGTGTTTGTTTGCTTTCAAAGGAACGCCTATCGAAACTCGAGCTTGAGACTTTGATTTCGAGTAAGAAGGGTATGGGATAAATGCTTTAACTAACCTTGGTACTTCGCCAAAAATGTGCTTTGATGTAATATTTCATTTAGTTTCTTAACAGCATTTTTTGAATGAACAGAATTTCCTAAGGCTGGCGATGAGGAAAGTTCGAAGAAGGTGAAAGAGTTGGAGTTGAAGCTGGAAGAAGTGACCGCAGAGTTAGCCGCAGAGAAAGAGAAGGTCCCTTATGCTTAAAAGTTGTGCTGTCTTTTCTTCTATGGTTATCCTTAACGAGATACGATAGGAACTTTAAGATAATTTTATACTCATGTTGATGGTTTTATGCAGGTTGCTAAGCTCACTGTTGAGAATGATAAAAAGGACTACCGCATGATTCACCTTGTCCGATCACTCAAAGAGGCTGATCTCAAGTTGGAGCAATTGAATACCAAATAGGTGAGTTGACTTCCTCAAATTAATTAAAGACTTACAAGTATGCTAGATCATAATATTAATGTGAATCTAAAAGGCATAGTCATGCGAAATTGAAATTATTGGAGAGTTCACCACACGTTTTGTCTGTTGATTTTTTGAAAGTATATCAATAATTGGAGTGCCTCTGTTTCTATGAGATATGTTTCCAGGAAACTGCTTGTATAATTTCTAAAAGAAACCTTATTAATTTTTTTGCTAATTTGTTGCCCAAATTGGATCTTTCATACGACACCATTGTGGCAATATATCCTTTCTATTATCTGTCCTCGGTTGAAACTTCTTCAAAATTTATTGATCAAAAAGTGTCTCATTTATTGAAGATTTGCTTAGAGTTTCTAATTTGTCTGGTACAACACTTTCCTATTTTTTTTTTCCTTCTAGGCTCATACTAGGATAGTTGGATGTAGTCTTCTTTTGACTGGCTAATTTTTTTCCTTTCAATAGTCTGAATTGCTTACTGGAGCATGTAAGATATACTCTCTCAGTTCAGTCTGGTATTAGCACTTTCTGAAATATGACAACTTTTTGCCAGACATTATATAGTAGTATACATGATTCACTTTCAGATGGAGGGAGTAATTTTATGTACTTTTCATGCATTGCAACCACAATTAGAACTAGCCACTCTACAAATCTCCATGGGTATACATTTTGGCCATCCTAGATACACCAACTGATGGCAAGATTTGCATCTGCTGGTGATCGGTGTTATTAACATATTATAGTAAGATCTAGGAGCTTCATAGAGTAATATAGATGTAGTGATGCACTGATGTCGCTGGTTTTGAACTTGCATATGACTAGCTGTTGATCTTTGGGAATAGTAGTGGAGTTGCTTTGTTGAATGTGAATGCCAACTATGATTTTCCACATGGTGACTGAGATAGTTCAAAAGAAGTTCATGTGTTTGCTGATATGTTGTTGTCTTGCTCTTTTAACTCTAACCCTGGTCTTCCTTGCCGTTTTTGCCCAAATGTTTATGTTGGCTATATTGACTATACTGTGAAAGTGTGAAACAATAGGCTTACTAGGTGTGCTTGGTTTGTTGGATATATGTAGTATGCTTTTCCTTATTACTATACCTGTGACCTCACCAATACTGAATATGATGTATGTGTATTCCGCAAATGTTACAGAAGTAACATGATTGATATTGTTGAAAACATGGTACACAATTTTTGAGTGAAGATAGACTAAAACAATGGAAAATTAATCCTTAATAATTGTTAGTAAAACAATGGAGTGTATTGCAAAGGAAAGAGTGCGTCTGTTCATTTTATAGACCAAGTTATGTGCATAGAATGCTTTAGTGATGCTATGCTGATTGCCTTTTTTGTAGGTTAGACAAAGTACAATCTCAAGTTACTTTGGTGCAACAAGGTTCTGAAGCGCATTCCATCTTTAGAATTGGATTGACTTCTGCGTAATTTTTCTAGGAGTTTGTAGAAATAAGGGTAAGGTAATTAAACTTGAAGTTAGGCTGCACTTTGAAAAACTTTGAATTGATGACATTGTGGATATAGGTGGGTTATGGATTTTTTTTTTTTTTTTTGACAGGATCTTAAACTTCACAAAAATGTGCAAATTTTCTTATGGTGTTGATGACTATGTATGTTAGTAATGCTATTGTCCTCTCTCTTGGGGGTTCCATTTGTAGTATTAAGGTTTTATTTAATGGTGACAACTACTGGTGCACTTGTGGTTTTTTTTCTTTTGGCTTAATGGCAATAGTAGAATAAAACCTTACGGCTTAAAGCATGCTTGCTAAAATCCACTAAATTAGCGCTTTTAACGAATTTTCACTTCCTAAAAACATGTTTGATGTTGATTTTTTTTTTTCCCCACACTTCGACTGGAATAGTGAATTTTCACTACTCTTACCTTCTACAAAACAAGCTAAGATACGTTAAGTTTGGCCTTTTGTGCTATCTTATACTACTACAAAATATATTAAAAGGCGTTCCGTTCCTAATACTAAAAACATGCCATGTCATACATGATGCACTAGAAATATACTCATGTCATATAACTCTATATATGATCATGAATGTACTACCAATTAATGTCAATTTAAAAATGTTAAACAACAAGGTTTGAACTTAGGACCAAGTAGAATTACATAAGCATATTTTTTACCATCTTAGCTACTTAATAGTTGTGATTTCTTATTCCATTGAAACATATTCAATTATTCAACTTGGATTGAATGAGTGTTAATTTATACAAATTCTTTAATTGATTTTATATTGATTGATAATTTCTACTATAGGTAGTGATTGATTGATTGATTGCAAGAAAATGTTAACGTTTGTTTTTTCATGTCATAAGATACCATGTTTTATGTTCAATAGTCAATAATTACTAAACAACTAAAAATTGTAATTAAAAAGGATACAAAGTAAAAGCATATGAGATAATCATCAAACAACTAAAAAAAATAGGTTGAACTCTTTTATTTAACATAATCATTACAATATAATATTTAACGTAGCAACTCGGGGCATTGTTCGGACCATTAACTAGTTTAACCATGTAAAACATGTTTGAAGTTTAAAAATATTATCTTGAATACAAATCGCGGCTATTTGAAAATCAGACCCAGTACTCGTACCTATACATGCATGGGCCAAATCCATGTTGATTTTTTGGAAATTCAGAAACCAATGCTCGATTTCGTGATTAGATTTGAGCAAAATTTGCTTGAAATTTTCCCAATTTATGTGAATTTGTTTTAATTGACTATAGATTCTAATTCTAGAACGTGATGCTAGTTCAATATTTCAATCAATTGTGCGAATATTGCGTGGAGTTAAGTAAAAGGTGAGGCGGGGCACATAGGGTTTGGAACTTTGGAAGCAACGTACTTGCAATAACATTGAAAAAGGGTTGTGTGATTGTCGGATGTGTGTTTGGATCTTTTTGACGGTTTTGGCGGGCTAGCTGTTGGTTGCCACCAGTCACTCCCCTAGCCCCCAGTGTATGTGAGAGCAAGGTAGTTGATTCGAGCAAGAATATTGACGCAACAATAGCAACACGAAAAGACTGTGGTATGTGAGAGCAAGGTAGTTGATTCGAGCAAGAATATAGACATTGGGTTTCATGACACTTGTGTGGTGACTACACTCGTTGTTCACCGTAGCAAAGTAGTTGTTAGTCATCAATGGCATTTGGTACAGTTTTGCATACCCAATGGATACAAAGTATATACTTGAAAAAGTTTAGGGCATATCATGAATAAATTGAAAACTAATAGTGTCATAGGTTAAGTTTCATTTAAACCCTTGATTTGAACGTAATTTGGTGAGGTAGAGCATGCCAAAAACGTAACTATGGTCATAAAAATAAACCCCTAAAGTCTTGTACTGTTGTACATATGCCAAAAGTATCAGAAAAATGCCCATGAAAGTACAGTAATTCAAACATGGAGTACACATTTATCACCCCCGGAATATGCAAAAATTCTTGCTGCAAAACCAAGGTACTCGGATATCTTAGCTTGAATCTAAGAACATTCTCGTATGAACACGATGCAAGTGCAGATGAAAAATGAAAATAACCATGTAAGATGAAAAACTATAGAATGAACATTCTTCAATTTGTTGCACATAATTCCAGTTTCACTTATATGCTCTGTACATGAATCATCAGTGCCATAGTAGAATGAGGCGAACATTAAAAGGAAACAAAGGAAACGACAGCATCAGAAGACCCTACATATTTTTACCCTAGCAACAATCGGCAATGTAAACTCTGTATGATGTATATTGTCATCAATGTATACCTACAGTCAACTTCTTACCGGGACTTGAAAAATAATCCCACAGCAAAGCCCAGACAAAATGAGCAAAACACTGCAGAGACAAAAAGCAGGTTAGAAGAAAAAAAATGGATTGTTTTCCTGTACATTTCTTGCTTGTAGTTTTATGAGTTGCTTAGTAGTTTGATCAGTTCCTCAATCATGTTCTCTTTCTTGAATTTAGAAAAACCTCGGACCTTGTGAAACTTTAAAATTCTTTTTAGTTCTGGCACTCTCATCTTGTTCAAGAAATCAGAATCTTGAGAAAGCTTTAATGCCAAGCTTTCTTTATCATAGGAGGGCAGCTCTTTTGTTTCTACATCCTCTGCAATAGCACTCTTTCTTTCAACAGTATGCACATTTTCTGGACTAGAATCAAGCAGTAAAGGTATCCCTTCTGCCGCTAGAGGTGATTCCAGGCCAAACACTAGCTGCTTCTGCAACTTTGCAGACACATTACTCCTTGCACAAAGATCATCCCCCTTTGAAACTGTCACTTCATGAGACTGAATACTAGCATCTTCGCTGCTAACTTCCTGAGGTTCTAGCATCATGGGTCCTAAGAGCCTAGGGAGATTTGTGTTTGCTATGTCTCCTGGTTTTCTCTGCTGAATCGCTTCTGGAAGAGAACTAGATCCCTCATTAACCAGAAGGGCAGATGAATTTGATTGTCCAAAGTTCGCTGCTTTTGAAGGGTTTTCCCTCTTTCCACTCCTCCGTTGTGGCATTAGCATCAGGCTCAGGTTAGATTGTCTGACAGCTTTGACATATTTCTTCTGTATTTTCTGCCCTGATGGTTTTAGAATTGAACTTAAACTGGATTTATTTCTTTGGGATTGATTTTTTTTAACCAATTGATGATGATGACCTTCAACAGGATCTTCGATTTTAAGATCTTGCGTATTGCAAAGGAAATCAGCAGCAACAAGTTGAATGCTCATATCTATATCATCATCTTTTTCAACTTTTACAATCACTTCTGTCTTTGAAGATACAGGAGAAGAGCTACTTCCACTGTTCTTTGATCCAGTCACACATTCCTCAATTTCTCCATGATGCAAAGCTCTTGATTTTGAGTTCACAATATCATTGTAAGCCTATTGAAAGAATGCAAACATCCAGCTAATCAATTAGAAACTACCTTGTAAAAAAGAAATCAAACTATATCACTAGAATAGCAGATCAACTGAGCATTTTTCCGACACTAAAACATTCTGAGTCCACAAACTAATAATGCTTATTGATACAGGAAAATCAAGCCCTAATTTTGGATGGAAGGATAAATGCTAGAGCACAAGATTAGGTGTTCGCTATAGAAAAAAACTTAAGCTGGTTGATGTAGGAAAATTAAGCCCTAAAGTCCACATAGCTTTCTTAAATTCTGGTCTAATGAGGTCATCTAGTACAGAGCATCAAATAGTAGATTAGCAAGTGTTCGCTAAAGGAGAAATCCAAAGCAGTTTTTCTTCTGTCTCATTTCTCACAAGTAATCATGTTTGGGTTAAGGTTGACAATTCATGCCTAACATCTTGATTAATAGAAGGAAAGTAAATAATCAATGCAGGACTCTCAACTCCCAAATGTGGCAAACAACAGAAAGTTCAAAAGATGGAGTGACAGCTGAAAATCCTGAGGTTATCATTGCAAAAATGAAAGGACCTAAGACCTAAAAACTGGAGAGATGATGCATTTAAAGTGAAGGATAAGTTTACCTGCACACAAGCTATGAATCCATTTTTCCCTGCAGGTGTGCACTCGTAAACATCATCTTTCTTTTGCCCAGTCACTTCAACATTAGTCTTATTGATATCTCTAGCCTCAATGGAGTCCCTTGTTGCATATCGGGCAGCATCTGAACAAGATTCTTCAGAAACAGTGGCTGCAGGCTGTTCATCCAAAGAAAACAATAAATCACTCAGACAGAAGCATGGCCAGCTGATCAAAATATTTTGGACCGTGTTAATCTTGCGGTAGAAAGTAGCAATCATTTCAACATACAGTCTAGAACCAGGATCACATTAGATAAGAGGTGAAAGTCTGATAAGGTGATTGACTTTAAATAGAGAAAGTTAAAGCACCTTGCATAGCCTTTCAAATTCTATCGACAGTTCCTCGGACTCTGCACATGACTCAAAAGTTGTTTCTTTTTCCATTTCATTGTCAATTGAGCCAGAATCTATAAGCAAATTCAATTCATTAGACCTGTCTTCCACCTGTCATGGCAAAGAAAAAACTGGTTGGTGTGTCTTCAAGCTGACAGAGGCATAGAGACAAAATAGCTGTAACATGCGGACTTGATTAGGAATAGACCAACTATTTACTTAAAGTGCAGCAAGTGCACAAAAAAGAGTGACGATCTAGCAACCTAATCCAATACCTCTTCTGTTGAAACACCCAAATGAGATGTCAAAGGTATCTAACTTAGCCCAAAAGGCAAAGTATTGTAACGTAGATGGTAGAAATTTATGTTATCAAATGATGGAAATTGGACTTTAAAGACCAAGTAACCAGGAAAAAAATAGCATCTACATAAGATGTCATCCACACAACTGGACTTGGTTTGCTTAAATCTGTACTACATAAGTTCAATGTTTACTATTTTTCAAAAAAAAAAAAAAAGGTCTATATTTACTAATAGATTTCCTTTATTAAGTTGGCTTCATCACGAAGTTAATTGCATGGATACTTGCTCATTCCTTGTCATTGACTTGTTTAAAAAAAAAAAAAAATGAGTATCCAATAATGATTATGCATCTTCAACTAGTGCTAGATAATGTCATACACATAAAAAATGCAAGAGTTTTGTGGATACTGAAAAACATACTAATACTAACAAGAATATAATTTGAAAAAAGACAACAATCAATCAGACCTGTTCATCAGGAGAGGAAAAATTCTGCTCAATTAAAGCACTAATGATGTCATAGATTCTCTCAGTTGGCGCCTGGATTTTTGTTGTGCCCTTGTCATGCTCATTAAGTATTTCTTTATCTCTCGCATTCTTAATTGATTTAGACAGCATATCTATCTTTCGCTTGAAAGTAGCACAGCAGACTTCATAGGGATCCCTCTGTCCATCTGATTTAGCCCACTTCAGTTGACATTGGAGGATAGCCAATTCATCTTCAAGATCATCAATTTCAGCATCTGCTTTAGCTATCAAATATTGTAGCGCTTGGATACAACATTTTTCATTTGCTACATCTTCTTCAATGATATCTGAAGTAATATCAAAAGAGAATCATTACTCTTAAAGGATGACAAAATCAAAAGATGACAAATACACCCTCTGCTTTTATTTAGTTACAATAGTTTGACTTTTGCACTATTCACACACTCCATTTGACTCTCTTTTATGATTAGCACTTGAGGAAAAATTATAGTCATGTGGGGTCTTGTTACATTTGTTTCAATTTATACTTTCATAATATTAAATTTTTAGAATTTTTACATATTGATATTTAGATTTGGCATATGTGATAGAAATTATAATTTGGCAAAATTGAAATGAGAAGCATTGCAACTAAAAAGACAGAGGAAGTACATAGTGCATAAAAACTAATCTGTATACAATGCGTATATGGAGCAGTTACATTCCAAAATGTGTTTAGATTCAACATATTCGTCACATGTATTATCAAATATAAGCTTGAATTTATGATGAAAGACTTCAACAGCATGTGGTAAGGGGAAGAATTAGATCAAAGACTCAAAGCTGTTGCGACTGCTAGATGGGATGATTCAGAGCCAACACATATGAGAGAGAAGAGCTAACAAACAAGACTAGAATACATTATTTACCATATCCATTGCCAAAGTGAAAATTACAATGCCACCCATGTCCTGCAGGATAATGTATCATAGGTATCAGATGCAATTAGTTCACCAGAGACACAACAGTACCATAATAAAGAGATTCAAACTCTCACCGCCAGATGTAATTCTTGGATCGAAATCCATGAAGTCAAGTAACATATGTCACGCCATGCAGACATCATTAGCACCAAACTTCTGCATCATCTTAACAAACACTATATCATCAAAAAAATCAAGACAGAAAGTGCTTCCATTAAAAAAAAAGTTGATTCATTCTGTACTCAAAAAGGGAAAGTGAATCTCAGAGAGAATAAAAGTTAAAATCTTACGTGACATTTTAACTCAGACAGCATCTTGTATTCCTATGATGGAAGCTGGAGATCTGCCAAAGTATAATCACTTGGTTTGTCACAAATAAATGCAAATGGAAGACAAATTACAAATTAAAATAAACAGAGATTCAATCAATACATCAGATAATCTGAAAATTCTGAATAAACATCAATCTTCATTTCTTCCTACCATAGATTAAAAAACGAACAAGGGCAAGCGTTCAAAAGATCATCACCGTACATATGTACATAAGCTCAATTGAACGTAGAGCAGTAAATCCTTCTAAATTTGGTTGGAAAAGTCATACTAGTACAAAAGAGGATATGCTTCAGAGTGACTTCTGCAGTAGCACTTAATTAAAACATGGTCATGAAAGAATTCTAGGGTTCCAAGGGAATTGTTTTTATAAATTTTCAAGCTGCAAGCACTTCATATAACATCCTAGGTTTTACAAGTCAATTTTAGCTAACCTTAATCATCAAACAAATTCTCTCCTTTTTTGTCAAATCAAAGATCACGGGGTTCACGACTACTCAATTATTCAGCCTTTTCGCACAAGTTCGGCCTACCCTGAACCAGGTTTCTCCTCCGCACCCTAACATCCCCTCCATTGTCCCAAATTCCCATTCTAGCCCAATTATAATTCCACATTATCCACCCAAATTCCTCATTTATACAACAAACATGACTTCTTTGGTTATTTCTTAGATATGATTTATCTTTATAACTGAATGATATCGACATTATAGTTATAATTAATAAAACCAAAATTCAACACGTTTACATCTATTCTAGGGTAATTTAGGTTAAGCTTCTAACGATACAGATTTACTCTCCCTTACGCAAAGCTCAAAACCTTTACTTTCTTTAATTCATTCCAATTAATGTACATCAATTGTGAACATTTATAACACCTTCAAACAACAACAGTAAGAAGGAAAAAAAAAAAAAAAAAGCAAAATTCTAATTAGAAAAAACTGCAAAACTATGAGAAAGTTCATCAAATAAACAATTTGATCAAAATCTGCAAATGCAACTCTAGCAAACATTCAGTTTCACTACTTAGAATTTCTGCATGAGCAAATTAATAAATTAATCAAACTCAAAACGATCGGAAAATGCAGCACCAAAAAGTTAACCCACTGATTTTCAGAAATTCATCAAATTACCAGCATTTACTTAATTTCACTTCTTATAATCAATTTCTTTACCAAAACAAATAAAAAAGAAATAAAAGAAGAATTCAGCAGTTCGTTCAAACCGTGAAGCAATCAACAATGGAAATTCAACATCATAAAAAGAACAAAAAATTAAATTAAAAAAGGTAAACAAGTGAAAATTGTAAAGTCAAAATTATCAGAAATTGTAAGGAAAGAAGATGAATTGAAGAAGAAAAATAAAAAGAGTACCTAGGGTTTCGTGAATTTGGGGGAGAAGAGAAAGAGAGAGAGTGAGAAAGAGCAAAGTGAGAGTAGAAGCTGCTTGGAACTACGACTAGTGAGTGAATTAGAGAAGAAGGGTTGGCGACGTCAGATTTTATAAACTGTTTTTTTTTTTTTTTTTTTTTTAAATATTTGTTTGAGTTTGGGGTCATTCTCTGAACACGTGGAAATAAAGGTAGTATGATGTTGGACCCACTTTATTAAATTCTTCTTCTTTAATTTATCTCCTCCCACGAGTTATGCTTTTGGATTAATTAATGATGATTAGGGGATTTTGCTCCCACCAATCGGAATGCGCCACGTGGGCCAATCAGGTCCTGCCAAGTGTCCCCCAGCTGGACCTCTCAGGGATTACCACGTGGCACACGCTTATTCGTCCACCCTGAACCTATTATGTCATGACACGTGGCATACTCCATGCCTAATGGAGAAGTCGGCCACCTAGGCCCAACTTCCGAGGGAAGCCCAATCAGCCCAAGGTTAACCTAAACCTAGGATTGACACGTTTCCCGAGGTTATAAATACCTCCCTTAATCCTCATTAAGGGAGAGGACGCAGATTACACACATTAAACACTCTCACCAAGAGAGACCCAATCACTTTAATTTCCGCATTAATTACTCCTTAATCAAGTACTAACTTGACCGTCGGAGGCGGATATCCAATCATCCGGAGCATCCGTTTGTTTTGCAGGTACATGCGTCCGGTTCCAGTCTCGGAATTGTAACTCTCCCGCAGGACATCAGAAAACCCCGAAACATTTTGGCGCCGTCTGTGGGGAGAGTACTTCTGAGATGTCATCCACGTTTGTACCGACTCCTGAAGAGAGACGTCCCCTGGACGACCCTCTAGTTCAGTCGGACCATGATACTGAGAATGAATTTGAAGTTGAAGCTCACACAGCTTCAGACGGGACCCTAAGTGCCCGACGTACCCGTCATACCGAAAGGAGGGAACGGGAACATCTTCAAACTGGAAGTGAGCCAGCAGGCGCACCGCCTGTTCGGCAGCAGCCGACTGATGGGTCTGCTCCCATCACAAGGAACGAACTCATGACCTTCATGAGGGACTTCAAGGGAGAAATTCAAGAGTTGATCAACAAGAAGCCGCCTGCTCTGGACAAGGAGCAGTCGGCTAAGAAAACCTCCACTTCACGGAAGAGGAAGCCAGTTCAAGGGCGAGAGGCGACCCCTCATCCTAAGTCTAGGAAGTGGGAGCCGCCTGCCCTTGATTTCACAAAATACCATTTTCCTACTCCAGGAAAGAGGAAACCTGTTCGTCATATTCAGGCGGACGGGTCGAGGAAAACATACACAGATGCTCGGCTACTGCTAGAGCAGAAGAAGAGTGACCGATTGTCAGAGTCGGCCTCTACTTCAAACTTCCAAGACAGTCTGCGCAATTCCTCGATGAGGCATATTCAGTCGTATCATGAGAGTCAGTCAGGCGGCACCTCCCGTCAGTCCGGCTTTCATAGCGACCAGGCGGTACCAAACTTACCGTTTGTACCGCAACAACAGTATTTTTTAGCAGCCACCTCCGTTTGGTGGACATGCAGCAAAAAATGTCCAACCTATGGACTGGCAGCTACGGTTGCTTAGACTTGGCGAACAGCCGTCGGCCTTCTCCAAGGAAATTACTGAAGCCGCTCAGCCGGCCAAAGTGAAAAATGTATTAGTAGGCGCCTATGACGGCACTACTAACCCAGAAGACCATCTGATGGCATTCACCAACCTGATGTACCTTCAAGGGTTGGATGATCCCACTTGGTGCAAGTGTTTCCCAGCGACTCTCAAAGGAATCGCACAACAATGGTTCGGCAACCTGCCGACTGGTTGTGTAAATAACTTCAAGACGCTTGCTTACTTATTCACCTCCAACTTCGCCATGAACATCCCTGCGAAGAAGACGACCCTTGATTTAGGAACGATTCAGCAGGGCGAGAAGGAGGGGCTTCGTTCTTACATCAGGCGGTTTAACCTGATGAGAATACAGATTCAAGGGTTACCGGATGAAGTAGCCTATACTGACTTTTTCAGAGGTCTCAAAGACGGGTCGACCTTCAAATTTGATTTGGTCCGAAAGAGGGTGGCGACTCTTCAAGAGGCCTTGATTGAAGCGGAAGCCTATATACAGGCGACTGATCTTTGTAGTACGGTAAAACAGTCAGACGGGAAAAGGTCCGACAAAAGAGAAGGACGATAGAAACAGTCGTCAAACAAAGACGAGAAGAGAAAAGAGGTCTGGGCAACTAATTCCTCTAAACAGCCGTCCCAGAAGAAGAAAAAAGAATTCAAACCATACTCCCCAAAGTATGTGTTTAACAAGGATAGCCAATTTATCCTAAAGGAAATCAAGGGACGGATCTCAATTGAGAAGCCGGTCCCCATGAAGGGTTCTGCAAACAATCGGAACCAAGAAAAATTCTTTGATTATCATGAAGATGTTGGTCATCACACCAATGAATGCATCAGTCTCATGCGGTATCTGGACCGCCTGGCTGAGCAAGGTGATCTTGACACTTATGTCAAGAAATCTACGGGGAACACTTCCTCGAAAAAGCAGTCGACCAAAAAGAATCAACAGGCCGACAGCTCCGATACAGATGATGCAGTCGTCTACACCATTGCAGGCGGCTTCTCAGGAGGCGGCCCCACTATTAGGGGCAACAAAGACAATATCAGACGGTTAGATGTAAATTCCGTTCACCAAGAACGGCCCTCCAAATATTCATTTCCTGAGATTGTCATCACTGAAGAAGATCTAGGAGGGGTAAGAGGGCCGCATGACGACCCTATCGTTATTGAATGTAAAGTGGCCAACCAGAGAGTTGGCTGAATCCTCATAGATACCGGAAGCTCCTCAGATCTCATCAGTAGCAAATGTCTGTCGAAACTAAAATATCAGACTGATTGCATACATCCGGCATCCCACCCTTTAGTAGGGTTTGGAGGAGGAGTCGTCCACCCAGTAGGACGAGTGGATTTACCCATCCGCCTGGGTGAAAAAGGGGAAGGACGACACATGGTAGTCCGGTTCCTGGTAGTAGAAGAACTCTCGGCCTACAACATGATTCTGGGACGACCAACCCTGAATAATTCCAAGGCTGTTATAATCTCATCTCTTATGTTGCTCAAGTTTGAGAGGGATAATGGAACAGTCGGGTCCCTAAGGGGAGATCAGAGAATGGCCCGAGAGTGCTATCTCTCGGATGTCAAGCCCACTGTTATGGTCGCTGGGTCGAGTGGTGGAAAAATAGACCTTGACAATGTCAAGGAGAGTGCGCCTGTTCAAGAAGCAGGCGGCAAGAAGAGAAAGGCATCCCAGACGGGGGCCGCAAGAAAAGACAAAAAATAGCAATCATTGGCAGAGGAGCGGTCGGATGAATTCCGCCCTCAGCCAACTGGTGAGCATACGGACCTGATCTTAGACGACTCGCGTCCTGACAGAACAATCAAGGTTGGGACGACTGCTCTAAGGGACCTGGGTGACGACTTTCACAAACTATTGAAAGAATACAAGGACATCTTTGCATTCGAAGTCCATGAAATGCCAGGCATCAGTCCTGATCTGGCGGTACATAAACTGGCCGTGGATCCGAAAAAGAAGCCGGTACGGCAGAAGAAGCGGAACCATGGCGAAGAAAGAAGTCAGGCGGCAGCCGCCGAAGTTAAAAAATTACTTGATACAGGGTTCATCCGGCAATGTTACTTCCCAGACTGGGTTGCAAATGTGGTGCTTGTTAAAAAGCCGAATGGCACCTGGCGAATGTGTGTAGACTACACAGACTTAAACAAGGCGTGCCCCAAAGACAGTTACCCTCTGCCTAAAATTGATAACCTGGTCGACTCAACAGCCGGCCATGCTTTGATGAGCTTTATGGACGCCTACTCTGGTTTCCATCAAATTCCTTTATGGAAGAAAGATCAGGAGAAGACGGCCTTCATCACTGATCAAGGGTTATACTGTTACACGGTCATGCCGTTTGGTCTTAAGAATGCCCCGGCCACTTTCCAACGAATGATAAACACTGTGTTCTTTGATCAGATTGGGAGAAATGTCGAGGCATATATTGATGATATGATTGTCAAGTCTAAACTTCATAAAGATCATCTGTCGGACCTCCGAGAAACTTTCGCCACACTCAGGCGGCACCATGTCATGCTCAATCCCAAGAAATGTATCTTTGGAGTTGAGTCTGGGAAATTTCTCGGATTCCTTATCAATCAAAGAGGAATAGAGGCGAACCCTGAGAAGGTGCAGGCGGTCATCGACATGCAGTCGCCTCGTACCATCCGAGAGGTTCAGAAGTTAACAGGTTGTCTGGCGGCCTTGGGAAGATTTCTAAGCCGATCAGGCGACAAATGCCTATACTTTTTCCAGGCAATTAAGAAAAAGGCAAGGTTTGAATGGGGGCCGGATGCTGAGGCGGCCTTCCAGAAATTGAAAGTTCACTTGCATTCCTTGCCGAGGCTGGTCAGCCCTTTGCCCAAAGAAGTACTTTACATGTACCTGGCCGTCTCTGATCATGCGTTAAGCGCTGTTCTCCTTGCTGAAAGAGACGGCTGTCAGCTCCCGGTCTACTTTGTCAGTCATGTACTGAAAAATGCCGAATTGAGGTATCCCTTAGTGGAGAAATTTGGTCTTGCACTCTTCATGGCTGTTAAAAAATTGAAGCCCTACTTTTTGGCACATGCAGTCGTCGTGTATACAGACCAACCTATCAAGAGGCCACTGACCGTCATGGAGTCGTCAGGCCGAATGATCAAATGGGCCATAGAAATACAGAGCCTCGAAGTTACTTTTGAGCCTAGAAAAGCAGTGAAGGGGCAAGCCTTTGCTGACTTTATTGTTGAGATGACTCGTCCTCCTGACTCTCAAGTTCCAGACCAAGTCTGGAAGGTATATGTGGATGGAAGCTCTACTTCAAATGGTTGTGGAGCAGGCGTCATATGTCAGTCGCCAGAGGGCGACATGTACGAGTATGCTTTACGCTTCAGTTTTCAGGCCTCAAACAATGAGGCAGAATATGAAGCTTTACTAGCCGGAATCCGCATGTGCAAGGCGGCAGGGGCAAGAAAAATAGACGCCTGTTCCGATTCACAATTGATAGTGAGTCAGTACAATGGCGAATACGAAGCAACCCATCCGGCCATGATCAAGTATTTACAGGCGGTCCGACAAGCAGTCGGCTCCCTTGAGGATTTCCATCTGACCCAAGTGCCGAGATCAGAAAACAACCAGGCGGATGCACTTTCAAAATTAGCATCATCCGCCTCCTGTGATACTCCTCGAACTGTTTTTTGGGAAGTAATGGAGAGGAGAAGCATTGAGGAAGACCCTATTGGAATCTTAGACAGAAGCTCAACCTGGATGGATCCAATCAGGGCATATCTGACAAACGGTACCCTGCCGGATGATCATCAACAGGCGGCAGCACTGAAAAAACGAGCAACCAGTTTTGAAATGATAAAGGGAGAACTTCACAAAAGGGGGTACCTTCAACCCTTCTTGAAGTGTGTTACTCCAGAAAAGGGGCGAGAGATACTAGATGATCTTCACTCTGGTTACTGTGCTTCCCATATAGGCGGTAGGACGCTTGCTCAACGGGCAAGGCGGCAGGGCTACTTTTGGCCTACTTTAGAAGCAGATGCAATGGAGATGGTGAAAAAATGTGACAAGTGCCAAAGGTTTGGCAAGCTAATTCACCGTCTGGCTACTGACCTCACTACCATTCATAGCCCCCTATCATTTGCTAAGTGGGGCATGGATATTCTGGGTCCATATACGCCTGCTACAGGAGGAAGGAGGTACATACTTGTTGCAGTCGACTACTTCACTAAATGGGTAGAGGCGGAGGCTGTAAAGGGAATCAAGACGAAGGATGTAATTTCATTCATTTGGAAAAATGTCATCACTCGGTTCGGGGTTCCCATGTCTATGGTCTTTGATAATGGTCCCCAATTTGAGACGCCTGTTCTCAAAAGTTGGTTGGGTGACCAAGGAATTGCACACTACTTTGCATCTGTCGGCCGTCCACAAGCAAACGGCCAGGTAGAAGCCTTTAATAAAATCATCTCAGACGGTCTCAAGAAAAAGATTGAACGAGCAGGCGGCCTATGGGCGGATGAATTACCACATGTTCTCTGGGCCATTAGGACGACTGAAAAAGGGGCGAATGGAGAAACTCCATTCCTCCTGACTTATGGTGCGGAAGCTGTTCTTCCAATAGAACACTACGAGCCGACTCTTCGAGTAATGCTATATGACGAAGAGGCAAACTGGGAAGCCATGCGCCTGGCATTAGACTCACTCCCTGAGAGGAGGGGCAATGCTGTCTTGCGCCATGAAATTTACCGCCTGAGAATGACTAGATCATACAACAAAAAAGTACACAGGCGTCCACTCAAAGTGGGGGACTTTGTACTTAGAAAAATGGAAGCAGTTGGTAGGGCTAATGAGTCTGGCAAACTAACTCCCAACTGGGAAGGACCCTACCGAATCTGTGAAGAGGTCAGGGACGGTACCTACCGTCTGGAAACACCAGACGGACAACCGTTGCCTCGAACTTGGAATGTAGATAATCTTAAGAAATATTTCTTTTGAATGATGTAAATAGTCAAGGGCTACTTAATTAAAGTTTGTTGTTTCATTCAATTTTGTACTAAGAGGGGCACGCCTACTGACAAACAGTCGGCTACTCTCCATACTTAGTTTTCATTTTTACTTAAGAGGGGCATGCCTACCGACAAACAGTCGGCTACTCTCCATGTTTAATTTTTATTCTTACTTAAGAGGGGCACGTCGCTTGTTTCACTCAACCGGCTACTCTCCCATAATACAGTTCACCAAGAACTATCAAAGGCTCATGGCTAAAATGATCAGACCAGGCGTCAAGCCAACTGATCAAAATATAAAAATTCAATTCGACTTGTCCCAACGTTATAGCAGGCGTCCGACGGCATCCATCCGGATGAAATTCGTCGCAGAGAGCAGCTCCCTTTTGGGTGGAACATTGTTCTATAAAATCATTACACGGCACCTATACGACTGTCTAACCAAGACAACCACGTAGCCGTTTTCCGGACAAGGATATCTCTCACTTAACTGACTAATCACGTCAAGCAAGTGTTCGCAGTAACCATCCGGGTCAACCGACCGACTGAACTACTTGGGATAAGAACAATTGGTATTTTATGAGTTAATAGCCAACAAACATTGGCGAATAAAGGGGAACAACCGGTACCCACCGCTTGATACCTCTACTACTCAGTTACTTGGCGACTAAGTAACAATCATGTTTACTTGGTCACTCCTTAAAAATTTAGTATGAAACTAAAAAGGTGTTCATACAGCACCTGTTCACACTAGATTAAATATGGCGGGGAATAGTCGGCCTAGACGGCCTAAAGTCTCTAGCCTAAAAACATGACAAGTAGGAAACCACTTTCCGACTTGGTTAATTTTACAAATGACAGGACCGCCTGCCTAAAGGGGATCCAGTCTTTAAAATGGTTCGAATACCGATTGGATAAATGGCCGACTGATCGTCTAGCCTGGAAACAGACAACCAGTCGTCCAGGGGCATAGGCGGCGTGACTAACTATCCGTACCTGTCTGCAACTATCGGCCATGTAAAACAGTCGGTATAGTGTACAATTGGATATCAGAATATTCAATACTTAAACAAATTTGAAGCAAAACAAAAATATTCATTAAAAAGAAGCCGGTCATTAAAGACCGGCAAAACATTCAGAGCCCCGGCCCCCTGGCCGGGTAAATACAAACAAACGGCACGCAGGCCGTGGAAAGAAGACATAAAGCTTAAGAAGGGGGCAGATCTTCAATATTAGCAGCTGCCGCCTGGTCAGCACTCTTTTTGCTGGACTCGGCTTCAGCTGCATCCTTCTTCGATGCATTACCCCCAAGCGGCACAAGCGCCACTACCGGCTGCTCCTCCTCCTCCAACGCCTCTTCCTCAGCAGCCGCCAGGATCTCTTGATTATATCTATCAGAACACTGGCGGTACGTTTTTTCCCAGGAGGCAAAGTCGGCATTGGGGAAGAGGCGGCCCCAAGTCATGCGCTGGATTTGAGCAGAGTCTTCCATCATCTCCCGGACCAGCTCTTTCTTTTCTTGCTCGGCCTTTTCCGAGAGCTCCTGAGTAAGACTCTTCTCCTGGGTCACCAGGCGTTCCTTCACGCTCGCCAAGGATTTCTCCAAGGTTTCGTATGAGGACATCTTTTGGCGAAGAGGTCTCAGCTCGGCCTTGAGGTTGTTGATGGTCGCCTCCAGCTCGCTATTCCTCTTCTGGGCCGCCTCTAACTGAGCCCGGATAGCGGCGGTAGCCTGCGCCTGATAATAAAGAATATCAATTGTCAGAACTTCATTTTGGGCAATTTGAAACATTGCCTTATCACAGTCAGAGGCGGCCATAGCTTTTGCAGCCTTTACCTCTTTGTTCTTCCGGTCAAGCGGCTTGCGAAGGCCGTTCACTCGGAGCAGGGCCTAAGTAAAAAGGGAACAGGCGTCAGTTTCCAAACAAAAAAGAAAACAGGCGTCCTGGAATTCCAATACTCAAAAATATGCTAAGTATACCTCAGCAAGGACCCCTGCAATCCCGTCTAGGTCAAGGGTGCCGACACCCCTGACCGCCTCCCTTTCAGCTGGAGGAACGGCCTTGATCATAGACTTGGCCACCTCGACCAAGTCAGGCTCCTGAGGGCCGGCTGCATCAAGCATAAACAAACGGATTAGATCTAGTAAAGAAGGGAGCAAGTCTAAAATTTACAAGGACGATTTCATACTTCTAGGTGGCCCAGCTGGAGTTTTAGATGGAGTGGCCGGCTGTTTCTCAGCCGCCGCATATTTCCTGGCAGAACTAGGAGAGCTCGCAACAGTCGTCCTCCGGGCCTTGGGGTCCGGCTGTTGGGAAGAAGAAGCTCTGGGAGCGCCCGTCTAAAAAAGAAGAAAAGAGTCAGTATATGCATAAACACAACTCCAAAAAAAGAGTGAAAGGTTCGAAGCCCACCAAGGGTGCCCCCTTGTTGGGGGAGTCGGTTGAAGACTGCTGCATAATGGAGGCCCGCAACATGGCCGCCGTTGTCTTGGAGGCGGTAATTTTGCTCATGGCGTCCGCTGCAAAAACAAATAGCAAATTTAATAAAAGTCATAACAAGAAATGCACGGAACAACAGAGTATTCGACAGGCCGGCTACCTCTTGAGCACCGACTTCTGAGGCCACAGGCGGCCAAAAAGTACTCGTCGTAGAGCCATTTGAAGCTCGGGACGCAGTGCAGGGGTACTTGCTCTCGTACCCCTGAAGTAGAGTTCACCTTCGACTCTACTTTGAAGAGTCCTTTATCTAGGATCTCTTTCTTAGCCTTGGGGGGAACAGGCGGCATGCTGCGGCCGCCTGCAAGAAGGGGCGGATTCCTGTTCCACCTGTTGAAGCGCTTGTTCAGCTCTGTGTCTGAACTCTCAATGATAAGGAAGGTTCTCCGCCAGTCCTTCCATTTGTTTGCTTTACCTCTTGTCATGAGGTAGCCCCTGTGGCTCGTCAATTGATACCAGCCGGTACCGCCTGCCTTAGGGGTCCGGCTGAGGTAGTTCATGTGGGCGAAAGCCTCGAAGTTCGGCTCCACCCCGTGCATTTCGCACCTGGCCACATAGCCGAGTACGTTGACCCAGGAGTTCGGGGCTAACTGTCATAACCCCAACTCATACCCATCCAAGATCCGCTGAACAGCCGGATGTAGTGGGAAGCGCAGCCCAGCCTTGATGGCCGCCTCGTAGCAGCCAAAGCAGGCGCCATCATAACTGGTACCAGCCGGCCAGACGACTGTGTCTTCTGGATCCGGCACGAACACTAAAAAGCCGGGGCCCATTGTGTGGTTTGCGATAAAGCTCCCCACTTTCTCTTGCATGGCCGTGATCCGGCCCCGAGGTACCGTGCAGTAGTAGGGGGTATTTTGCTCTCGGTGAGAGGCGGATGGCTCCGCCCAATTGTCCCCCTTCTCAACTGCGTGAGAAAGCCTCGCCTCTTGTAGGCGACTGTTTTTCTCTTATGTGTCCAGAGAAGCATGGCCAGAAGAGCTAGACTCGGATTCGTCCTCTGACGAGTCAGAAGAGGACGACTCCTCCCCTCTCCCGGAGGGGCCCGCCTCCTCTCCTTTAAAAGGAGCAGGAGAGAATGTAGAATTGTCAACTGTAAAATGGGAAGGGGTCACTTTGACTCCTCCCTCAGAACTGCCGGCTTTCAAGCCGCTTCGTTTCACTTCCACATCTGGCGCCTGGTCAGATGTTTCACTAATCGGCACCCTGTGGGAGGAGCCGTCTGAGTTTGAGATCCTGGCAGTCTTTTTTGTTCTGGCCATCATGTTCTGCATAGACACAGATACAGTCGGACTTTGTATAAAGGGCAAAGATGGGTCCAGAAAAGGGGAGGCGGCACTCCTAGTCCTAGATTCAGCCGTCCCCGGTGACCGGCTGATCGCTAACCTAGGTCGTGTCGTGTGCTTCCGTGGTGCCATTTCAAAAAAGAATAAAGTAAAGAGAAAATTAAGAGTAAGAGAACCGACGGTTACCTGAACGAGTGACGATTGATGAAGTTCTGAAAATCCTTTGCAGTCGGCTTGTCAGAGCAGGCGGTAGGCAGAAAGGGTCCAAAATGTCAGAGCAAGTTCAGGGGTCCGAATGTTCTCTCACAAAGTTCTCAAGTGTGAAAATGACCGAAGACAGCACTCCCTTATATAGGCGAAGTGAGAAGGCGAAGGGTCACTTCCGGAATTCAAAATTTGGGCGGGAGAATCTCTCGGCCTTTCGCCGAGTGACACCTGTAGCAGGCCGTCGCCTGTTACAGAGCGACACCTGTCACGGGTAACACGTGACCAGTCACGTGCAACCTGTGAGGGGCAAATGATTAGGGGATTTTGCTCCCACCAATCGGAATGCGCCACGTGGGCCAATCAGGTCCTGCCAAGTGTCCCCCAGCTGACCTCTCAGGGATTACCACGTGGCACACGCTTATTCGTCCACCTTGGACCTATTATGTCATGACACGTGGCATACTCCATGCCTAATGGAGAAGTCGGCCACCTAGGCCCAACTTCCGAGGGAAGCCCAATCAGCCCAAGGTTAACCTAAACCTAGGATTGACACGTTTCCCGAGGTTATAAATACCTCCCTTAATCCTCATTAAGGGAGAGGACGCAGATTACACACATTAAACACTCTCACCTAGAGAGACCCAATCACTTTAATTTCCGCATTAATTACTCCTTAATCAAGTACTAACTTGACCGTCGGAGGCGGATCTCCAATCATCCGGAGCATCCGTTTGTTTTGCAGGTACAGGCTTCCGGTTCCAGTCTCGGAATTGTAACTCTCCCGCAGGACATCAGAAAACGCCGAAACAAATGAGGTAGTTCATACTTCATTCAAGTTCAAGTCCTTGCGCTTTTCTTGTAAAATTAATAGATAATGATACAAATTCATTCCTCGATAACAATGATAATTGGGCGGGTCGAATGCAGATGATGGGTACATTTACTACTCCCACCGGCCACCACCCATGGTTTAATACAAATGGCTTGTTTGGTTAATGTAGAATAGGAGAAATGAAAATTCACAATAATTGATAAGTTAAATACTACTCTATAGTAGTTGTTTGCTCGACACACAAAAGCAAAAATAGAGGAAGTGAAATTTCTAAGAATTTCAACTTCCCACAAAATATGGAAAATAGTCCTTTTGTTAATTAAAATCATGGGTATTTAAAATTTTTATATTACCAACCAAACAAACTAATGAAATTCATAGGGATATAACCTCTCATGAAAAGCAACTTCTTAGGAATATATTTCCCGTGTTATTTAAACAAGGCCAAAGTACGAAATAGCGTACCTGAATTAACAAAACATGACCCTATTATCAACACCGGGCATAAACATAACTAATTAAAATTGTGCTCCCTCCATTTCTAAAAGAGGGTTTAATTTGTCATTTTAGATGTTCCCCTCTAATAGTTATGTTTTAATTATTTCCTAGATTAAAATAATTATTAATCTACACATTTCTCTCATACATACATACATACATACTTTTCAATTGCAACTATCCACATTTTTCAAAATATTTGCATACTCTTAGTGTAACTATTTTTATTTACAAAAATATTAAAATATTTTCAATGCTCCTATTTTCAAAGCTAATTTAATACCTTAATATTTGATACATGTGACATTTAATCATTACTTTTGACTATCTTATTTTCCTTATTTACCGTATGACCTTGTTTGGTAAAGAGCTTTTTAAAAACCTTTTAGCTTATTGATCACTATTAGAGGTTTGACCATTTTAAAAAGCTAATTTGGGTGTTTGGTAAATAGCTTATTAAAAGAGCTTTTTTGCTCCAAAAAACTCTTTTTGAAAAAGCTCAACTTAAGAGCTTTTTTCAATTAGCTTATTGAAAAATTAGCTTTTTGGGTATTTAATACACTGAAATAGCTAATAAATAACTATTTACCAAACACTTTTACATAATCAGCTATTTACAACTAGCTAGTCAAATAAGCTAATATAACCAGCTAGTCAAACCAGTTAATACAATCAGCTAAAAGGTAATTACCAAACAAGGCCTTAAATGTGACATTCTTTCGGAATAGAGGGAGTATATTTGAGAAAATAGTGATCTAAAATTAACTTGACTATCCAAAATCGTATCGGACCAAGAAAGACCCGTACATCATATACCAGCTTTAAAAATGTAGAAGAAACAAAGAATTATGGTAAAATAAGAGTTAAGTATAAAACTAGGTCCATCTTTTTCAATTTTTCACCTTTTGGGACCTCATACTTTTTTTTCACCTTTTGGGACCTGTAATTAGAAATCCGGTGGCTTAACCCAACTTTAACCAATCGAAAAAAAACTGAATCCCTTGTTTAATTAATTGACAAAAGACAGTCCCTTCATTAACTTTTTGAAAAAAAAAGGGAAATTCTACATAGTAACCTCGTTTTTTTCACTTTTCTATGCTGTGACCTAACATATATGACTTTCTACGCTTTAACCCTAAAGTACGAAAAGTGAATATACAGTAACTTACGTCAGCATGCATTTATGACGGACGTTTGGGTTGGCATTTATTCCGTCACCTAACTCTTACTGTACACATACTGTACTTTCTCTCTCCTTCAAAATTCCCTCCTCTTCTCTTACTTCACTTCACTTCCCCCCTGTTTCAGTCGTTGATCAAAAACCTTAAGAAGAGAATTACAGACAAAATTTGCGAAAATTGTTGCGCGGAAAATTGGGCTGCGGCATTCGTGGAGATTAATCTTAGAGTGGAGGAGTAGCATCAACGGAGGTATGTATTTCGGTCGTTTATTCATCCCTTTACAGTTGTTCCATTTTTGTTGAATTATGAATGTATTAGGTTGATGAGTTCATAAAGTTTGGAAATTTTGTTGATTTGTAGTGTTTATGTGGTGGTTGTTTGGGAATTTGCGTGCTTTGGTTGTGGGTAATTTCGTGTGTGGGTTATTTTGATTGTGGGGGTATTTTTTTTTTTTTATAATTGCGTGATTGTTTGTGGGTTTTATTGTGACTAATTTTTTTTTTGGGGGGGGGGGGGGGGTATGATTAGTTTAATTGCTTTGAAGTTGCTTAAATATTGATAGATGTATTGGTAACATGTTGCAGATGGATGAAGAGAGGATTTTGAAAATCCACTATCGTGGTAATTGTGTTGATTTAACAATTGATGATGTTGATAAATGTTTGCTAATTGATGTGATTAATGATATGTGTGAGGAATTTGCTAATAGAGGGTTTGAGTTACCTGAGTATCCTGGGTTACATTATTGCTATAATGAGAAGGCTTTTAATTTAGTTGATGATGGTACAATGATGAAAATGTTTGGGACTATACAAAGCAAAGAGATAGATTTGTGGGTGGGTTGTTTGAGTGAGCCTAGTTTTATACTGATGTTGGCTAGGACAGTGAAACCCCAACAAATCAAGCCTAAGCCACAGGCCTCAACTTCTGCTACAAGCCCAGATTTTGCTACTGGCCCATCTTCTGCTACTGGCCCACCTCTTGTTGCTAGGCCATCTTCTGCTTGCCCAGAACCACCTTTCACAAGCCCAAATGAAGCAGGCCCATCTAACCCATCCACATCTAAACCAGGTTCTTCTAAACCAGGCACCTTCAAACCAGGCCCACCCAAGAATTTCAGACCAAAATTAACCACTTGGAAAAACACAAAACCTGCACAAGCTGAACACCCTTGTAGTAGATCAGGGACCTTAAGTATAGTAGAACCTGTTAGGAGGAGCCCAAGGTTGACTGATTCCTTGTCACCCCAAAAGTTTACCCCCTCATTCAGTCAGCCTAGGAGGTTACCTAGGATGTTAGAAGAAATATCCCCTCATTCTCCCCCACATATCACACTATGTGATGATGATTTCTTTCATAGAAATAACTCTGAATCCCAAATGCTTTCTTTTGCACACAGAAGAAGTCCAAGGCTATTGCAAGCTAACCCCAGCCCAAATCTTAGGCAGGCACCATTGAGACCACCACAAAATATCCAAAATGAACCCCCATCTGAGCCTACTATAGAAAAACTGAAACTTGCCAAAGTAGAGTACTTCTCTTTCCTCATGGTAAGAAATTGCCCAACAGCACTGCAAAGCTTAAGGGTTTGTTTGTTCCACACAGTCAGTCATCCCAAACTATACCAGAAGGTGGGAGTGGTAGGGTACTTAGGAGAAGAGGTGCAAGTGGGGTCCAGGTTAATGATGATGATATCATGCATAGTGATGATGGCAACAGTTCTGAGAGTGATGGTGAGTACATACCTGAAGAAGAGCAAGAGATTGAGATTGACAGTGAAGGTGAGGATGGTGATCCAGATGTAGTGGAGGAGAATGTGGGTGAGTTATTGCAGCAAAATTATGTTGATGGAGGTTGGGAGCCATTCAGGTTTAATGAGAAATATTATGATGCTGAAGGGGGTTATATGGGAAAGTTGCTTAAAAAGGGTGAGGTGTATGATGATGCAGAGGTTGGGAGAATTTCCTTAAGACCATGGCAATTGTTTGTTGATAGGGATCACTTCAAGGATGCCCTTAGAGACTATGTAACACCCCAATAATTCTCTCTAAAAGAAAACCTTAAAAACCTGTGATAACCTGTATAACCTGTAAAACCTGTATAACTTGTAAGACCTGTAAAACCTGTAAGACCTATAAAATCTGTATAACAGCGGAAAACTAACTTGGTTTTAAAAAGAATATAAGTTTCAAAACTGGAAGTCAAAACTCAAAGTCTTACAAGTTGGAACCATAACGACCCTTATTCAAAATCCAGTAAAATAGGAAGTAATGGAACCAACACCAAAATAAAATTCAATCTGTGTTATGAAATAAGCTAACTGGTTAACCAACTCTCTACTCAAATCCCATCACCCTGATGCAAGACAGTTTATGCAAAAACCTGTGATGAATCTGCTCCCTAATATCACAAGTGTAATAATTGGATCATTACAGGGTCATTGAAGGCGAAGGCCATGACCAAAGAAAAACACACAAAAGCACGCAATCAGCAACGCTGAGTACATACAAGTTACGAAATATAGTAAAGAGTTCTAGCATGATACCAACAAACATTCCATACACTCATAATATTATCATCGACTCGAACACATGACTCCATAGTTACTCATTACTAAGTTTTTATTTAAATAGCATTGATCAATTCATTAATTGATTGGATTAAGCAATAGACCGGGTTGTCCCCCTGTGCTCCATTCCGGAACAATAAATAAGAAAACCCTATGCCTCCTTTCGGAAGACATTAATAAACATCCAATGGCAGACGGGCGCGACTCCGTGGCCATAGCTAATATGAGATCTCATCTAACTCATTATAATTTTAAAAGAATTTAAAACAAGAGACTCGTAGATCAGACGACCTCTGAAAAGTGCACGGCTAATACCCCGTGAACCCCAACCCATGTTTGTCATTACTCTAGATGTGCACAAATCCAGAGTTTTATTGCTCATCCTTCTTTCACTTTACGTGATTTACCAGTTTAAAATTTGGTGATGACTCATATGCAAACAACTCAACCAATCATACATCAATCAATCAAATCATTCAAGTTTCCAATTAAATTCTCAATTTATCAGTGACAAACAACATTTATTATTGCATCCTTTAACTACCTCGGTGTATAAACACCTTAAGTGCATAAGGCACCACAAATTCTCAACTTTGTCTTATAAGACTTTAATTCTTCCTTTACTCATTCCATTTCAATATAAACGAATAAGTAATCAAAATAATTCATTATATCTTTGCCTCTAAGCTCACTTTGAACATTATTGCATAAATACTGCTCATAAGGAAAAATCAATGCACATTCTCAAGCATGAATTAAACTAACTATCACATTCATCATCAAACAACTCATTACCAAACAATTCCAACCAATCTACAAGTTCCCTAGCATGATTCTAGGTTTTTCCAAGTCCCTAAACATGCTCCTAAAATCAAGGTTCCTCGTATTCTTGTACTTACCTTGAGTAAACAAATTGATTGGCCACCTTAAGGCTAGAAGTCACCTTCTACGAAGTCCTCTCCTAAACAAAACAACAGTAGTTCAATCAATCACCAAAGCAATATATTTTACAGCAATACCAACTACTTTAAAATCCTTTAAATCATTGAAATAATGCTCTTAAATTATTCCCAATAGCCAAAGTTAATAATTAGTACTTGAACTATGAGTTTATATGCTAAAATCATAAAATTATAGCTTATAGCATAAAATTTCAGCACTTTAAAGTAACATTATAAATCTGAAAATTTAGTTAAAATTATAAAACAACCGCATAAACGTTTTCATTTGAAATCATCATTGTATAGTACGTTAGTATGTTGAGAACTTGAAAACCCATCATAAAACCATGACTTAAAGCTATTTAAAGTTAAGATTAAAATCTGAAATTTTAGTTTAATAGTAGAATATAGGACTACAACAATCTAAACTTGAAATATATAATCATAATTTAATTAGTTTCATGAAAACTCAATTAAACCTTCGATAAAAATCAAAAACCGCACAAAAACCATACTTAGAACATCATTTACACACGAAAAACACTATTTTTTTGCGAAAATCAGACGAGTTACGGTCAAAATGCGATTAAAACGTGATTAAGAAATTTTACGAACGGAAATTAAAAAAATTAGCTACGAAAAATTAAGAACTTGCCGTTGAATTAAAATTATCATAGTCATAGCAAAAATCATAACAAAATTATGCTCAAATTAAATAACTTTAGCAACACGTTATTGAACCCTAAAATCATGAAAATCAACATTTAAAAACCCCAATTAACGCATAAATTAAATCTGAAATTTAATCCCATAATTCGAATAAAGTATAATCCATAAAGTTACAATCTTTTATAACTCATAACATAATCAAACCATGATAATTATAAATCATAAAGAAATTCGTATAAAAATAAAGCTTTAAAGTAATTTAAACAAGAAAAGAAAGGAAAATAGAAGAGGAGGGAAGTGAGGAAACTGGCTGGACAGCGGCGGCTGAGGGCAGTGGCGAGGGTCGCCGGCGGCGCTGCGGTGGTGGGTTCCGGCTGAGGCAGCAGCAGCGCAGCAAGGGAAGCAGCGAAAGTTTTTTTTTTTTTTTTTTGTATGAGTGTCGTGAGTGGGGAATGGGAAAACAGTGAAGGAGGAGTAATAAGGGGAGAAGCAGTAGAGGAGTAATATACAAGGGTTTTGAGAATGGAAATAAGGAGTATATTTCCTTAATAAAGTGTGAATGAGGGAAATAAGGAGTCAATTACTTAATAAAAATGGAAGTATGGTTTTAAAAAAATATTCTTGTTTTTATTTTTGTCAAATCTTCCCAAAAAAAATTATTCATACAAGTATAGAATTATTATAAAATATTTATGTATATAAAAATATAATTATTATTTATTAAGGAAAATATGGGGGGTTACAGACTATTGCATCCAAGAAGGATTCAGCTTGGTAGTGAGGAAAGCTGAACATGACAGATACACTGCTGAATGTGCTGACAGCGGATGCAAGTAGAGGATTTATGCTATTATACTCATTGATGGGTTTACTTGGGCCATAAAGAGTATAAAGCATGGGCATACATGTGACCTGAACATGGTCAATAATCTAATGTGTAATTGTAAGTGGGCAGCTCAGGAGTTGTTGGAAGATATTAGAGCCAGCCCAGATATCAAAGCGAAAGCACTTAATCAATTACTTTTGGAGAGATTTGGTATTACAATGGCTTGCTCATCCCTATACAAAATGAAGAGTATTGTAATGGACCTCATTCAGGGAGCGCATATGAGTCATATCACAATCTCAATGTGTACTGTCATTTGCCGAAGGAGAGAAACCTAGGGACAATGGCATTTTGTACCTAGAAAGCCCTACAACAACCTGAACACCCTTTCCAATTCAAGTCTTTTTTCATCAGCTTTGCAGCATAGTGTGAAGGGTTAATTCTGGGATGCAGGGGCTTAGTTGGTGTTGAAGGTTGCCATTTGAAAGGCAACTATGGAGGAATTTTATTATCAGTTGTGTCTTTAGATGGGAATAATGAAATCTTCCCAATTGCAGTAGCTGTAGTAGATTTAGAGAACAAGACAAGTTAGTCTTGGTTCTTTCATCACCTTAAGAACACTCTCACTGGCACAGGAAGGATTGACTGGACTTATAATGTCAAATAGGCAGAAGGTTTGTATTTCACTATGCAAATTAAGACTAAGTTGTGTGTATTTTAATTATCATAGTCAGTTTAACTAATGTGTCTTTATCTGTGCTAGGGAATTGACCCTGCTTTGGATCAAGTGTGACCAAAAGTTCCTAGAAGATACTGTGCAAGGCATTTATGCAAAAATTTCAAAGCTGATTACCCAGGTATCCTGATGCACAAATTGTTTTGGGGGGTGACTAATGCCTACTCTGCCTTCAGTTTCCAAAAAGCTCTACAAAAAATACAGTCTACTGCTGGATCGGACTTGGAGCTGTGAAGTGGTTTAAGGAGCTGGGGCCCCTTGATAGATGGACAAGGTGGAAATTTGACCTCCAACTGTCTTGTGATGAGAATACCAACAATTTTGTTGATAGTTTCAACAACACTATTGGTGTAGGTAGGTGTTATCCCATCCTAACACTACTTGAAGGTATAGCATATTTGTTAACACCATCATTATATATGTTGGTCTGTGATTATTGACTTCACTAATCTTTTTATACCATGACAAGAATTAGGAGGATTGTTTACGGTTAGGCATGCTACAAGGCAACAGCTGGTTGAGCAATGGGTGGAGGAAGACATCTGTCCTACCATTAGAGAGAGGGTTAGGGCTTTGACCAAAGATCGAATCCAGGTTATGCCATGCATATCCTTCTAGGAGGGGAGAGTATGAAGTGTCTGATGGAAGAAGTATGCTCCCAGTGTCATTGAACAGCTGGTCC
Organism: Chenopodium quinoa; assembly: GCF_001683475.1. Lineage (NCBI taxonomy): Eukaryota > Viridiplantae > Streptophyta > Magnoliopsida > Caryophyllales > Amaranthaceae > Chenopodium > Chenopodium quinoa. Next base: position 2,842,203 of record NW_018744996.1, on the reverse strand, counting down.
TGTGTTTGTGGTAGGTGGCAAGTAAGTGGCATTCCATGTAGGCATGGAATTAGGGCCATACTTGATGTTGGGAAAGATCCAAATGATTTTGTGAGGGAATGGTACTCTGTGGCTAGGTATAAGTTGGTATACAGTGGGAATATATTGCCCATTCCATCCCCTGAGCAATGGCCTGACATGGATGTTCCCAAACTAGTCCCACCTCCAATGAAAAGAAGTGTTGGCAGACCTTCCAAAAATAGGAGAATAGAAGGAGAGAAGAGAAAAGGGAAGAGGTATGCTATTGTTCAGTGCAACAAATGCAAACAACATGGGCATAATGCTGCTACTTGCAAGGGTGGTTTGACTAAGAAGGAGATTCTAGAGCAGCAAGGTAAGGCACCCACCACTGCAACAAAGGGCAAGAGAACAAGGCAGCAAACCAGCCAGAGTGAGATGGATTTCAACTTGATTGAGCAGATGATTGGTACCAGCTCAACTCAGTCAAATGCAGAGTGCTCAAGCCAATATGTGCTGCCATCTAGGAACAGAAACAGAGAGCCTCCTACTACTGAAGGGCCTTTTTCTCAGCCTACCCCAACTATAGCTTCTAAAAGGCAAAAGATAGTGAACAAACTTGCCATTCTATGAGCCCCTCTGTTCCAACAGGTCAAGGATGATTTGAGCATGGCAATGGCTTTTTTTGGGACACATTTAAACTACTGTTAATATTTTCAAGCTTCTTTTGGGAACACACTTGGTTGAATTTTGTATTTAAAGCCTCATGTAAGATGTGATTATGTTTTGGGCTGTAAAACTTATGGTAGGAAATGGTGGATGATTTTTTGGGTGTTAAAAATTGATGTTAGATGTTGGCTGTCAAACTTTTAACATTATGTATATATTGGGCTACTAGAATTATATATGTTGCCTGTTTATGATTGTTGTATTGTGGAATTCATTATATTATTACTATAACAACTGAAACAAATTGAAATTTCATTGAACTAAAAAAAAAAGGGTTTTTCCACCCATTTCATTAACACATAAAAGTAACAGCAATCTTTCTATTACAATCACTTCACCCCACACTTTTTAACAGCACAATTATGAGTAACACAACATACATAAAAGCACCAATTTTAACTACTTCCCTAATGTAGCTAATCAGCTCTATTATTTTCTCCTTCAGAGATGCAATTTCGTTTTCATCAGCCCTCAATGCTTCAAGACCATGCACATCACCTTCATCCATCCACTTGAAAAAGCCGCAATCGTTCCACTTAAAGAACGCTTTCCTAGGGTTGCGAGTTGTTGTTGAAATCTTCACCTTCGCTAGTTTTGGAGGGTTACAGAAACATCGTGGGCTCAAGAATTGCAAGGAACATGATGAATTGGAGGGGAACGAGCAGCGAGAACTAGACATGACTTCTTGCTTCAATTGAAACTGTAATTACCTACAATTGAGCCCTAGAAAAAGGGAAAAAAAATCAGGGGATTTATAAAAGGAGGAAGAAGAAGATAGGAGTGGGGCAGTGGCTTTTTTGGAGGAAAATATTCCCCCTAAAACTAATAACAGACTACCTGTACGCACTCCAATTAAAGTTAACAGAATCAACTAACGACAGTTTAACGGCGAGGTCACACATATAGCGACTTTTCGTAATTTAGGGTTACAACGTAGAAAGTCATATATGTTAGGTCACAGTGTAGAAAAGTGAAAAAAACGAGGTTACTATGTAGATTTTCCCAAAAAAAAAAAAAAAAAAAAAAAAAAAAACTGAGTCCCCAAATTAATTGCCTGCAATCTTATCCTCCCTCTCTCTCCTCTCACGTCTCTCCTCATTCTCCTTCTCCTCTCTCTTTGTCTTGCCCTCTTTAATTTCTACTGCACTTATGGAGATAGTAGCTTGATTGCTGCGCTACTTTGGGTGAACCATCTGGAGTTTTTATGGTCGAATTTGACCATTGAAACCTTAAGAAATGAAAAAAAGGCTAAAGGCATGTTGATTTTTGCTTGAATTCATGGGTGTTTTTTTTTTTTTTCGTGGGTTTTGTGGTTGATTTTCGTGTGTTTTGTGGTTGATTCCTATGGGTTTTGTGGTTGATTTTCGTAATTTTTTGGGTGAAATTCGTTGGATTATTTTAGTTAATTTTCGTTGGTTTTTTTGTCTGCTTTTCGTGAGTTTTTTGGTTGATTTTCGTAGGGTTTTGTAGTTGATTTTCATTAGTTTAATTTTGTTGGTATGAACCAGTTTTTTGATTAAATTTTCTTGGACTTTTATGTTATTTTTGGGGGTTTATGGTGGTGGTGGTGGCGGTGGGTAAGGAGGAGTTGGGTGGCGTGGGTAGCAGAAAATTACGAAGTATTTCAATATGAGCCAAATATTCCAAACGCTGCGTTTCAATATTAGCCAATTATTTACGACGCAATTAATGGGGGACTAAGTTTTTTAGTTTCCCAGGGTGCCTTTTTAGGGGAACCACTTTTTAACCAAGGGACTGAGTTTTTACCTCACCTTTGGTTACTCTAGACACCTAAAAAAGTCTCCCCAAAACCAAATCCGATGATGAACAACCTGTAGCGTGTCACGACAAACTGTAGCGTGTCACGACAATTTGCGCCGTGACACGACAATTTTTAGGACTAATTTCTTCGTGGCGCTTCAATTCTAGGGTTCCGTGCTTCACCCCTCATATTTTTTCTATAAATACAAGGCTGTTTTCTTAGTTTCGAGGCACCAAACAATTCTCTCTTTCCCTATTATACACCAAAACATTCTCTCTTATGCTCTAGCCTAAACACTAGCCTTCCCTATTCTTTAACAATACATCCCCTAAGCACTTCCGGAGTTCGTACTTTACCCGAGGTTCTAAACTTAAATCAATGCGTGAAAGGTAGAACTGTTTGAGGGTTTGCCCCAAATCAACTCTACTTTTATTTAATTTAATTTCCATCATTATTTATTTTTATTGAAGTTACTAACAATTTAAACATGATGTAGCAATTTAAAGGAGCGCACGGAACGTGAGTAATTAATTAATTTAATTACTTATTTTATTTTATATTGCTAGTATCATGAGTAGGGTTATTATGATTTGATTTGACTAACGTTATATTATTATGGCTAAAATGTTTCCAATGTTAATGATGATTTTATTATTGTAATGATCACCATATTGCATGTTTAAAGGGAATATGTAATTGAGTATAACGCCTAATAAGATAATTTGAACGACTGGTTTAGGTTTCTTTTTAATCTTGTTGTTTAATCAAGTGATCACGATATTTTAGATTTATGTGTTGCATTAACATTCAACCAATTTAGCCTAATAATAGTTTGGAGCAAATTTAATCTTTGTTTGTATGCCTTTGAGATCGCAGGAATTACTTTTCACAATAAGAATCGAGTAGAGGCCAATACGGGCGAATGTGACTCCATGACTCACTTCGTACCGTCATCCCCGATCCTCCTTTCGTGGTTCCGAACCATATGGATTTAGTAATCTCATGGATTATGAATGGGGTGTAACCTTCACGGATCAATCGTTGTTGCCTATCGTTGTCCCTTTTCGTGATTGCCTTTTAATGATCCGTGAACGATTTACAAGTTCCTTAAAACTTGTTGGCGGCTCCCTACTTTGTCCGTCCCTAATCGTTGTCCCTAATTGCATATGTCAATTCCCAATTCCTATGAGTGCCAAACATATTCACAACATGCTTACGTAGGCGCGCTTCGATTGACGCCTACAGTTACCTTTTGCGGAAAATACCTTTGAAGTCCCAAAAGGTGAAAAACGGAAAAAGATGAACCCTAATTTTATACTTAGCTCGGTAAAATAATGCTAGAAGTTTATTTATTTATTTATTTTCCCTAATTTTTATTTATTTATTTATATATTTTAAAGGAAAAAAGAAAAAACAATTACTCGTATCATTTATCAATGATGCATGGCAAAGGTAATTTTATTATTTAAAAGGAAAAAAAAGATTAAAAAAAGGGAATTGAGAGGATATTTTGGTTAAAAAAAAAAATTAGAAATTGAGTCTATTTTTCTAATATAGATGTTTCTTAGTACTTTGTAATTTTGTATAATAATTTTGTATTACATTTATATAGCATTTAATATACTTCCTTTTTTAGTATTAAGTTGGAAATTTATCGACAATTTACGAGGAAATCGGTGTAATAAATGTTTATTTATTGTCCATTCTTTCCATTGTTAGCTTCTTATATCTTTTTCCTAAATTTAAAAGTCATAATCTTAATACTACGGAGTATCAATAGAATAATACATAATGCATATGAATTGTCTTAACCGAAAAAATACAAATTTATCTTCATGATAAACAAAAGAAACATTTATTTAGTGACATTTAGTCGGTATGACAATTCCTCAATTGGGTACTTCCAGAGTAGCGGAGCAAGAATTTACACAAGATACAAGTACATAAGCGGAAGAAATGATACCCAAAAAAACACACATCCACCCAAATAACACAAATTCTTTGCAATTTAAGATCAGGGAACTTCACTTTGAATTTAACTATCAAATTTCCACTGTTAAACCAAAGGAATACACATTAATCAAGCTATTTATTAATCAAGACCTTGAATTGGACGACGGTTACCCAAAGCCACATAGAAGGCAGCCTCAAAATCAGAAATTTGGGATTCAGATCAATCAAGGCAAAGTAGTCCATTTCATGAACTGATCAAGAAGGCATCAGAATACAAATTTAAACCTGATGTTTCTATATTATTATCTCCAATAGTTGAATAAACCTTAGAAAAACTTTGAAAATCATGATTAAGGCACAGTGTGGGAAAGCTTTTGGGTTAGATATCCAACATATATGATGCAATTTGGAAATTTGAAGCTTGAAATCATGTAAACCAATATAGAAATGATCACATCTATGGGAAAAAAATAACATACAAATCAACCAATAATAGCATGGATTAAACCATTATTTCACAAAATATGTCTATGAACAACTAAATTTCACAATGTATCAGCTGATTTTTCATTATGTATCATAACTGTCTATGAACAACTAAATTAAATTTCATTAACAAAACAAACATAGTTATGGTCACAAGACGAACTTGCAACTGTGTACAAGATCAGCTGAAATGAAATCAATAATTAAAGGGTTTAAGAGTTAGACGAGAGCATTTTTATATTGTCCCCCTTTGTTTGCAAGTGATGGCACCCACTGATATTCTTTTATCAGTAGATACTTAATAAACGATTCATTCATTCAATCAAATAAATGTCTAAGGGAAATAAGGACTTTGACAATATAAACATCAAAATCAAGATATAATATGTAGACACAAATTTGTAAGATTAAATTTCATGATCCATGGCTAACAGATATGAAATGAAAAATGAAACCAAATTGATGGTTCAGAGCAAGGTTTCTAACAAACACTCGCATTGCTCTACTTAATGCAGTAAATGACCTATCACTATTCACTACTTAACCCTGGTTTCATTACTGAAGAGTACTGATCATATTCTTAGTCCACGACACAACAGTCTGCAACACTTCATGCAGCCAAATACTGATGTAGGAAAACAGTAATTACATCAATTACAAAACAATGTGGCCTTGACTTTTGTTACCTTAGTAACATACCAGCTTCGTAGTTGCACTCCAGAAGATCAGCCGACCAAAGTTTTATGTTTACAAGAATATTGAAATTCAATAACATTTCAAACAAGATTATTATTCTTTAATTTTGCTACAATAACATATGGTAGTTGACCCACTTTGTGATCAAATCTACAACAAAAGAGATAGAAGAGACCCAAAATATTTATCAAACCAAGAACACAACTCATATTCATTACCACCTCAGGATAGCAAAATTCAGGTAAACTGTCTTATAATTCGAGAGACAAGTGGCTAAGTTTTATTCATTGATTTGCAGTACCACATCCTAAAAGACTTACAAAGGGATATCAACAGAATGACAAATGTATGTATCAACATAAGCAACTAAATTTCACGATGTATATATGTATCTCTACAGGAGCAACTAATTTTTGCAATGTATGTACCTACATGAGCAACTGAATTTCGCAATGTATGTATCAACACAAGCAGCTAACTTCCGCAATGTATGTATCCAACCCAGTAACTAAGCTTCTCAGCAAAGACTTTCATCTGCCGTTTTCACAATGTATGTATCAATACCGTCATCCATCCTCTTCCCTTCCAGTTACAGCAAGAGGTGACACAAGGCTTTGAACGTAATCCACGACACACACTTTGTCCACAAATTCAGGAACCAAAAAAGTTTCTGGAGGATCACGACTGAAGTCAGCAAGCATTAGCTCATCCCTAGAGTAGGAAACCAAAACCCTTTCAGATTTGGTTAATCCAAAAAAATCACGACAATAATAATCCACCGATCTATGACGAAACAACATGGTCCATGATTCCTGCACTCCATATTCTTTCATCGTCCACATCTCTACTACTTCTCCAACATCATAAATTCCCCAAGCACACAAGCAATCATTCAAACAGCACAAACTAAAAGCAAAGTTTACACCTTCCCCAAAATCGGCATAAGGCAATTCCATCTTTGTAAACTCTCCCTGACTAATCAAATCAAAGACAACAATACATTTATTCTCCCCTATTGCAATACCCCAATGCAAAGTTTCTTTCACCAGAACTCCAATTCTATTAACCCAGTAATCTTGCAATACCAGCCTATTTTCCTGATCTTTTCGCGGTGATTCTTTTATTTTCCATTCTCGGGTTGTAAACGAGTATACAAAGGCAACCAACTCGGGACGAGTTAAGCACTCAGGAAACTTAATGGCAACAATGTAGTAATCCTTATGAGATGAAACATAACCAAACCCAAAACTAAGGTTATCATAAAACAATGGATCAGTAGGAATATTAAATCCTTGAGGATGTTGAATCTCAATAAAAGCATCAGCATCAGTACGAAGAACAGGATTATAAACCACAAAACGAAAATCGGATTTAAAACAAGTATCTGGAACCAACAAAGCTAAACCGTTACAAGAACCAACCAACCAATTGAAAGGTTCATTATTAGGGCCTTTGCTGAAATCAAGATTATTGGAAGCAATTAAACGATCATTAGGGCCAAATCTGCAGAAATCAAGATTGTAATCTCCATAATCAAGAGCCTCAAAGTTGCAAGAATAATCAAGGGTAAGAACAGACCTCGAGGAGAGAGAAGGCAAATGCGTAAGATGAGTTTTGGCGAATTGGGTACTTGAGATGACCGATTTCCATTCACGAGAGACGGATTTGAATCGAACTAGGGTTTTGGCGGGAAGTCTTGGGAGGATTTCACTGAGTATGATGTCCTCCAGAATGTCTGAAAACTGGGTTTTTGTGGCGGTTTTCTGCTTCTTTTGCGGCGGCGATTGCGGCGGTGAAGACATGGAGTTGGGGTTTGCGGCGGCGATTATGGCGGAGAGAGGAAATGGTGGTGGTTTTGGCGGCAACACTGCAGTTAGAGTCTAAGAAATGCTTTGTTTGATTTAACACTACAGTTGATTATTAGATGTAACACGTTTTATAGTTACAGAAGAGAGAGCACGAGGTTCCTATACAAGGTGGATTAAATGATATGTAGAGTTACTAGTACACCTTTTCTTCTTTGTTCTTCCTCCCAAAAATAAATTTTAAAAAGTAGCAAGATGACTTCCTACAATAAAAGGCATAGCTAAAATAATCGCCTATCAAACTTATCGGCCACAATGTATTTATACTTGTTTGGTTCGCATTTTTGCAATTTTATATCCCGGTTCCCTCCAAACCCCCAAAGTTTACCGGAGAGAGGTGGGTTTGGAGAAGACCTCTATGCCTAGAATCAACAACAAAAATCCAATGTATCGGTATCACATAAGAAGATATGACTTCACAGTTCACACTGCTAGTTCGACAACATTAACCCCATGATTCTTGAACAATGTTCTAAGCTCAAGTGCTCAACCACCATAGCCGAAAGAATTAAAGATTGTTCTTACTATTTACTTTAGAAACCTCATCTGCAAACCATGTTTGCTATGATGGAATTTCAATTGTAGAATTTCAACCTTGATTTTTACTCAAAATACGTAACAAAAATAGTTAGCACACCATTTAAAGCAGAATTACTGTTAGTGTTAGCACACCATTTAAAGCAGAATTACTGTTAGCAAAGAGCCTAGAGATGAATCAATTTGAGCAAAATAAGCCAGAGCAATTCTAATTGATTGATGATCATATAACTCCAAACTGTGACAACTTATTACAAATCAGCACAAGACCCATCTAGAAGAGCAGCAAATCAGCAATGCTGTTAGTATATAAAATGAGAATGCTTGAAAATATTGTATTATGGAACATAGGAAATATGATGTCAATTGTATTGCCGGGAATAGAATTTGCTTGTTCGCGTGCCTGGTTATGGAATAACAATGATTATAGAGAAGCTGCGGAAATAAGTGATGACTAATTCTCTTGGAATTTGATGACGGGGATGTGTTTGACGTAAGGCCAATCCTCCCCGGGGGGATCTTTTTGACATCTACTCTCCAGGCTTTTGGAACATTTTAAGAGCACAAGTTCTTCAAGTGAGGTGAGTTTGGGCATCCATTTCGGAATTGATTCAAGTCTTTTGCAATCTTCAATACAAAGGTATTCGAGGGCAGCCAAGGATTGCATCCAATCAGGCAGACTCACTAGCTGTGGAAGACTAATAAATGCCAAAGAGAGGAGAGAGTGATGAAGGTATTGCCATGGCCTGCCATCCTCTGATAGCCTCACATTAGGACAGTTGCATATCAGTAATGTCTTTAAGGCAGTGAGATGCTTTAATCCTCCAGAAATACTCCTTAGTTTGTCACAATTAAAAAATCCCAAATTTTCCAGAGAAAACGAGCAGTTGCGAAACACCTCCTCTACTTCTTCCAAGCTCTCCACCTCCTCTACTTCTTCCAAGCTCTCCACCTCCCCCTCAATTCTTAAGCTTTCAAGACTCTCAAAAGCCACCATGGACAGAGAATTTAACCATACCACATTGTCTATTTCCACCGTCCTTAATTTACTACTTTTACTCGAATTTTCAGAATCAAATACTTTCAGTCTTTTATTGAAGTTACCTAACTGTAGATCCTTGACCTTGAGACACAACGGAATACATGTCAACTCTGGGCAATTCACTATTCTCAGTTCAGAGAGACATAATTGCATGCTTTTGTTATCTTCAAGGAGAAAAAGATCATCTCTCCATCCTTTCAACTTCGGCAAATGAAACAACTCAAGGGATTCCAAGGAGGGGAAGAATAACACTCCTTGAGCACAATCTGATCCAGGCGTGGAACTGAAAACTGATGAGCTAAGTTTTATGTACTCCAACTTAGGCAAACTCTTAAGACCGAGGAATTTAAGATGTCGCAAGTTTCCCAGACATGGCAGGTACTCCAGCTCCTCGCAATTCCAAAGAAGAATGTGTACAAGATTTGAGAGAAGTGTTGCCCAACCAGGCATTCTCACACCACGGTACCCCCATACTTCTAACCGCCTGAGATTCGAATGTGGTTGCAGCTCTTCCATTAATCTTCTTGCTTCCTCAGTATCCACATCTCCATCAACCACCCGGTGATCGAAATGAAATGTAAGGTCCTTGAGATGTTCCTTACTCATTAGATAATATCCTTCAGCTCTGCTGTCATCTATCTTAATAACATTTTTAGGCCATTTAAACCAAATATCAAGACAGCCTTTGATGTTGTTCATCATCTTTAGATCTTCCAGTCCATCAAACCATTGTTTTGTAGTTGAATAACTCCCTTCACCACCGACTATAAAATCACTAAGCCAGTGAAGGCCAGTCAACTTACTCATCCCCTTGGGAAAACAAGTCATCTTGGCGCAACTAAACGTACATAAGGTCCTAAGCTTCACCAGCCTGCTCAAATCTTTTGGCAACTCTTTGAATCGAAAGCAATTACTTAACTTTATGGTTTGTAGATTACATAGCTTTGTAATTGACTTTGGAAGCACTTCAAGTCTGTGGTTCCATGAGAGATCTAAATACCTCAAATGCAACAGTTCACCTATCGATTCAGGCAATGTTTTGATACTTGAGTGAGACAAATCCAATGCCCTGAGGTGAATGCAATTAGCTAATAATGCCTCCTTGAAGAACTGCTCCATTCTCACCACTTGTTTCCAGTGGCCAACGCAAAGATATGTTCGAATATGAGACTTGTTTAATGTACATCTTGCTACTTTGCTTCTGGTAACAGACAGATGACGAAAATTATCATCCACACCGCCGCCAAAGGTATCTGTTGCACAAATCTCCAGTTTGGTTATTGTTTGAGCAACATCGTGAATAAGATCATGTATCTTAAAACACACAATATCACCATATACATCTCTTTCTACATCTTGAAAGAAACATCTTCGCAACAAAATTGAAATATATTCCTCAGCAGCATCTTCAATGCTTTGACCTTCATCCAAAGGGACGATATAGCCTTGTGCCATCCAAAGGCTTATTAGCTTCTTCTTTCCTATCTTATAATCCTTAGGAAACAATGCACAATAGCTGAAACAACTCTTCAATGGAGACTCGAGATTATGATAACTCAGCTTCAATATAGGCATGATGTCATTCTGGCTCTCTCTGAGGTTGGCTAATGGTATTTGCGCAAGCGATAGCCACTTACTCTTGTCTTGACCATATAAGAGACTTCCTACCACTCTGATAGCAAGGGGGACTCGAGCACATCCTTTAACAATTTCTAGCCCAATCTTGACCAAGTCGTCAGGAGGCATAGAAGATTGCAATCCAAAAGCCATCCTTTCAAATAAGCACCAAGAATTCTCCTCTGACAAGCCTTGGAGCTCGTATGTTAGACCATCTCCTATAAATTTTGCTGTCACTTGTGAACGTGTTGTTACCACAATCCAGCTTCCTCTTTGACCTCCGATTAAGAATCCTGCCAGGGCACGCCACTGATCACACTTCTCAGACCATACATCATCTAAAACAAGCAAGTATTTATTGCCTGCTAGTTTATTGCGTAGATGTTTTTGAACCTGATCCATGGAGGAGTACTCGTCAGGCTTACCAGGAGTTGAAGCCAAAATCTTACAAAGAATTTCTTTTATATCCAGTTGCTTCTGATCTTGATCAGAGACACAAGTCCACAACCTCAACGGAAATGCACTTGTAACCCTTGGATCGTTATACACAAGTTGAGCAAGGGCTGTTTTGCCCAACCCCCCAATTCCCACAATCGTGAGAAAAGATACGTCGCGTTGCACATTAGAATCGAGCATCATACCAATAATCTTCTCCAAGTCATCCTTTCTTCCAATGATATCACCTGCATCCACATAAGAACAGGTCTCGGGCCTTCTCCTCCGGATAGGCTCGGGATCAAGCTTAAAGCTAAACCGAGTACTGTAAGCGATAGCATCCAGTTTCTTCCTGATTTTCTTAACCCCTTGAGACATCTTATAAGCAACACCTAGTGGGTTATCAGAAAAGAAACGACACACCTTTTTAGAGAGACTACCACCAGCCTCCAAGAGTTTCTTCTGTTCAGCAAGAGTGACAAACTCGTCCAGCAGATCATCTGCTTCAAAGACCGCACCCTTGAGCTCCTTGAGCCAATGCTGTGCTTCATGGGAGAGATCCTGCTTGGCCTCTGCATCAAGAAGCACAGCATTGACAGCAGAGACGGTGCGTCGGAGCTCATCTAGCTGGGATTTGTAGCCAAAGACTGTAAGGATCTCTTGAAGCTCTGAACACTGCAACGCAGTAAGCAGAGTTTGAGCAACTGATAGCACTGTGCCAACAATATCCATTTTTTTTTTCTTGAAAAAAGATGTGAATGAATATGGTAATGATAGATTTGCAAGCTCTGATATACACCAAGCAAGAAGTAATGCAATTGAATCATATGGTTAAAATCCTGTAGCAAAAGGAGATTAGGTAGTGCTAAATTGTCATCATTTCAATATTCAAAGCTAATTGGAATAATATAAGATCAATTTGTGACACCGGACCAATTATCTTTCTTGTATTAGGTAGTGCTACATTGTCAAATTTGTCATCATCAGTCATTAGCACAGTTAAATACTTAGCATTATGTAAAGCATAAAATTTCAGTGGTCCACAAATTGTTTTTTTCTTTCCTGATTTCACTGGTCTAGTGGGGTTATCAACTAAATACTACTGTAGAGGGAAACGGGACAAGGAGTAACCATATACTCCCTCAGTCCCTTAAAGATTATCCCGTTTAATAATGGCCCAAATAGAACATGCACATAGCCGTAACTGATTTAATACGTTAAATATCTCCAAATAGAAGACCTCAAATCGTAGGGATAAAATAATGTTGGTGTTTCCGGTAAAAAATATACTACACCAAGAGCAATAAATACCCAAAAAAACTGAAAAGCAGTGCAAGCTTGGATCTCCACCCTATAGCTAGCATTTGAAGTTGAACTAGGGAAGAGGTGAATCAGATTGTAGCCAACATTGGTGTATCAGATTGGTATTCTTATCAATGTGTCAACTATTTGAAATTACTTTTACAATCTGCTACAGATGTAATAACATAATTTTCTTGTACTCGTTAGAAATATATATTCTGATAAAGTACATACAAAATTTCAATAAGACTTTTCCAGCTTCTAAACTATAGGAATGTCTTGTTGGAAGTAGCCTTTCTCTTCCAGAGTTCCATGGACTCATGAAGAAAATTTAAGTTACTGAGAGACAGATGAAGAAATCCAAATCATTGTCTTTAGAAGCCCAGTTCAAATATCAGATAAAACCTTTCCCATTAACCCTTTTAATATAGGTCCTTTTAAATTGGGTGGACTCAGGTTGGGCCAGGTCTCGATTTACAAGCATTAGCAAAAATTATGGTAGTACATCTGTACATTTAGTGACAGCCGCAACTCTCTTGTCCAAACTTACTTAAATCAAACTGGCCAAACAAAAAAAAGTAAGCAAAAAAGAACACAACGAAACTAAGGAAAAACTTTCAACAAACAAAACAAGCATTATTGACAGTGAATGAACTAAGTTTATGATGAAATAATATTCAAAGATGTCCTAATTTAATTAGTTATTCACCAAGAAAAAGGCTAATAAACAAAACTTTAAACTGAGTGAGGCTGGCCTGTTCTTGAGCACCAAAGTAACTCACCATACCACTGTCCACTGGGACATTTAGGTATAAAGGAACCAGCTGATTAATATCCCACAATACTGGCAATACACACTTTACAAACATGATTAGACATTTCGGCCAAATATGAAGAAAGTAATAAAACAATGCAATTCAATAATAAGCTAAAAAGTGCCACCTGATTGTGTAATAACCAAAGGCTTACTCTCCAGCATTGACTTTCTGTCATCCTTCAGGTTTCTGATATTGGCCATTGGGGGGGTTGTACTCATTCAAATCAGCTCCTTTCTTATCTGCATTGATAGGAAATGATTACCATTTTCTAGCATGTTCATTTAGGCTCTGTTTGGTAGGGCGTAAAACATTTTCACTGAAAAGTGTTTTCCCATTTTACATTGTTTGGTTTGGTGTAAAACATTAAAATGTAAAACTTGAGGTGGAAAATCATTTTACACCCTATTGAAAACATTTTCCCCCCAATTTAGAAGGAAAACATTTTCCATCACAAGTGGAGGGAAAACATTTTCCCTCACAATTGAATTTTCAGTTCAACCAAACAATGGAAAATGCTTAAAATGGAAAATCATTTTCCATTCAACCAAACAACGGAAAACTTTTTTGAAAATGAGTTTTCCATTGTAAAATGATTTTCATGGAAAACCATTTTACATTGAAAATGTTTAACACCCTACCAAACGGACCCTTAATGCAACCTAAATTCAACCCAACACATACTCTAGTTAAACTCAGAAACAACCAAACTGCCAAACCAGGTTTGTGAGTCAAGTTTTAACAAAGAAATAGAAGCCCTAAAAGAGTTCTTGTTTTGCACATTCAGAATCTGCTTATCAAGCTCTTGCGAACACAACAAAAGCTGTCAAGTAATGATCATGGCGCAAAACCAGGTTTCATTACTGAAGAATACTGATCATAATCTTTGTCCAAGACACATACAGTCTGCTACACCTCATGCAGCCAAATATTGATGTAGGAAATGTTGGGAATAATACTAAAAATACAAGGGACACAAAGAAGAAATCGGAATTAAACAATAATAACCTTCGAGGTGTGAACGAAATCACTTTCCCAAAAGTAATATTTCGACCCTTAAACTACAACCCGGATATCACGAAATCACTTAGGAGATACAACGAAGAACAATCACAATTATGTGTAGTATAATTATGATTCAATGTAAACTAGTATACTTATTTTGTGATGATGAAGTATGACAAACACATGCATATTGACTTTTAAATGAAGAGATAAAAAATCTGATGTCTCCTCCACAACTCTTACGTTGAATATATATATGTAGCATGCAAAAAAGTGAATAGCCATTATTCCAAAAGGTGCCATATACAACCTGTTGTTTGCCGTTATTCTAAACGGTGCCATATATAATAACCAACCTGGCTTTTCATCATATATAACAATAGAATATGTACAGAAGCATGCATATCATGAATAACCGTTTAACCAAACGGTGCAAAATCAGCCTTTTCATCAAGCAGGGCAAATACAGCAGTTTATTTCATCAAGCAATGCAAATACAACAGTTTATTTCATCAACCAATGCAATACTCTAAATAACTCAACAGGAAATCAGTAATTACAACAATTACAAAACAATGCAGCTATAACATTTGTTACCTAAGTAACATACCTGCTTCATTGCTTAAAGAACTAAGAATCCTCTGGTTGTAGTTGCACCTCATGTCCTGTGACATAACAGAAAGAAAATACAAAGAAACAGGAAACACAGATGTTCTTGTCCGGAGATAATCAGCCCTCTTGTCGCATGAAACGTTCCCATCACCCCTGCCCCCTTAAAATTTGTTTGTTGGAGGTTCTGTTATGCTTCTGGCTCAGAAGGCCAACTCAATTAAACACATGAATATTTGATGAATTCTAAACAAAAAATTTGCTAGAACAAATCCAATCCAATTCTAACCAGTTATTCTTTGGTTTGCTATAATAGCAGATGCTAGTTAAACCACTTTGTGATTGAATCTACAATAATTAAGATAGAAGATGAAGGTTCAATGGGCACTCAAGAGGGGGGGGGGGGGGTGAATTGAGTGTTAAGTAATCGTTGGCTAATTTTGCTTCTTTTCGGATTATGTGTGAGGAACCAGTTGTGCTGGTTCCCGTACGCAGCGGAATATAAATAAGCAATAAAGAAGACAACAAATTTAACGAAATAAAATAAAGCAATAAAGAACACAACAAATTTAACGAGGTTCAGCCAACTCAGGCCTACGTCCTCCTATCCTAAGTTCTTTATTAATCTACTCCGAAAAACAAAGACAAAGAACACTCTGCTGTTCCCTACTCCGGGAACCAGCAAACCCCACACTCTACTCCGAGTGTGCTCTCGACTTACACTCGTAAGCCCAATGTGTTTGAACTCACAAACACTCACCCAGCCTTTAACCCCTTTGTTAAAGACTCAATACAAGAATCAAGAACTCCCCTTTGATCTCACTTCTACGAAGCTAATTAAGAGAAAATATTTAAGTACTAGAATGCTCTTGTATATGACTTGATGAATGGGATTAGTGCTTAAGTATATGCTCTCAAATAATTGCTCTTTTAATTTCTGGAGAGGCACACGAAATATGTGAAATAAGATGAGTTTATATAAGCTTAGATTCCTAAAACCTAGTTTCCTTAAATCACACAATCTTAGAGAATAAGATATAATGTAATTTTAGGAAAGTTTTTATCTTATTTGATTTAATCACAAAGATAGAATCAATTAAGATAAATACTCCTAGATTTTAGGTAACCAAGAATATTTCATCTTATTTCCAGCTGCACAAAATATTTTCAAGATAATCTTTTCGAAAAAAAATCTTTTTGTAAAATCTTTTTCCAAAACGGCAGCTCGAATACAGTGAACCTGGTTCCCCGACCTGGTTCCCTGAATTGAAACATGTTATGAAACCTGTTCCAACTTTGTACCAGATTTCATATCATACTTCAATATATTTTTAAGCACTTATATAACCCAAACATGCAAGCATACTACGGAGCATATTACATGAAAACCTAGATAACATATTAAAGCATAAATCGTCTTTTCTTCATGTAATCTTCAAGACTTGAATCTTCCTTGAATACTTCTATTATGAGCAAACAATCTTTCTTCGAAATATCTTCGAAAGGCTTCTATGCTCCAAGTCTTGGAATCAACTCAACTACTGCACATGTAACATGGTTAATGCACAATAAAGAGTATGTGACTGCTTTACCACGTAGCAACCATGGAAACATTACATACTGGTTCCCTACCAGTACATAACACTTTTATCATATAACTGTTCCCTGTATAAAGACAAGTTAGTTCAATAAGAAAACTCATGTAAGTAATAACTTGTCTGGGGAAACAGTGTTCTATGTTAGCTGGTTCCCACCAACTGTTTTCAACACTTATTAAAACCTGTTTCCCATAGCTGTTTGTCATCATTCAAAACCATCATTCAAAACCTAAGGGACTCAACAAATTCCCCCTTTTTGATGATGACAAACTTTTGAAGTTCCTGAACCTGTGAACATGCTCAAAAGGAAAACCGTCAAAAACTTCAAGGACTCAAGACAAGGACTCAAGACTCTTTGGAACAAGTCAGTTAGGCCAACTGGTTCCCTAAACAGAAAATAGAAAATACGAAATAAAAAGACTCAAACTGACTCAATCTAAACTAGCTAAACCTTAGGCTTCAACTTCAGACTACTTCCCCCTTTTGGCATCATTAAAAAGTATCCACAAGTAAAAGCAATGTGCACAAGTTAATGTGCTTATCCATACAATGGCATCAACCACCATTCAAGCATTATGCTGCAAAAAGAGATTAGTCAAACAGTTCATACCATAGCAGAGTTAGTAGTTCATACAAGCCAACAAAGTTCAACCAAAGAAGCCCAAATCCATCCAAAAAGAAAGTTCATGGAATGGAAAGAAGTAGACAGACCAACAAAATCAGTTATTTTAGAATAAACATGAGGGTGAGGAAACAAGAACAGAAACAGCATCACTCCTCATCATCATTCTCGTTCCCTTCCTCCTCCTCAAACTTTGCAACATCTTCTGTATTATCATCTGATTCCTCTTCATCTTTGTCACCATGCTCTGCTTAAACCAAAATCATTGTATTACTAAGCATATTCTTGTGATTCCCCAATCTGTTTCAAAACCACTTCCTGACCTGCTGGTTCCTCTATTTTTTTTTTTTTTTTTTTTTTTTTTTTTTTTTTTTTTTTTTATAAAACATGAGAGATATGTACTGATTCAGAATGTTCTCCTTGTTTCATAACGAGTGCAAAACTGTTCTCCTTGTTGCATAACGAGTGCAAAACTAGCATCACATCAATCAAGCAAAGAGGTTCTTGCTGGTACCTTTTTTCTCTTGGTTCCTGGAACAGCGTCAATGGACTGTTCCTCCTGCACCTTCTCAGTGAACTTCTTTAATTGAGTTACTCTACTTCGTACCATGGTCTTAGCAGTGGGTGTCTCCTCATAATAACCAACAACCTCTATTTCATCCTTTTCACTCTGACTTTTCTGAATTTCCTCCAACTTCGGGCTTAAGGACATTTGAGCTTCCTTCTGATGTTCCCCCTGAGACTGAGCTGGTTCCTTGAGTGAACAGTAACCGAATGAACAATGATGAATTTAAAGCATACGAGAGAGAGAAAGAGAATTTCGAGTGATGATGATTGATGATCTGCACAAAGGGTTAGTGTATATTTTAACAATGAAGCACAAAGAGAGAAGAAGGAAAGAAAAGAGTTAGTTGAGCCAATAAAAAGCAACTGTAAAGGATATTTTTAAATTGAAATCAAAAATTTGGTAATTATCTTTTACCATAATTATCTCAACCAACTATAAATAAGGCATATGATATGTTTGCCTTTTATATGGGATTAAATAACTGAAATAAGATAAATTCCTTCCAAAAGGAAATATCTTATAGTAATCTTCCGAAAATAAAAGATATTATCGGATGACATATCAGAGCTGGTCTGCTGTTTCCCTTTGCTGGTACCTGTATAGAACCATGTCACGCTGTTTCTGGCAATTCAGCCTGATTTCACCTGTTTCTTACAACAATGATTCTCAATCCTTTTGAGATTTTGAACCATCTACACAACACTTGAAAGATATCAACATAAGTATGTACACACACTATACAAGAGAATACCATTCTAACCAATCATTGAAGGAAGTAATTGAAGCCAATACCTAAAATCTAACTAGACCTAAAAGGACTCTTAACCTACAAAAAGACTCTCTACACAAAGGCTTTGTGAAGATATCAGCAATTTGATCTTCACTTTTACAAAACAACATCTCCACCAATCCTTTTTCCACATTGTCTCTTAAAAAATGGTGTCTTATTTCAATGTGTTTTGTCTTGGAGTGTTGCACAGGATTCTTTGAAATATTGATTGCACTAGTGTTATCACAAAAAATAGGAACACTTTTATAAATAACACCAAAATCTTTCAGCTGGTTCCTTATCCACAGTAGCTGGGAACAGCATGAAGCTGCAGCTATATATTCAGACTCTGCTGTGGATAGGGCCACTGAATTTTGCTTTTTAGAACCCCATGAAATTAGACAAGAGCCAAGAAAGTGTGCCATACCTGATGTGCTCTTTCTATCAACTAAGAAACCAGCATAATCTGCATCTGTGTATCCAATAAGATCAATGGTACTGCCTTTGGGGTACCACAATCCCAGATTTGCTGTTCCTACAAGATACCTAAGTATCCTTCTAACAGCCTTTAAGTGAGGTTCCTTTGGATTGCTTTGAAACCTAGCACACAAACCAACAGAAAACACAATGTCAGGTCTACTAGCTGTTAGGTAAAGTAGAGAACCTATCATTCCTCTATAAAGAGAAGCTTCAACATCTTTTCCCTTAAGATCAGCATCTAATTTTGTAGATGGGGGAACAGGTGTATCATAAGCTTTGCTGTTCTCCATGCCGAATTTTTTCAGCAACTCTTTTAAGTACTTTTGTTGATGGATCATTATTCCATCATCCATTTGCTTAATCTGCAGCCCTAGGAAGAATCCTAGTTCTCCCATCATGCTCATTTCAAATTCACTCTGCATAAGATTAGCAAATTCATCACATAAAACCTGATTAGTAGCACCAAATAAAATATCATCAACATAAATTTGTACTACAATCAAGTGTTTCCCCCTGGTTCTTATGAACAAGGTCTTGTCTACTGTTCCCCTCTTGTAATCATTTGCCATCAAGAAATTGGACAATCTTTCATACCAAGCCCTCGGAGCTTGTTTCAACCCATATAATGCTTTGTCCAACTTGTACACATGTTGGGGGAACAGTGCATCTTCAAAACCAGGTGGCTGCTCCACATATACTTCTTCCTTTAAATATCCATTGAGGAAGGCAGTCTTTACATCCATCTGAAACAGCTTAAAATTCATGTGAGCAGCATAAGCAATTAAAATCCTAATAGCCTCTAGCCTAGCTACTGGTGCAAACGTCTCATCATAGTCAATTCCTTCTTGTTGATTGTACCCTTGCACCACTAGCCTTGCTTTGTTTCTGACTATAGTACCAAGGTCATCTAACTTGTTTCTAAAGACCCATCTAGTGCCAATGACTGATCTTTCCTTGGGACGGGGAACCAGGTGCCAAACCTGGTTCCTCTGAAACTGATTTAACTCATCTTGCATAGCTAGTACCCAATCAGGATCAGTCAATGCCATTTTATAGTCAGTAGGCTCTACATTAGACAAGAAAGAATAGAAAGCACAAAAGTTTTGAAAAACATTTGTTCTCGTTTGAATCCCCTTATTTATATCACTAATTATTTGATCAGTGGGATGAGAAGATTGATATCTATAACTTTTAAAATTAAGACTGTTTTGTGCTTTCTCATTAAGTTGGGAACCAGCATGTTCATGGATCTCTCCTTCTTCTGAGGAGCCAGGAGGATTCACATTCATGCTGTTTCCTCTATCATTACTTACCTCAGGTTCAGGGGTGGTACCTTCTTCTGTTCCCCCTGAACTCATTACCTGTCTATTATTTGAGGAACCATCAGGACTTGGTTCCCCTTCAGAGTCCTCATTATCTTCATTTTCTTCTCTAGGCACTTCATCATTATCATCTGGTGGAGTATTTGGTAGGCCTAGATCTGCTTGCACTTCATCCGTGGGACCAGTATACTGGTTCCCCGTGAAATCCATCAATCCAATCACTTCATCAGGTTGTACCTGCGCAATCTCAGAAGACATGTTAAATTCATCAAAAATGACATGGACACTCTCCTCAACACGAAGAGTCCTTTTATTAAAGACTCTATATGCTTTGCTGTGAGAAGAGTATCCAAGGAAGATTCCCTCATCACTTCTAGGATCAAATTTATCAAGCTGGTCCTTCCCATTATTATGCACATAACATTTACATCCAAAAATGCGAAAATATGTAATGTTGGGCTTTCGACCTTTAAGAAGTTCATAGGGAGTCTTATTTAACTTTGGTCTAATGAGACCTCTATTCAATATATAGCAAGCAGTGTCAACAGCTTCTCCCCAAAAACTCTTTGGGAGACCACTCTCAATGAGCATCGTCCTTGCCATCTCCTCAAGAGTTCTATTCTTCCTTTCTACAACACCATTTTGTTGAGGTGTTCTAGGGGCTGAGAAGTTGTGATTAACTCCATGTTCCCTACAATAATCAATAAAGTTAGCATTATCAAATTCAGTACCATGGTCTGATCTTACCGAGACCAGCTTGTGGGTGAGCTGGTTCTCCACTTGTTTCACCAATGTTACCCATTCTTCAAACGTTTCATCCTTTGTGTGTAACATCATTACCCAAGTGTACCTAGAATAATCATCAACCATAACACAGACATATCTATGACCTCTTCGACTTTGTACTCTCATGGGACCACACAAATCAATGTGTACAAGTTCGAAGGGTCTGCTGGTACTCAAAACAGTTTTAGGCTTAAAAGAGATTTTGACCTGTTTCCCCCTTACACATTCAGAACAAACTTTATCAGCTTCATACTTAATGTTAGGAAGGCCTACAACTAAGTCACGTGTTTTAAGTTTGTTTAGAAGTGTTAGGCTAGCATGTCCAAACCTCTTATGCCAAATCCATTGATTATTGTCAGAAACAGCTTTCAAACAGATGGACTTGTCTTGAGGGATTTTATCTAAGAAGGTGATGTAAACATCATGCTTCCTGGTTCCCTCACATACAAGTTCTCCTGTTTGTGAGTTAACTATGTGACATAGGTTGGCTTGAAACTCAACTATATTACCTTTGTCACATAATTGAGAAATACTCAAGAGATTATGTTGCAAGCCTTCAACATAATAAACATCATCTATTGCGTTAGAAAGTGTCTTACCAACCTTACCTAAACCAGTGATGGTTCCCTTGCTGTTATCCCCAAAGGTGACACTTCCTCCATCAAAGGCCACTAGTGAAAGGAATTGATCTTTATCCCCGGACATGTGTCTTGAGCAACCACTGTCCAAATACCAATAGGTGTCTCCCTTCACTCTAGCCTGCAAGAGCAAATCAAACATTAGTTTTAGGAACCCAAACATACTTGGGTCCCTTTTCAACAACATTAACATCTTGTTGATCCTTTCTTCTCCATACATATTTTACACCCTTGCTGTTCTTATTAGCACTAATTTTCTTAGCTGGACATTCATGCATTTTATGTCCATTTTTACCACAATGAAAACACACATGCATCTCTTTAGTCATGACATACTTGCCTCGTTGATATTCTTTGATCCAGGTGGTTTCTCTGGGAGACCAGTTAGTCCTGGTTCTCTGTCTAATATAACCAAGACCCACTTTTCCTCTGTTTCCTCTTGATGAAGTCAGGTAATTTAAGGATTCTTGAGCATTCAATAATTTGTCCACATGTCTATGACTATCATTAAGTTCTTTTTCTCTGGTTTCAAGTGTTTTAGTTAACAATTCGTTTTTCTCTTTAAGAAAATCAAAGTTACTTTTTAAAGCTTCGAATTGTAGATTAAGCTTTGAAACCATAGAGTCAATAGACATGTCAACAACCACTGGTTGCTTGTCCTTTTTCAGTTGATTGATTTCCGCATGCAAATCACAAATATTACTTTCATACTTATCAATCGTATTACTGACATCTACACTGGTACCTGTAGGGGAAACAGTGAACTGTGCAGCTTTAAGTGAAGCAATTTCCTTGTGAGAGTTTTCCAGGTTGTAAGCCAATGTTTCAAAGGCCTTCAACAAGGAAGTTCTAGTACACGAATTTGCTTTACTTATAGCTACTGAAAAATCAAGAGTATCACTAGTGGTTGATAAGTCTCTAGGGAACCAGGAGGTCAGATCCTCTTCACCATCAATTGGTTCAAACGATCTTTCCTTTTCTAGTTCCACTTTACACTTGTCCAATTCAACCTCTAGTTCTGCTACTTGATTTTTTAGTTCATAACAGACTCCTTCTAGATGATCACAACTAGCAATAGCAATATTACATTCACCACGTTTTTCTTTTAATTCTCTTTTGCAAGTTATGTATGTTTCACTTAGTTTATAGCATTCATCTAGTAAGGAATCAATACAAGCAAGCATATTTTCTCTATCATATTCATGCATATCTTCTCTAATTTGCTCTAAGCTTACCTTGCGTTCATGTAGTACATCCTTCTTTGCCATAAAGCATTTGTTGAATGTACTGGTTCCCCCTCTGGTTCCTGGACCAGTGCTGTTTTCCTTGATGTTTGTAAAGGCAGTTAGGCAAACATCTGAGTTGGGTGATCCTTCTTCCTCATCTGACCCTGAGTCAGAGTCTCCCCACATGGAAGCTATCATGGCATTCTTGTATGCTTGTTTATCTCCGGATTTAGACTGTTTGTCATTCCACTTAGGACAATCTCGAATAAGATGTCCTTTTTCTCCACACTTGAAACATCCTGTAGAAGAAGAATTAGAGTTAGATTTTTTATAGTTTTTAAAATGCTTACCTTTGAAATTCTTTCTTTGATCTCGAAGAGATCTCTCAAATCTTTTTGCAATCATGCTAATTTCATCTTCATCATCTTCTACTGTTCCCTTAAGCGCCATGCCTTTTGCTGGTTCCTTCTCAGACTTAGAGTCAATCAGCATCTCATGAGTCATAAGGGAACCAATCAGCTGTTCCAGAGACAAGGTAGACAGATCCTTTGCTTCATATACTGCTGTTACCTTGGCTGTCCATGCATCTGTTAAACTACGCAATAATTTTCTCACAAGATCCTCGTCAGATAAATTTTTACCAAGAGATCTAAGATCATTTACAATAGTCATAAACCTACGAAAGCAATCATTGATTTTTTCATTTTTATTCATGGCAAACAATTCATATTTAGACATGATTAAATCAATTTTAGACCGTTTTACCTCACTGGTTCCCTCAAACGCAAGTTCAAGGGTGTCCCATATCTCCTTAGCACTACTGCAGCCAGATATACGATTTGTTTCGGTCTCACCTATTGCTTGTTGTAGTATTGACATTGCCTTAGCATTCTTCTCCAGCAACTTGTAATCAGCAGTGACCAATTCGCTATCTTTCTTGGGAACCTGGTTCCCCTCAACATCTGTCTTGAGAATGATATTAGGACCATTTTTAACTACGAGCCAGCATTCATAATCAATACCCATGATAACATTCTGGATCCTGTTCTTCCACCAAGCATAATTATTTCCATTAAACTTGGGTGACTTGTTGTCATAACCGATTGCACTTAATTCTTGAGTACTCATTCTTAACTCCTCTAGATGTTACTCTTTCGAGAAGCTTAGGCTCTGATACCAATTGAAGGTTCAATGGGCACTCAAGAGGGGGGGGGGGGTGAATTGAGTGTTAAGTAATCGTTGGCTAATTTTGCTTCTTTTCGGATTATGTGTGAGGAACCAGTTGTGCTGGTTCCCGTACGCAGCGGAATATAAATAAGCAATAAAGAAGACAACAAATTTAACGAAATAAAATAAAGCAATAAAGAACACAACAAATTTAACGAGGTTCAGCCAACTCAGGCCTACGTCCTCCTATCCTAAGTTCTTTATTAATCTACTCCGAAAAACAAAGACAAAGAACACTCTGCTGTTCCCTACTCCGGGAACCAGCAAACCCCACACTCTACTCCGAGTGTGCTCTCGACTTACACTCGTAAGCCCAATGTGTTTGAACTCACAAACACTCACCCAGCCTTTAACCCCTTTGTTAAAGACTCAATACAAGAATCAAGAACTCCCCTTTGATCTCACTTCTACGAAGCTAATTAAGAGAAAATATTTAAGTACTAGAATGCTCTTGTATATGACTTGATGAATGGGATTAGTGCTTAAGTATATGCTCTCAAATAATTGCTCTTTTAATTTCTGGAGAGGCACACGAAATATGTGAAATAAGATGAGTTTATATAAGCTTAGATTCCTAAAACCTAGTTTCCTTAAATCACACAATCTTAGAGAATAAGATATAATGTAATTTTAGGAAAGTTTTTATCTTATTTGATTTAATCACAAAGATAGAATCAATTAAGATAAATACTCCTAGATTTTAGGTAACCAAGAATATTTCATCTTATTTCCAGCTGCACAAAATATTTTCAAGATAATCTTTTCGAAAAAAAATCTTTTTGTAAAATCTTTTTCCAAAACGGCAGCTCGAATACAGTGAACCTGGTTCCCCGACCTGGTTCCCTGAATTGAAACATGTTATGAAACCTGTTCCAACTTTGTACCAGATTTCATATCATACTTCAATATATTTTTAAGCACTTATATAACCCAAACATGCAAGCATACTACGGAGCATATTACATGAAAACCTAGATAACATATTAAAGCATAAATCGTCTTTTCTTCATGTAATCTTCAAGACTTGAATCTTCCTTGAATACTTCTATTATGAGCAAACAATCTTTCTTCGAAATATCTTCGAAAGGCTTCTATGCTCCAAGTCTTGGAATCAACTCAACTACTGCACATGTAACATGGTTAATGCACAATAAAGAGTATGTGACTGCTTTACCACGTAGCAACCATGGAAACATTACATACTGGTTCCCTACCAGTACATAACACTTTTATCATATAACTGTTCCCTGTATAAAGACAAGTTAGTTCAATAAGAAAACTCATGTAAGTAATAACTTGTCTGGGGAAACAGTGTTCTATGTTAGCTGGTTCCCACCAACTGTTTTCAACACTTATTAAAACCTGTTTCCCATAGCTGTTTGTCATCATTCAAAACCATCATTCAAAACCTAAGGGACTCAACAGAAGAGACACATGATATTTTATCAACGCAAACGCAGAAAGCAACTCGCAATCATTGCACTAAGTAGCTAAGTTTATTCACTGGTTTGCACTATCATTTACAGAGGGATTACAAACAAATAAGTTTCACAATGTATGTAGTTTACTGAGAAATATCCGATTTAGATTTTGACATAATAATTTAGCATGACTAATCTTTAAAAATTGACCGGACCCGACCCAACCTCATTGAACCTGATGCGGACATCGGAATCAACACCCCTAAACATAACCACCATTAACTCGAATAACTTGACCATTAACCCACTCAGCAGCATCACTAGCCAAAAATCCAACAACAGGAGCCACGTCTTCTACCATCCCCAACCTTCCCAAAGGACACTCATCAACCACCTTCTTAATCATCTCCTCTGATTTCCCATCAAGGAACATCTCCGTGGCAACCGGCCCCGGCGCCACCGCATTGACCGTAATCCCACTCCCCTTCAACTCCTTCGCCAATATCTTCGTCATGGTCTCCACTGCCGCCTTCGACGCCGCATAAGCCCCGTACTTCTCCTTCAAAGACCCCACTAACGACGACGACAGCGTCACGATTCTCCCACCACCGCCGCGGGTAACTCTGTTGGCTGCCTCCTTGATGCAGAGGAATGTCCCCCGGGTGTTGACGGCGAAGATGCGGTCGAAGTCGGCAGCTTCGATGTCGAAGATTGAGGAGTATTTGGAGTCGATGACGCCGGCGGAGGTGACGACGATGTGGGGTTGAGTGTTGAAGGTTTGTTCGGCGGTGTTGAAGAGGGTTTTGACTTGGGTTTCGTCGGAGACGTCGGCTTGGACGGCGATTGCGCGGGTGGTGGAGTTGATCTGAGAGACGAGTTGATCGGCGAGGGGTTTTGAGGATGGAGAGGTGTAATTAATGACGAGCTTTGCGCCGAGTGAGGCTAAGTGGAGTGCGATTGCTCTGCCTATTCCTCGGGATGCGCCGGTTACGATGGCGACTCTGTTTTGGAGTGTGTTGCTGGAGTTGGTGGGGGTGAGGATGCCATTGTTGTGGGATTAATGTTGATGTGTGGTGAGAAATGAGTTAATTGGGAATTTGAAAAACAGAATAATATATATTTTTTTTATTTATCTGAAGTTGTCAACTGATTTTAGGAGTACATTTTTTTTATAGAGGAAGGGGGGTTAATAAAAGTCAAAATCTTGAGGTTAGTTTGAGGTCAGTGCTTACGCTTTTTGTTTAAGGGTATTTTCTGTTCACCTTATTTGGAAAAATAAATTTTAATAAGGGTTATTTAAACATAAATTATAACTTATGGCTTAATAAGTTCAGATAAGTTTATATAATACTTCTTTCGCTCTGGTAATATTGCAACAACTGGACTTTTGCACTATTTATCATGCTTGTTTAACCACAAATTATGATTTATACGTAAAGTAAAATATAGTCATACGAGGTCTTGTTAGATTCGTCTCAAAAAATACTTTCACAATATCAACTTTTTATAATTTTTACTCTTATATATTTATAGATATTTAACATATAAAGTGTGCTTTGGGATGCGTACTTTCATCCTTGTTGCAATATTTGTGTAACAGAGGAAGTATATGATAAGTTAAAATCGAGTGAATAGAACACACCCTAAGTACATATTTTAAAATTTTGTGAGTATTGTTTTACGTTGTTTTAAAAATAAAAAGTGAAAATGTGGGAGGTGTAAATTCAGATAGGAATTAAATTACTAGATCATGATTTGCATCTACCTTTATGCCTATGAAAATTTAATTTCCTTGTCAACCAAATAATACCTTATTTTAAGAAGTGAATTGCTAAATCGCGTCCGGTATTTACCGGGTAACGCCCATATTTTAACATGACATTACAAGCATGCCCCCTTTTAATTTTACCCTAATTTACTCTTACCCTAATTTACTTTTATCCCTTATAAATTTATCGTACTTTATTTTTACCCTACTAGCCACCGCCACCAGACAACCACCAGCCACCATTATTCATAAAAAAAAAAAGCTTTATTCAAAAATGATTTACACAAGCGGTGAATGGACGAGTTTGCGGAATTGACGACGCCACCGGAGAGGTCGCCTGTGAGTACGGATGAATCTTTGTCTTTTTTTTTTATTTCGTAATTACCGGAGAAACGCCTGAAAATTTAGAATCTACCATGGTAAGAACGCCTGACAATTTAGAATCTACCATGGTAGGAACGCCTGAAATTTTAGAATGTCCCATGGTAGATTCAAAAATAGCAAGCGTTCCTCACATTGTATTTTCAAATGTTCATGGGAACGCCTGAAAATTTAGAATCTACCATGGGACATTCTAAAATTTCAGGCGAACCATGGTAGGAACGCCTGAAATTTTAGAATGTTCCATAGTAGATTCTAAATATTCAGGCGTTTCGTCCATGGTACATTCAAACATTTCAAGCGTTTCTACTTATTATTATTATTATTATTATTATTATTATTATTATTATTATTATTATTATTATTATTATTATCGTATTTATATCGTTTATTATTATTATATTATTTAATTATTATAAGTATTTAATTATTGTTATTGTTATTATTATTATTATTATTATTATTATTATTATTATTATTATTATTATTATTATTATTATTTTCTTGGTGGTTGAATTTGGTGGTAACCGATGGTGGTGGATGATTTTGAGGGTTGAATTTGGGTGAAAGAGAAAAGTAGGTGAAAAGGGTGA
Source organism: Chenopodium quinoa (assembly GCF_001683475.1). Classification (NCBI taxonomy): domain Eukaryota; kingdom Viridiplantae; phylum Streptophyta; class Magnoliopsida; order Caryophyllales; family Amaranthaceae; genus Chenopodium; species Chenopodium quinoa. The sequence continues at coordinate 2,813,954 of NW_018744996.1, read as the reverse complement.
AGAGAGAGAAAGCTAAAAGTAAAAAAAAAAAATGTTTTGATGGGTTATTTAAGGGAGGGGTATATTAGTATGTTTATTTTAAAATACGGGCGTTACTTGGTAAATACTGGACGTGATTTTGATGAGGAACCAAAGATAATTTGTTTATTTTTTGAAGAGATGAAATTTTAATTACCTTACCAACCAAACAATATCTTACTTGAGTGATTAAATTGTAACACTTGAGAGTTCAGACCATGTGGAACCAAAGATAATTTGTTTGGTCTATCTTCAAGGCCGTCCCTAAGGCAGGGCATCAGGTGCCGTCGCCTAGGGCCCAAATGAAGGAGGCCCAAGTTTGAATTAAAGTCCTTTAGATTTAAAAAATAAATAAAAATAAATAAATTATTAATGTTAAAGTACTATGCGCCGTACGCATGCATCCTTTTCCATATTATGTTCATATTCTCAAATTTCAACTTCCAATTCCTTTATTCTTTCCTAATTAATTCTCCAAAAATATCTTAATTGTCATGGTTTATGGTTATTTAACTTCCCTTCCAAAATAATCTCTTCTCAATCATAATCTTCTTACTGTTAATTTAATTTTGCAATTTTCAACCTCATTAATCTCCTAAAACAACTCTAATTCAATTAGAGCAAATGGTCTTCTTCTTCTTCTTCTTTGATTTTTAATGGGATCCGGGGACCGTTGCATCTGCCGTAAGTAGTTTTTCGAAGTTAAAATTATTGAAAACGTTTTTGAGATCATCAATGTCACAAGAAAGACAAAACGGTCTTGCCATTTTATGCATTGAGAAAATTATGTTTGAGCATATTGATGTCGACACTATTATTGGTGATTTTGCATCTAGAAATGCTAGTAGACAATGTTTTGTATGATGATTTGTATACTTAATTTTAAGTTTATTTTTTTTTCTTTACTGTAAGTTGGCGCATTTTTTATTTATTTTTAATTCGATCATTTTAAAGCAAAAAAAGAAAAGAAAAAAAAATAAAAAAAAAAAATAAATAAATAACAATATTTTTCATTTTTTTTACTTTACTCGATAATAAGGGTCACAAATTTTCATTCCGCCCATAGGCCATCAAAAAGCTAGAAACGGGCCTGTCTATCTTCAAGTTGGAAAAATATTATTGATCTCTCAGTCCAATTCAAAACCCTTAAAAAATCAATTTTGGAGTTGATCTTTTTTGTTTTATTTATTTAAATCAATTACAATATATTCCTTGTTAACTCTTGGTTTGTAGTAAAAGACATCTAAGGTCTCAAATAATTATTGAACATCCCAGAAGTATTAATTACTATGAAATGATGCTGGCTTCTAAGTAGCAAATTTTTAATTTCTGTAACACAAACAAGTCCAACAATGTTAACTTTAGCAACCATCAGATTCATAAAATTCATCATCATTAAGTGAAACATTTTCAAGAGAAAAATCATTTAGTCGCTTTCAAAAATAGATGAAATTCAATATTTCCAATTTCCATATTGTCAAAGCAACCAGTAATTACAATCTAAATTTTTCGTTAATTCTTGGGGTTATTCTAGTATGTATACAGAACAGAACATATTACGTGTACATTACAACAACAACATACATAGGTTAGTACATTGAAGATCGAATACAACATCACAAGTCTCTTGTTTACTATCATCCTAAAACCCCAATGCAGTGTTTCAGGGACTAACATTTCAATAGCTTCTGAAAACTCCAGAAAATCATTCTAATTAAATTGACAAGTGAATAGACATAAACAAGCTTTTTATGTACCAAGACCTAGAATTACAAGTTTGTAGTAGTCCAAATTTGACACATTACCCAAATACAAATAGAAGGCAGCCTCCAAACTTTTCTTTACAATCAGAAAATGGTGATTCAGATCAGTGCAAGAATTGAAAAACGCAATAGTCATACACCCAACAGAGCTATAGTTGAGCGTGAATCGAATAAGAATGCATCACAAACCAAATGTTTCTATACCATCATTTCCTATAAAGACTCTCTAGCAAGCTTTCTATTGTGGGAAAGCTTCCGGGTTAGAGGGTCCAACAAAGATGATGCAATTTGGAATCATAAAACAGCATGGACAACTGAAGGGCTAGAGACTTAATAGGTAATCGTACGAGGATTTAAGACAGGATAAACTATGGCGGGAGGGGAGGCTAGGGGGGTGGAGGGCATCATATGTGTCATAAATGATTATTATTTGTCGACACTTCTTCACATGTAACAGATAGCAACAGAAAGTGACAAAGTGTCATAGTTGCCTCTTATATATGTAGATGGTGGTTAATGGACAAGATCAGTCTACATTTAGGGGGTTAAGTGTATGATGAAAGATTGTGCTGGACATAAAGGGAGACATGATTAAATAAGCACAATATAAGTACGCACTATAGAAAAAGGAAAAAAATGAAAACTTCTCACATTATAAATTGCAAACAACCATGTCTATTGAGAAGATAATAACATACAAATCAACCAATAACAGTACAAATTATAGAGTATAATGTCTGAAAGTGAGAATGTTTGCCATTCATTCCTTCAAAAGCATTAGACACATTAAACCATTCATTCATTCTAAGAACATCGAAGGGAATCCTAACAAGGACATTTTATAAACTGATAATTCAGAACTAGTTTTCTAACAAATACTCGCAGCGCTCTACTTAATGCAGTAAATGACCTATCACTACTTACTTGTATAAACCTGGTTTCTTTCCTGATGAGTACTGATAATATTCTTCATCCATGAGACCATGACACATACACTACACTTCATGCAGCCAATAACTGCTGTAGGAACTAAGTAACTACATCAATTGCAAAACAATGCAGATCTGACACTTGTTACCTTAGTAACATACCTGCTTCAAGATAACATTTAAACAACAAAATTGCTAAAAGAAATCTAACCCGCTAGTAATTCTCTGATTTGCTGTAATAGCAAATTGGCAAATGGTGGTTGAACCATTTTGTGATCATGTCTACAGTAAAATAGATAGGAGAAACACATGATATAAATCAAACCAAGAAAACAACTCATGATGTAAACTATCTTATAATTCGAGACAGGTAGCTAAGTCTTATTTGCTGATACGCATTATCAATTTCTGATAAGGTTTATTACAAAGGGATAACAACAATAACAAATGTATGTATCAACACAAGCAACTAATTCTAACAATGTAAGTATCAACACAAACAGCTTATTTTTGACAATGTTTGTCTCAACGACTCAATGCAAGCCACTAATTTTCACAATGTATGTATGTACCAGCACGAGCAACTAATTCTCCCAATGTATGTCATCCATTCTGTTCACCGTAAAGAAAAACTGTATGAGGTGATACAAGGCTTTGAACATAGTTCACCGCAGTCACTTGGTGTCCAAAATGAACAACCCTCCTTTCGTGTGGAACTCGGCTGAAGTCAATAAGTACTAGCCATCTAAAATGGAACATCATAATCTCTCTAGCCTTGGTAAGTCCAAAAAAATACCGATATTCACAGCTCAGATCGCCACAAGAAAACCTGGTCCATGATTCCCACACATCATATTCTTTCAACATCCACATATCAACTACATGTCCACCATTATAATAAGCCCAAGCACACAAGCGATCATTTATACGACACAAACTAAAAGCAGAACGAATGATACTGGGTTCCCCAAAATTGGCATACGGCAATCTCATAAATTTGATCCCAAGCTGACTAACCAAATCAAAGCTAGCAATGCATTTGATATTTTCTCCTACTATAATAACACCCCAATGTAAAGCTTCATTCACCAGTGTTCCACTATGTACATACCAAGCATCTTGAAATACAATTGGCAGATTCCTTTGCAATGTCTTTATATCCCAAATTCCAGTGGAAGATTCAAAGACAGCCACATTTCCCATTCGAAAGCTAATGGCAACAATGAAGAATTCCAGACGGTCATGGGTTGAAACACAACCAAACCCAAAACTATAATCCTTTGCAGTAATATAATCACTCCGAAGAACAAATCCTAGAGGTTGGGGAATCACAATATCAAGCTGAAGAACAGGATTATAAACACTGTATTCAAATCCAAAATTAAGAAGATCACTTGGAAATAGCAATTCACCATTTCGAGCATGAGAAAAAATCAACAAAACTAAACCGTTACAAGAACCGATCAAGAAAACGGGATTTGTCATGGAATATCGGCCAAAATTGTTGATTTGAACATTTTGAGAATCTCCATAATCGAAATAAGTTAATGAAGAATTAAGGGCAATGGAAAGAACAGACCTCGAGGAGAGATAATTTGGGTGGCGAGTATGATTAATGATGAACTGGGAACTCGAGATAAACAACTGCCATTCTTTACAGACCAATCTGAATCGGAGAAGTGATTTGGCGGGAAGTCTTGGAAGGATTTCAGTAAATATGATGTCCATCGGAATTTCTCTGTTCTGGGTTTCACTGCTCTGGGTTTCTCTGTTCTGGGTTTCACTGCTCTGGGTTTCTCTGTTCTGGGTTTCACTGCTCTGGATTTCTTTGTTCTGGGTTTCTCTGTTCTGGGTTTCACTGCTCTGGGTTTCTCTGTTCTGGGTTTCACTGCTCTGGGTTTCTCTGTTCTGGGTTTCTCGGTACTGGGTTTCACTACTCTGGGTTTCTCTGTTCTGGGTTTCACTGCTCTGGGTTTCTCTGTTCTGGGTTTCTCTCGATATGATGTGCATCGGAATTTCTCTATTCTGGGTTTCTTTGTCGGCGTTTTCCGGCGGAGATTGCGGAGGAGTAGCCATGGAGTCGGGTTAATGGGGTTTGATTTGCGGCGGCGATTGTGGCGGAGAGAGAAAATGGTGGTGGTTTTGGCGGCAACACTGAAGTTGATTATTTTTGGTGTAAAATGGAAATATTACAGAAAACAATTAAAACCATTAGTTACTGTTTTATTCTTCCTTTTTTAGTACGGAGTAGTTTTTATACTACGTAGTTGAGGAAATTTAGGAAGATACTGTACTCCGTAATAGACTAATAGTCTGTAATTCTGTATTACTCTGTCATAAGTTTGGGCCAAAAACCCGTGCCCGAACTCAATCCGGGCTATAATTAGGCCTTGTTTTTTTGAGCTGTTCTGAGCACTGCTTAGCTCTGTTTTAAAATAATAATTAATAGTAATAATAGTTAATATTAACATTGTATAATCATATTAATTAATGTGTCTAAAAATATAATAATAATTTTTAATTATTAATATTAATACTAATTAATATTTAATATTCATATTAATATTAATTTTTAATAGTAATAATTAATAATTCACAATATAAAGAATTAATATTAATATTAACTAATAACTAATAACTAATAATAATAATAACAATTAATGAGAATTTTTAATATTTACCGATCATAATATTAACACTTAATATTTTTTTAGGGAGTAGTAATACTTAATATTTTTATTTTTTTTGAATAGCAATACTTAATATTTATTAATAATACTAAATACATAATTTTATTTATAATAATAACTAATGATATAAAAAGAATAAAAAAAAGCTGCAAAAAAACGATATCGTATAGCACGCCAAATTTGGAGGGTTAATCGATCGGCAAGCGACAATGAAGATGATGACAATGAAGATCAAAGCGACAATAAAGATGATGAAAATGAGGATCATATAGAAGTAGATGGTTAATTCACCACGATATTAAACTCTTATCTAATTATGTTCCTATTTTGATATGTGGTTGTAATAATTTGAAGATATTAAACTATTGTCTTTTATCTTTCTACTATTAACATATGTTAAAGATGGTACACATCTATTTATGTTTTCATTCACCTAAATCAATGGTATCCACTTAATAATAATAATAATTAATAATAATAATAATAATAATTAAATGCGATAATAATAGTAATAATACTTAAAATAAAATAATAATAATAATAATAATAATATAAATAATAATAATAATTAACAACAACAAAGAAAAAATAAAAAAAAATTCCTTCGGCAAGAAAAGAAGGGTGAAATGCCACAAGTTGTTAAAGTTTATACCAATTTGTCGCAATTTGTTAACTTTTATACCAATTTGTCACCGGTGCTAACTTTTATACTAATGTGTCACGAAGGTGCTAACTTTTATACCAATGTGATCAATTGGCCCGCTAACTCTCGTCTTTTAAGGATTCCCGAGGACTTGAGTAGATGAGAACTATTCAGGCTCTAGTGATAGATGGAAACTGGAGTCACTTCTTATGACTCCCCAAAAGAGAATTCTCACAAAACCTCAAAGAAGATATATTGAAATCTTGTAGAAGAACTTGCCTCCCCTAACCCCTTTCGTTGAGGTCCTTGAGGAGCCTTTTTTAAGAAGTAAGAATATAAGGTAAGTTACAATAAGGTTTAATAAGTTAAATAAAGTTTAAGAAGTTCAACAAGGAATAATAAGTTCAATAAGATTTAATAAGTTCCAATAAGTTAAATAAGGTCTAATAAGTTCCAATAAGTTAAATAAGGTTTAATAAGTTTCAATAATTTCAAATTAAATCTAATAATAAGATCTAATAAGTTTTATAAGTTCCAATAAGTTTTATAAGTTCTAATACGTTCCAATAAGTTTTATAAGTTCCAATAAGTTTTATAAGATCCAATAAGTTCAGATAAGTTAAGTCCAATAAGGTAAGAACACACCCTAATAAAGTCACCAAATACTCCTTCCATATTTAATTGTTTGCTCCACTTTCCTTTCACAATCGTTTTTTACTACTCGCTCTATTTCCTTTTTTGGAAACTTTTAACAATATTTTTCATTTTTTTTTCTCCCCATTAGTAGTCTGGTAGTCCCCTCATATCATATTCTAATTATTTTTCATATTTTCTCTTCTCTCCGTATATAGTCTTATACCACTTTTGTGTTTTCACATTTTTTACTTTTCAACCAACCCCACTTTTATTATAAAATACTCCCTCCGCCCACAATTATCTGCAACATTTGACATAAATGGGTGCTCTCTATTGTGTACAAAAAATTTATTTCTTTCCACTTTTAGTAAATTTTAAAGAGTAAAAAGACCACCTTACCCTTACTTTTATTTTTTTTAACTTTGTTTAACATCTTTAATTACACTCAGTTTTCCATCTTTTTCTACTCATAAAAGGGGCCCTTAATTTTCCACCTTTTCCCCACTCACTTTAACCCACCCAAAAACAAAAAGATAAGGGACCACTTCTTTCCCTCCTTTTTTCCACTTAAATAAACACACCTAAACTTAATTAAACTCCACTAAAATTTTTGCCTATGAGTCCGCAAAAAGGACGTTTGGTGCAGATAATCGTGGACGGAGGAAGTATTACTTTCTATTAATTCTCTTAAAACTCATGTATCCGAAAAAATAAGTGGATTGCTAAACATCGCCCGCAAACTTATATTGAAGTTACAATATCGCCCTTGACCTTAAAAAAAAAACACAACCTCAATAAAAATCAAAGTACGGGGATGTCGAGGCTCGTGGCGGCAAGGTGGTGGTGGCGCCAGGTCCGGCAGCCACGTCCACCGGCCTGGCGTCTGGGCAGGACGCCCAGCCACGGTGAGTGGCGTTTGGGACAGGCGCCAGTCACTGTGGCTGGGCGTCCTGCCCAGACGCCAGGCCGGTGGACGTGGCTGCCGGACCTGGCGCCACCACCAGCCGTCGGCCGTCCTGGCCAGGCGCCCCACCACCTTGCCGTGGTTGTTTTGTTATTTTTTTTTTTATTTTTTTTTTATAATATTTTTTTTTTGGAAATTAAGATTTTTTTTTTCTATTTTTGTGTAATATCATGTTTTTTTTTTGTTGGAAATTGATAATTTTTTGTTTTCTTTTTTTTTTTGTGTAATATTGTGTTTTTTTTTGTTGGAAATTGAGAAAAAAAATTCTTTTTTTTTTTAATATTTTGTTTTTTTTTGTTGGTAACTGAGAAAATTTTTTATTTTGAATTTTAAGCAAGTTAAATGTAATAATAATAATAATAAAAAAAAGGCCGGACCACCACCCTGGAACCGGCGCCTGGCCGGGACGCCGCCACCATGGTGGTGGCGCCTAGCCGGGACGCCAGTACCATGGTCATGGCGCCTGGCCTGGAAGCCTCAACCATGGTACAGGCGTCCTGGCTAGGCGCCACCGCCATGGTGGCGGCGTCCCGGCCAGACGCCGGTGCCACAGTGGTGGCGGCTCCTCCGGACGCCAGCCATCTTTTCCGATGACATTCGTCGTTCCCCGGATCTCCGGCCTCCCCCGGCGTCCCCGTACGACTCCACATTTTTCGGTGAGTGAAATTTTCGTTTTCAGAGAAAATTGACAAAGGGGCAAAATTGTCAAATCATATTAATTTTGTGGGCTTTATGTAGTAATTTGCGGGTGATGTTTAACAAATCCCAAAAATAAAGCACATAATAAAATACGGAGGGAGTGACACAAGTCCTTATATGATTTTGACTTGACTTGACTTATTTTATTCTAATTGAATTTATCTTATTTACAATAAAAAGAGATAGATGAAAGTATTTACACATGATACTATTCATTGCAGTAACTAAGTAGACAACTAAGTTTATTCACTATCATTTACAGAGGAAATAACAAATGTATTATCATCTATTCTCTTTGGCCCGAGCTAAAGGCACGAGGCGATACAAGGCTTTGAACATAATTCACCGCATATTTATGGCCCTTGGAACCAGTATGCAAATATTTCGGAGGATCAAGGCCGAAGTCAGCTAGCTTAACATTAGCTCATCATCAGTAAAGGCGTAGATCAAGGTCAATTTTATTAATCACACGAACCAAAACTGAGGATACTAATCTCCTAGGCAAATGCCCCTTAGCCAAGTTAAGTCTCTAGCCTTTACTAGAACTAACACTACAAATTCTATGATACACATCAAAACCTATTCTATCTACAAGAACTTCTAGCCTCAGAATTTTAAACTTTCTTCGCTTGAAAACTGATCTAAGATCATATGAAGCCGAAAAGACATGCACAAGACAAGGCGATTGAAGCAGAATCTCTAAACTTAGCCCCTGTATGATCTATAAGACATTCCTAGGAGGCAAGGTAGTTGGCTGCCAGGCCATGCGGCGCTGAACTGCTGAACCCCTGTATGGCTGCATGATCCATAAGCACAGGGTCTACAGGGAAGCAAGCAAAGCATACAATTACTATCTTTCAAAAGAAAAACTATTGATTTCACGGAAGGAGGTAACATGTTGTAGAGTTACAAAAGAGAAAGCACGAGGCCCCTAATTTCCTATATATGGTTGATTAGATGTTATGAAGAGTTACTGCTACATCTTTTCTTCTTAGTTCTTCACTTCTTCCTCCCCAAAACAAATTTATAAGGATAACACATCATTTCCTATTGAATTTAAGTTCTCATTACATAATCCAACTCCTCCCTTCTAAAAGCAACCCATAAAAAGAAAAGAAAAACTATAAGAAGACTCCTACAATGAAAGAAAAGAAAAGTTCTCAAACTATCTGCATCATTGCACTTTATATTCACACAGCACTGCAGAGGTTGCTATTTTGGTGCAGCATTAATTTTCTAGCCACTATGTATCATATTTGTACGTCAATCATCAAATTTTGAAGCAATTAAGGGACGTGAATCATCAAATTTTGAAACAATTAAAAGAAAAAAAAAAAAAAAAAACAGAGAAAAGGAAAGAAAAATTATAAGATGACTCCTACAATAAACTGAAGGCATAGCTAAAATCAGTGGCGGAGCAAAGGGAGGTCAAGGGTGGGCCTTGGCCTCCCCCGTGATTCTTGCCACTATGGATATATAGTTGTTTGTTCAACTTTTTGCAATTCTATATCCAGGTTTCCCCCAAACCCCCAAGGCATACCGGAGAGAGGTGGGTTTGGAGAAGACCTCTATGCCTAGAATCAACAACAAAAACAACAACAACAACAACAGCAACAACAACAGCAATAAGCCAATGTATCAGTATCATATAAGCGGATATGCCTTCACACTTCTATTTCGACAACATTAACCCCATGATTCATGACCAATATTGTATGTAATCCCAACCACCATAACCAAAAGAATCAAAGATTGTTCTTACCTTTTACTTTTGAAATGGTGAGTAAAATCATAATTTCATTGGACTAAAGAGGTATGGGTTTCTAGGTATCACTCATCTCAAACCTATGGGTCTCTAAGTATGGCTCACTCCACACCTTATACCAAAGACTGAATCAAACTCCCTTTAAAAGTGTTCCCAGGTCCTTGGATTGTAAATTTGAAGGATCCGACTCATGGAATTATACCCAAGTCAGAGCAGTAACCAAGCTAATTAGCTGATGTACTTGGTTGAGGTCTAATGGAGCATAAAAGCTGTGTTTTATTCTTAAGACAACTATAGCTGGCTCATATTTGCACCTATAGCTTCAGCTTATATCAATTACTTTCTCTAACGAAATTCCTTATTATTTCTTATGGATGATGGCCACCTTAATATATAATCATACCTCAGCTTCTATATAATTGCTGTCGTAGTTGCTCCTGAATTTTTTTCTATTCATCCAATTCCCAGTATCAGTTAATCAATAAGATGATCCCAATCCTAACTCCAACCAGAAGTCACTCTTAAACTTGTTTCAAATTTACCATTTTAAGTGCTCATATCTCATAATAGTACCAATAGCATCATTAAGGCGCTCTGAAAGAGTTTCAGGATCCACATACTCTGCTTTTTAAATCAAGCAGTGTGTACATCTAGTAACCTCAATAAAAGAAGACACCACCAAAAGCTTAAAACCCACAAAACCCAATTACCAAGACCACTCAAAACGATTTGACATAGACAGAATTAAGGAAAGGGGGGCAAAAAATATATGAAAGTAAACCAGAAATCTTACTTGTTCCTACACTACTCTTGTCAAAAAGTCACAACCCTGAATTTGATAATTTAAAGCTAATATAAATCCATTATTAAATCAAATGAATTTCTGCTTGATGACTGCAACAGAAAGAGAAAGAGAAAGAGAGCTTAATAACTTCAAAGACACCCTAGTCATCCTTGAAATTTTAACAAAATATAGAAGCCCTAGAAGAGTTCTTGTTTTGCACAATTAGAATCTGCTTATCAAGCTCTTGCGAACACAACAAAAGCTGTCAAGTAATGATCATATTCTTCATCCATGACACATATAGTCTGCTACACTTCAAGCAGCCAAAAATTGATGTAGCAACTAAGTAATTACATCAATTGAAAAACAATGCACATTTGACATTTGTTACCTTAGTAACATACCTGCTTCAAGATAACATTTAAACAAGAAATTTCGCTAAACATTCTCTGGTTTTTCTATAACAGCAAATTAGCAAGTGCTAGTTGAACCATTTTGTGATCATATCTCCAGTAAAATAGATAGGAGAAACACATGATATATATCAAACCAAGAAAACAACTGATATTCATTGCAGCTCATGATAGCAATATTCAGGTAAATTGTCTTATAATTTGAGACAAGTAGCTTAGTCTTATTTGCAGATTTGCATTATCATTTCTGATAAGGTTTACAATGGGATAACAACAATAACAAATGTATTTATCAACACAAGCAACTAATTTTCACAACATAAGTATCAACACAAACAGCTTATTTTTTACAATGTTTGTCTCTACGACTCAATGCAAGCAACTAATTTTCACAATGTATATACCAACACGAGCAACTAATTTTCACAATGTATGAACCAACACGAGCAACTAATTCTCACAGTGTATACACGAGCAACTAATTCTCCCAATGTATGTCATCCATTCTGTTCACCGTAAAGAAAAACTGTATAAGGTGATACAAGGCTTTGAACATAATTCACTGCTGTCACTTGGTGTCCAAAATAAAGAGGCCTCGATACAAGTGGAACTCGGCTGAAGTCAATAAGTACTAGCCAATTAAAATGGAACATCATAACCTCTCTAGCCTTGGTAAGTCCAAAAAAATTCCAATATTCACATCTCAGATCATAACAAAACAACCTGGTCCATGATTCCCACACATCATATTCTTTCAACATCCACATATCAACTACATATCCACCATTATAATAAGCCCAAGCACACAAGCGATCATTTATACGACACAAACTAAAAGCAGAACGAACAATATCAGGACAATCAGGTTCCCCAAAATAGGCATACGGCAATTTCATAAATTTGATCCTACGCCGACTAACCAAATCAAAGACAGCAATGCATCTGAGATTCATTCCTACAGTAACACCCCAATGTAAAGCTTCATTCACCAGTGTTCCACTATGTACATACCAAGCATCTTGAAATAAAATTGGCAGATTCCTTCGCAATGTGTGCATTATAACCCATCTTCTCGTGGAAGATTCAAAGACAGCAACATTTCCCATTCGAATATTAACGGCAACAATGAAGAATTCCAGACAGTCATGGGTTGAAACACTACCAAACCCAAAACTACAATCCTGTGCAGCAAAATGATCACTCCGAAGAACAAATCCTAGAGGTTGGGGAATCACAATATCAAGCTGAAGAACAGGATTATAAACCCTGTAATCAAATCCATAATTAAGAAGAAAACTTGGAGATAGCACTAAACCAGTCTGAGCATGAGAACAAATCAACAAAACTAAACCGTTACAAGAACCAATCAAGAAAATGGGATTTGTAGTGGAATATCGGCCAAATTTGATGATTCGAACATTTCCAGAATCTCCAAAATCGAAAGCAGTTAATGAAGTATAAGGGTCAATGAAAAGAACAGACCTCGAGGAGAGAGAATTAGGGTGGAGAGCATGATTAATGATGAACTTGGTACTCGAGATAAACAACTGCCATTCTTTACAGACCCATTTGAGTCGGAGAAGTGAATTGGCGGGAAGTCTTGGAAGGATTTCAGTCAATATGACGTCTGTTGGAATACCTCTGTTCTGGGTTTCACTCAATATCTCAGTCGATATGATGTGCGTCGGAATTTCTCTGTTCTGGGTTTCTTCGTCGGCGTTTTCGTCAGCGTTTTCCGGCGGAGAAGACATGGAGTTGGGTTTTAGGGGTTGATTTGCGGCGGCAAGTACGGAGGAGAGAAAATGGTGGTGGTTTTGGCGGCAACACTACAGTAAGAGTGTAAGAGCTGCTTTGTTTGATTTAATATGGAAAATTACTGAAAACAAAATGAGTTTTATTATTACAGAAATTTGGTTAATTGGTTTTATAACTGCAATCTGTGGTTTTATACTTTAATGTGGTACAAGTTTGGGCCAAAATGAGGAAGCCCAGAATACCGAGTAGATGGGTTGATATCAATAATATTTTTATTTTTTATTTTTAGATAGTCATAAGGGCGGGTCGTGAGTATCGATTTTTAATTAGTTAATAACATATAACAACACAACTCTCTTCAGTTTTTAAGTGCATTAGATCACTTTGACCGCCACATATATCAATACTAGAGGTGATCATTGGGCGGGGCGGGCCAATTTCGGGCCCGACCGAAGCTAAGAAATTATGCCCACTTCTCTGGTCGAGCCGGGTTTGGGCCAGGCTTCGTGCGAGAATTTTTGTGCCTAAACCCGCCCAAAATGGTCGGGCCGTGCGGGATTTTCGGGCCATTTTCGGGCTGGGCCTAAATAACAATTAAATATGCATAAAAATGCATTCCCAAACCCGCCAAAAAAAAATAAATTTTCGGGCCGAAAAATTCTGCCCAAAATCGGGCGGGCCAAGTTCGATCACCTCTAGTCAATACACAGCTCTGCCATCAATATTTTTTTAAATTCATAAGTAAATAACATAAAAATTATTAATTACATTAAATGGTGGTGGTTTTGGCGGCAACATTGGAGTTGATTATTAATTAGATTAGATGCTTTTTTTTATTTCATAAGAAAATCATATTATTTATAACGATTTAATTTTTGGAGGGTTTTTTTTTTAGTACATCTTTTAGTTAAAAATGCATTATTGATTTTCCCTAAAAGAAAGGGAAATTCTCCTTGGTAACCACAATTTTTTTTTTCTCAATGGTAATGTATGCAACTTATGCACAGTTTATTTAAATTTTATTGCAACTTATATTTTTTCCATATGTTTGTGATAAAAATTGTTACTTTATTTATCCGTTGTATGTAGTATATAATATTCTCATTTAATATTTTTATTTTATTTATTTTAAAATAAATTGTGAATTTTCACTCATTCATTATATAATTAGATGAATTTCCTAATATTAAAAGATAATATTTTATATTTAATTAGTTTAGACTTTAAAATCTCATTCGCCAATTTTACTTATGGCATTTAATTTGATTTATTTAATTCTAAAAGAAATTACAAATTTTTTATTCAATTAAAAATACTGCCTATTTATAATAATAACAAATCATAAGATAAAATCAATTCATAATAAAGTTTATTATTAGATATGATAAATTTTGTTAACGCAAAAGTTAATCTTTAAGACGAATAAATGATAAATAATGAACATTTTTATTTATTTTTTTGGCTAGAAAAAGAGAAGGGACATATTTTTAATTTCAATGGTTTTTTTCTTTTTTTTTTTGTATCAAATCCAAAACTGTTTTTTTTTAATTGAATGTGACTTTTTTTTATTAGTATATTTTTATAAAATATTTTATTATAATCACTTGTCATATTTTCATTATTTTTTTTATCTAATCCAATTTTCTTTAAAAATCAGTTGAACGTGAATTTCATTTTTTTTTAATTTAATAGTAATTTTATATATATATATAAAAAAAATTTACTTAGATAAAATTTTCAATTTAAGAAAATAGTATTTTAGTTTTATAATAAATTTAAATTTTTAATTTTAATCTTACGTGGCGCTTTAAAGTAACAATCCTACGTGGAATAATCCTATACGTAACGCTCTAAAAATACTAATCTTATATGGCGCTCTAATAATTTTACAAAAATCAAAATCCAAGGTGTCTCTCTAAAATCTCGGGGAAAAAAATCCCCTTTATACAATTGAATGTGATTTTATTTTTTTATTAGTATATTTTTATAAAATATTTTATTATAATCACTTGTCATATTTTCATTATTTTTTTATCTAATCCAATTTTTTAAATATCAATTGAATGTAAATTTCATTTTTAAGTTTATTAGTATTTTTTTTATATATACAAAATAAAATAAATTTTTTCTTTTCTTTTATATAAAATTTCCAATTTAAAAAGATAGTATTTTATTTTTATAATAAATTTAAATTTTTATTTTAAATCTTACGTGGCGCTTTAAAGTAACAATCCTACGTGGCATAATCTTATACGTAACGCTCTAAAAATACTAATCCTACATGGTGCTCTATTAATTTTTTAAAATTCAAAATCCAAGGTGGGTCTCTAAAATCTTGGAAAAAAAAATATATATATTAGATTGGTAACCAATAATTAATGTTACTAATCATATGGTAACTTTAGTTTAACTAATGCTTAACTCGTTAACCATGGTTTAGGTCTTGGGCTGCAAAAAGACACATTTGCCCCCATTTAATTTACTCCAACCAACTGTGTCTGATCAAATTAAGTGAAGAGGGTTGATCGTTCATCTTCCTCACTTAGAAAACTTGAACTCGGAGAATTGGAGAGCATGCATTTTGCGAAGGACATCCATCCAAAAAAATCGAGCGACTTTCTGAAATCTGGGTTTTGGGTTAATTTCTAGGGTTTAAACTAACAATTTAGGGGGTTTTCGGGGGATTATTTGGTGAATTTCAAGGGACTTGTTGAAGAAGATTCATAGGTTTGCTAGGTTGATTTCAATCAAATCCTCTACGTAAGGCTTCAATTCGCCTTTATCTGAAGAAAATTACAACATATAACTCGAATCAAAGCCAGGTATATATATATTTTTTTTGCATTGTATTATGTTATGCTCTGTTTTCGTGTGTTAGGGGTTAGGGTGTAATTATTATAGTGTTTGTTGCTGTTGTTGTTTTGTTTGTGTGGTTGTTGTAGAATGGGTGATGTTGTAGTGTTACAATTTCAATATAGGGGTATAGATGTTGCTGTTAATGTTGACGATATTGATAAGGTGAACTTAATAGACCTAATAGTTGAGTATTAGGAGAAGGCTAAGGAAAAGAATGTAGAAACACCCCAAAATCCGACTTTTCAATATGTGCATAAAATGAAGCATGTTTCACTGAAAATTGATGTTGATTGATGAAGATGTTTTGCTAACCTACCTGACGAGAAGGAAATATATGTATGGGTTGTGGATGGTCTTAAGGATACTCAGGTTGTGGCAGCTGCTAGGTCACTTATTTTAGGTAAAACACCCATGGAAGTGGATAAAGAAGTTTTATTGAAATAGGAAGTGCTAGTGCTAGGGGACCTAAACTGATTCCTAGAAGGAGACAGAACACTTTTATTGAAGCTGAGGTCATTAGTGAAGAAGAATTTCAGAGGCGTGTTGCTAGTTTGAAAACCCCAGAGACTACACCCCAAGTTGAAGCTTATATACCTGAGGGCACTAATATTGAAGACACTTGGGCTGATATTTTGAGTGATGAACCTGTAAGAGGAAGAGGAAGAGGGGGAGCTAGGGGAGCAGCTAGAGGGAGAGGAAGGGGAAGAGGGAGAGGGAGGGGAACTAGAAGAGGGAGAGGGAGGGGTAATGCCCTTGGAAGTTGGTTCAACATTTCACCAACACCCTGGCATGAAAATCAACCCTTATATGTTGAACTCCCTCAGTCAGAACATGAACCTCAAACAAAATGCCCACTCAAATCAGTCTCCAACAAACACAACCCCAGCCTTCTACCCAAATCTATGATTGCACCTTTAGCAAACACTGGAGAGTTTGGTGGAGGTCAGAATTCTGAATCATCTAAGTCTTCTAGGGCACCAGCCATATTTAGGAGAAAACTTCCTAGGACTACTGCAAAGATCGAGGAAGGGAATTGTGATTAGTGTGAGTGCATCTGGTGGTGATAGTGATCTGAACACTGTGAGTGCAGTTAGGAGTAGAAAGAGAAGTAGTTTAGTTAGCTTGGGTGATGACAGTAATGGGTATGACAATCAAAGTTTGTCTTTATATGAGGATGAAGATGATGGGGGTTATGAACCAAATGAGAGTGATAATGGAGATGATACTGATGAGAGTGTTGACACTGAAGATGACCTATCTAGGGATGAGTATGGTCCAATGATTGAAGATGCTTTTGATCTATATGATGAGCCTGTTTTTGAGTGTGAGAAGGATGAGGACTATTGTTTTTGTAAGCTTTACAATAATGGGGAAGTGTATCAGGAAATGGGTTTTGGGAGAATAGTGTCGAAACCATGGCAATTATTCATTAACAAACAACATCTTAGGGATGTTGTAAGGGACTACTGTATTCAGTGTGGTTTTGTTATAATAGTTTACTATGCTAGTAACTCTAGATACATTGTTAGATGCTCTGATGCACACTGTGGGTGGAGATTACATGTTGTTGTTCTGCCAGATGGTACCACTTGGGCTATTAAACTGATTCAAAACTCTGAACACACCTGTCAAGGGTTAGAGACTAGGAACAACATGGTTAATGTTAGATGGGTAAAAAGTGTGTTAATGGATGACATTAGAGCAAACAATGACATTTGCTAAGTTATTGAATGAGCTTTTGTGGAAAAGGTTTGGTGTAGAAATGGCCCAGTCAACGTTGTACAGAGTGAGAGCTAAGGCTTTAGAAGAAATCCATGGAGGGCTTCATGTGTCTTACAAGTTGTTGCTAGTCTATTGTGATGTGATTAGAGCTATGAACCCGAATTCCTTAGCTTTCTGTGCTTAGAATCCTCCCAACCATCCAGAGAGCCATTAGCATTTAGTAGCATTTTCATATCATTTAAGGTTGCAATGGATGGGCTATTTGCTGGTTGTAGAAGCATAATTGGGGTTGATGGAACTCACCTAAAGGGAAACTTTGGTGGAGTGCTACTGTCAGCTGTGGCTTTGAATGCAAACAATGAACTTTTTTAAGTTGCCTGGGCAATAGTTTGGGCAATAGTTAGAGCTGAAGACACTAAAAGCTGGAAGTTTTTCATCTGGCATCTCAAAAATGCATTGAAGGACAGTGGCAGAGGAGATGAATGGTGTATCATCTCAGATAGGCAAAAGGTATAATTTTTTACTTCTCTTTATCTCTACTTCAAAGTTAAATAAGTGTTGTTGCTGATTGTTCTTTATATCTCTTGAATGCAATATAGGGAATACAAGTGGCACTAACTGACTTGCGGCCTAAAGTGGGAAGAAGATACTGCTGCAAGCATCTAGTCAAGAATTTCAAGGGAGAATTTCCCGGCCTACTTATGTTCTCACTCTATTGGAAAGCAGCTAGGGTTTACAACCCTTTTTTACTTTTAGAAAGGCAATGGAATCTCTATAGAAGGCTAACCCATTAGAATTAGTTTGGTTGTCAAAAGTTGGACCCCAATCAACATGGTCTAAGCATGCTTTCAACTCTGCCATAAAGTGTAATGTGAACAAGTCTAGTTTTGTTGAAAGCTTTAATGCAACTTTGGGCATTAATAGATGCAGACCTGTTCTTACTTTACTTGAAGTAGCCCGTTCAAAATAGCTTATGTTAATGATCTTATGCTACATTAATACAACATAATAACCATCTTTTGCTTAACTGTTATTGCAGGGATTAGAAGACTGACTTGGTGAGACTGGCTACTAGAAGGGAATAATGTGAGAGTTGGAAGGATGAGTCAAGGACCTGTAAATGTTTGAAGGCTAGAGATGGAGAGTATGAGGTGTTGGATGGGAAATTTGTGCTACCTAGCAACTTAAAGGAGAAAACTTGTTCCTGTAATGTATGGCAACTGTCTGGATTGCCATGCAAGCATGCTATGAGGGCAATTTTACATGCAAATGAAGATCCTAAGAAGTATGTGACTGAATGGTACTCCTTGAGAAGGTATTGGCTGACTTATGCCAACACCATGAAGTCCATCCCAGATGTTGAAGAATGGCCTGACAATACCTATCCAGAAATAGCCCCATCCAATATGAAAAGAGGTATTAGCAGACCTGCAAGAAACAGAAGAATGGAGGAAGGTGAGCAGGCAAAGGGAAAAAGGTCCAAGACTGTAAAGTGCAGCAAATGCCAAAATTATGGCTATTACTGTCAGACATGCCAAGGTGGTCTTACTGGGAAAGAAAAAGCAGCAATGGTTGTAACTGCAGGGCAGAAGAAGAAGCAGGCCTCAAAATCAAAGCCAAAGGGGGTGTCTCTGTCACAACCTGATCCAACAACAATTGCTTCAACTTCACACCCAAGAAGAACCTCACCAAGAACAAGGAAGGGTGTCTCGATCTGCCTCTCAGTCTGCTTAGTTGACTATCATTTTCAATAATAGTTGGTTTTTGAACATATTTGAAAGTCCTGATGTATTTTGTCTAAGTTTTTGATGTTCTGAGCACAAGACAGTAGTTAGTAGACTCAGCTTTGATACGGCAGTAACTTATGTTCAGCTGGATTGCATAAGTATCATTTTAATCTAAGCTTGGGTTGCAATTAACTTATGTTTTTGTCTAGAATTTTGCAATGGTATCATGTTGTTTTCATTCAGATTTGCTAATATACTGTTAATTGATTGCTAGTCTCAACAATTGGATGCAAATAATTTCTGGAATTAAGTAGCTACTTTTTTTATTGATAATGGCATAAAGCCTATCATATTACATGCATAAAGCATAGCATACCAAAATTGAATGCATACATTACTTAGAAACAACAACACAAAATACAATATTAGAGCCATTTTCACAAAAACTTTCATGAAATTGGCCAATTCTTCTACTTTCTTCTTCGCAGAACCAAATGAACCTCCTTCAACTTCCTTCAACCACGCAAAATAATCGCAACCCCTGCACTTGAAGAATAACCTACGTGGGTTTTTTGTGGTTTCAGATACCTTCACCGCAGCGGTTTTTGGGGGAGAACAGTTGCAAGATACGAGCTTCACCTACGCAATCTTGTCGTCCATGGTGATAGCCCTCATTGATAGAGAAGATGAACTTGATTTTTCCATGAACCCTAAATCTAGAAAGTTGATAGAGAAGGAAGAACCCTACAATCGGGAGAAATTGAGTAATGGAAGAAGATTAGGGGTTTTATAAAGGGGCAATCGAATGGGTAAGGAAAGCAGAAGAAAAAAATTGGAGGAAAACACTTTTAAGGGTACTTAAGTCAAATCATTGTTATTTAACCAATATAAACCATGGTTAATGATTTAATGATATTTTATTACCATTAAAGTTACCATTTGATTAGTAACATTAATTATTGGTTACCAATGATCATGAAAAGTTGCACACTTTACCATTGAGGAAAAAAAAAAACATTTGATTTAACATGGTAGTGAGTAGTGAGTGCAACTAGGCGCATAGTTGCTATTTGTTTGGGGTGCATATAGGAGGGCTAATTGGTAAATTCACTTAATTTTTGTGATTTTTTATTGCTACAGTGGTATTTTTAATGTATTGTTATACTTACAGTGGTATTTTAAATGTACTATTATACTTACAGTGGTATATTTAATGTACTATGATACATGTATTTTATACTACTAGAGTATAAGTTGTTTTAGTAATACTATTTATAGCTATTATAGATAACGGTGGTACAATATTTGTACCAATGGAAGAAAAATAAAATTCATCACTCTTTTATCTTATAGCTGCTATTTACTTGCTATGTAAATAGCAACTATGCGTCATTACTTAACCTTGAGTAGTGACTAGTGAGTGTAGTGACTGCTAGTGTGTACTCCATACTTCCATAGTTAGTAAGTATAGTATAGTTGGGAGAAATTACAAGTTTATATGTTTTGATTTTTATAAATTTGTAAATTAGGGGTACTACATTCAATTTATATCATCTAATGAGAGTGGGGAAAAAAAGTGAGGGATTGCTTAAATAGTTAGAGCTTCTCTCTGAATTTTAAGAGATTTTAGGAACGAATTTCATACCATTTAATAATTTTGGACAGTTTTGTCATTTCATCTATTTTTTTCCATTTTATTTTTTTAGAAAGATAGAAAATGACTGATTTACAAAATCAATTTGATTAATGGGGCTCCCTCTATAATTTGTAGGGATATGAAGTATTAAATTGTTACTAGTATAGAGAATTAAATTAGTGCAAGTGAGATTGATAGGAGAGGGGTTTAATAACATATGTGTGCAAGTGAGTTTAGTGAAAGAGAGAGAAATAATTAAAAAGTATCAAATAAGATTGTGTTGCAATTATTACGAGTGTTGTGATGATTACAAAATGGAGGAAGCAAATATTAGGAGGCCTCACACGAACGAAATTCCTAATGCATAGTAATGAAAATCGGAAACTCAAACACTTAACAAAAATGTAAGCTAAATAAGATTGATTAAAAGAGGGGAAATTAACTCTGAAATCATCGAGAAACAAGTGTAAAACGCAACGTTACAATAACGGGGTCATCCAAGAATGTAGCACCATGGTTAAGCAAAAAAATTGCAAGTTGCCCCAAAACAAGACAAAAAATTAAATTGGGTATTCAAAAACTTAATCTATTATTTAAGTATGCGTTTCAAACTTAGGCTCGTATTAACCTTTAAATTTTATCAACTTATACAAGGGGTCAAGGAGAGCTTTTAATTCCAAGCTAAAATATCTAATTTCCGTTTATATAAATTTGTGTACAATATATGTAGGGATGATTTAGAATTTCATATCGTAATTTTAATTTCCTTACTAAAGATATGAAATTACTCCATAACAAACTTGTGCAGCTCATCCAATGAACGGGCTTGACTTAACACATTATCTACACCAACAATCAAATAATACCCTATTCAAAGGTTTCAGGGACTAACATTTCAAAACCTTCTGAAACTGGTGATTAAGATCAGTGCAAGGATTGAAAATGCAAAAGTCATACACTTAACAGACCTATACTTGAACATGAATCAATCAAGAACGTAACAAATGTTTCTGTACCATCATTTCCTATAGTGACTTTCTAACAAGCTTCATAGTTGAGCATGAGGAACACTTTGGAAGTGATGATGATAGTATACTGTGGGAAAGCTTCCTGGTTAAAGGGTCTAACAAATATGATGCAATTTGGTAAAACAAAGCTTAAAATCATGGAATAGCATGACAACTCACGGGCTTAGAGACTAAACAGGTAATCATACGAGGATTTAAGACAGGATAAGCTATGGGGGAAGGCTAAGGGGTTGGAGGACATAATACTGTGTGTCGTAAATGATTATTTGTCAACACTTCTTCATGTGTAACAAATAGCAAAACAAAGTGACTAAGTGTCATAGTTGCCTCATATATATATATATAGATGGTGGTTTATGGACAAGAATACAAGATCAGTCTAGGTTGAGGGGTATCTGCGTGCTGAAAGATTGTTGTGGACATACAAATGACCTGATTATTGTTATCTTAGTAATATGCCTGCTTCAAGATAACATAAAAACAAGAAATTTGCTAAAACAAATCCAACTCATATTATTCTCTGATTTTGCTGTAATAGCAAATTAGCAAGTGCTAGTTGAACCACATTGTAATCATATCTCCAGTAAAAATAGATAGGAGAAACCACATGATATTAATCAAACCAGGAAAACAACTCATATTCATTGCAGCTTATGATAGCAATATTCAGGCAAACTGATTTATCATTCAAGACAAGTAGCTAAGTCTTATTTGCAGATTTGCATCATCATTTCTGGTAAGGTTTACAACGGAATACAACAATAACAAATGTTTGTATCAACACAAGAAACTAATTTTCACAACATAAGTACCAACACAAACAGCTTATTTTTGACAATGCTTGTCTCAACCACACGAGCAACTAACTAATTCTCACAATGTATCTACCAACACGAGCAACTAATTTTCAAAATGTATGTACCAACACGAGCAACTAGCTGATTCTCACAATGTATCTACCAACACGAGCAACTAAGTTTCACAATGTATTTACCAACACGAGCAACAAATTCTCCCAATGTATGTCATTCATTCTCTTCACCATATTTGATTATTGCATGAGGTGATAAAAGGCTTTGAACATAATTCACTGCTTTCACTTGGCCTGGAAAAAAAAAATCCCTCCATATTGGTGTAATGCTGCTGAAGTCAAGATATCGTAGCCTACCAAAATCGAACATCATAACCTCTCTAGGCTTGGTAAGTCCAAAAAAATACCAGAATGTAGCTTTCATGTCAGCACAAAACAACCTGGTCCATGATTTCCGCACACTATATTCTTTCATCATCCACAAATCAACTCTACTTCCACCGTCATAATAAGCCCAAGCACACAAGCAATCATTCAAACAACACAAACTAAAAGCAGAACGCATGTAAAATGCAGGTTCCCCAAATTGGACATACGGCAAATTCATAAATTTCAACTTCTTACTAACCAAATCAAAGCCAACAATGCATTGGACATTCATTCCTATTACAGTAGCACCCCAATGTAAAGCTTCATTCACCAGTGTTCCACAATGTTTATACCAAACATCTTCAAGTACAATTGACAGTCTTTGACCCTCATTCTTTGGCGCTGCTGTTGGCTTTGAGTGCTTTACAGCCCATCGTTCGGTACTACAGTTGTATACAAAGACAACTACCACAGGAAGATTCAAGGACACTAGAAAATTAATGGCAACAATGTAGAATTCCTTATGAGTTGAAGAATAACCAAACCCAAAACTATAATCCTTTTTAGCATAATGAGTACTCCGAAGAAAATTTCGAGGAGGGGAAATAGTAATACCAAGACCACCAACAACAGGATTAAAAACCCTAAAATCAAATTTAAAAATAAGAAGTAAACAAGGACATCGCAATTCACTCTTTCGAGCATGAGCAGAAATCAACAAAACTAAGCCATTAGAAGAACCAATCAAGAAAATGGGATTTACAGAGGAATACTGGCCAAATTAGTTGAAACTGAGATCTCCGTAATCAATAGCAGTTAATGAAGAATCATCGGCAATGGAAAGAACAGACCTCGAGGAGAGAGGATTTGGGCGGAACGCATGATCATTGATGAAATCGGAACTCGAGATTAACAACTCCCATTCTTTACAGACGCGTTTGAATCGGAGAAGTGAATCGGCGGGAAGTCTTGGAAGGATTTCATTCAATATGACGTGCTCCGGAATTTCTCTGTTCTGGGTTTCACTCAAGACACTCAATATGATGTGCATCGGAATTCCTCTGTTCCGGGCTTCTCTCGATATGATGTGCATCGGAGTTTCTCTGTTCTGGGTTTCACTATTCTGGGCTTCAGTGTTCTGGGTTTCACTGTTCTGGGTTTCTCTCGATATGATGTGCATCGGAGTTTCTCTGTTCTGGGTTTCTTCGTCGGCGTTTTCGGCGGCATGTTTCAGCTTCTTTTTCGGCGGAGATTGCGGCGGAGAAGACATGGAGTTGGGGTTTTGTGGCGTCGAGTATGGCGGAGAGTGGAAATGGTGGTGGTTTTGGCGGCAACACTACAGTTGGAGTCTAAGAAATGCTTTGTTTGATTTAATGTGGAAATTTACTCAAAACAAAACTGCTGTATTTATAACTGTTTTTTTTCGTGGAATTCCTCTTTAGTTTTATTATTACAGAACTTGGTTTTATAACTGTACAAGTTTGGGCCAAAATGAGAGAGCCCAGAAATAATACAGAAAACAAAACTATGATAACTGCTTTTTTTTTTCTTTTTTTTTTCCTTTTTACGGTTGTAGTTTTTATACTCCGTAATTACGGAAACTTAGTAAGGTACTGTACTCCGTACTAGTCCGTAGTTGCTTTGTTAGTCCGTGATAATTAGTCGAATACAAAGTTTGAGCCAAAAACCGTGCCCAATCCCACTAATTAGTGCTAAAATAGCATACTTTTGGATTGGACTAATTTTTTTTACTAAAAACAATATTTTAGGTTGCTCGAAACAAATTAATAAGTCCAGTTGGGTCGGAACGGGCCAGGTCCGAAAGTTGCCCAAACCCGGGCCAGCGAGTCATACTACTTTTGATCAACTCTACTACTCAATATACAAAAAGAAATTAGCAAGAGATTTTAAATGTGATGTTCATATAAGGCATTACAAACAAGAGAATGTTATTTAGTTTGATTTAAATACACATGTACCAACAATTAGTTTTGTAAATTAAATATGGAGTATAACTTTTTACATATAATAAGTTAAAGACTTTACAATTTTGTATGCGTTTTAAATTTATGCTCGTATCAACATTTAAATTTCAATCAATTTATATATACAAGGGGTCAAGCCGTCAAAGGGAGCTTTTATTTAAAAGTTAAAATATTTAATTTGTGTGCGATACGGAGTATATAGGTATGATTTAGAATTTCATATCGTAATTTTAATTAATTCCCTTATTTAAAGATATAAAACTACTCCAAAACTAACTTGTGCAACTCATCCAATTAACGGACTTAACATATTATATTTTGTACCAATTAGATGTGATCTGTGCACAAATACTAGGGGTGTTAATTCGGGTAAACGGTTCAGTTTTGGATTGAATTTATCGATTTCGGTTTATAATGGGTCGGGTTTTAAAGGTTTAAAATTAACAACGGGTCGATTCGGATTGGTTTTGAAAATTATCTGGTCGGTTTGGTTTGATTATATTTATTGCGGTTTATATTCGGATCGGGTCTTAATCGGATTGGGTAGTAATCGGTTCGAGTCATAATCAGTTTGGGTTGAACTGGGTCAGTTTGAAAACAGGTTTTGCCAGTTTAAAGTGGGTTTCGGTTCAAAATAGAACGGGGCTTAATCGGATCGGGTTGTTATCGATTCGGGTCATAATCAGTTTGGGTTGAATTCGGTCGGTTGGAAAACGGGTTTCAGTTTGAAAACAGATCGGGTGAAATTGGTTTAGGTCATTATCGGTTCAGTTCATAATCGGTCTGGGTTGAATTATGTTGGTTTGAAAACAGGTTTCGGTTCAAAACTGATTAGGTAAATCAGGTTGTGTCATTACCGGTTCAGGTCATAATCGGTTCGGGTTGAATTGTGTCAGTTTGAAAACGATTTTTGGTTCAAAACAGATCGGCTAAAACCGGGTCGGGTCATTATTGGTTCTAGTCATAATCGATTTGGGTTAAATTGAAAATGGGTCATAAATCATATCGGCTTAAAATCAATTCTTTAATCATTATCGAGTTTGGTTAATTAGATAATGGGGAAGAACGGGTTAGGTTGTAATTGGTCTAATCATAAACACGTTAGGTTAATTGGGTAGCAAGTTAGAAGGGGTTTAGTCATAAACTCACAATTATAAGGGTCACAAAGCAAATTGGGTTGATTGAATAGTGTCATAGTAAATTAAACAAATAATTTCACTTATGTTATAATCGAGTCAAGTTATAAAGTATTGGGTTATTAGGTCATTCATGAATTCAAATCGGATTGAATCAAGTAGAGACTTAAACAAGTTTGAATGGATAGGTAACAAATTAGAATAAGTCGAGTCATAAACACATTGGGTTAACTAACAAGACTATACGAGTCATAAATAAAATGGATTGATCTAATAATGAGCTGAAGTGAGTCATTTGAACCAACTCAAGTCATAATCGAGTTGTGTCACACTGTCATACAATATGTATCATATCGAGTCAAAATCGAATATGGACTATACAAGTTAAGTTGGTCGGTTAATGAATTTGAACGAGTAGAGTTATAATTGGTCGGATCATAAATATGCTATAAAGCTATAGGCTTATAGTAATAGTTACCAGGCCAGTTGTATTTATATGTTGTTTTAATTAGCGAGTTACTAATTATAGTAAGTTAGTTTCGTAAAAAAAAAATTATAATAAGCTAGTAGTTATTTAGTCATAATCTCCTTATATTCTTTTTTTTTTTTTTGAAAGAAAAATCTCCTTATTAGTTACTTTTTTTTATTATTATTATTTTTATATATGAACTCCTTATTAGTTACTTTTATAGTTTCCTTATTAATTTATAAATTAAATATGACTTTAATTTTTTTTTTTAAATATAAAATAGATTAATAATTAGATAACCCAAATAAATAAATAAATAATAAAATTTGTAGATAAATTAATGATTTTAAAAGAAGAAAAAAAAGTAGTAAAGTTTTGGAGGCAAACTCAGCTCATTAAGGAATATATTTCATCAGCTCTCAGCTCATTTCGCCCATATCACGATTCACGACTCTTAAGCTTTGCCACTACTCATTAAAGCACTTTTTTTTTAAAAAAAAAAAAAAATCAAAACTCACCTATTTCGTATCAATATTTACTTTCTTATATATACTTGTTTGTTCATTTCATATTAATGTTGATGATGTTTTTTTCTCAGTTCATTTTTTCATTTCTTATTTATACTTTGACCAAGTATAGGGGACTGCATTCGTTATTCGTTGCTGCTACTTCAACATGGGATTATGGTCACATTTTGTATCTATTAAAAAGCTGTATATTTTAGGCTTAGGCTATGTTCACCTTTTGTTGTTGAGCTCAAAAGTACTATAGAGCATTTTGAATGGTGACTAACTAATTACTAAATAGTAAATACTAATTGATCTTTGGTTTCTGTCTAACCCTACTGGTTTCTTTTGTAATTGATATTGAGCTATTTCCTCTATGGTTGCAATTTAAACTTAATTTATGCATCATAAGAGATGCTTTTGGTTGTAACTTGTATGAAATGAACTGATTTTCTCCTAGTTATGATATAAGTGTTTTTTAGGTATTATCCGTTGCAATTTTAATTTCAAAAAGTTGTTGTATTCTGTAAGTACTTTGTTTTGTGTCTATTTTATTAAACTTGTTATTGTCAATATATTTAAATATATATAGTAAAGCCCTCTTAATGGCTATTACATAGATTGCTTGACATAGCAACTTTAATTGCCTTCTAACCCCAAAAAAATGTTTCAGTTGATATTTTATACAGTACATTAATAAATAATAACCCAAGTACACTATCTTTGATTTTTTGTTTTTTTTTGTTTTTTATAAAAATAAAAACTAAAAGGTGTGGGGAGAGTAACACTATTACATTCAATACATTAAGCATATCTATAATAAGGCATTAGTTCTTATTAGGGGTATCAGTTTGTGTAAACGGTTTAGTTTCGGGTTGGGTTTAGGTTAGATATGATATGGCCTTGTGAGTGGTTAAGAATTTCGATGTAATGGGCTATTGGATGAAGTTGTTTGGTTAAACAATTCAAGTTGCGGGTTGTAAAAGGTTTGGACAGAACAATTTACATGTTGTAAACAGTTTGGTCATAACGGGTTATGGGTTATTACGGGTTACGGGTTGTAAACGGTTCGGTCAGAATGGGTTGCGGGTTGTAAACAGTTTGGTCACAACGGGTTTCGAATTGTAAACAGTTCGGTCACAACCGGTAACGGGTTATAAACGGTTCGGTCATAACAGATTTTAGTCGGGTTTAGCCAGTTTCGTTTTAAATTTGGTTGGGTTACTATCGGGTTCGGACATAATCGGTTCGAGTTGCTCTCGGTTTCGAGTTATAACGATTCGATTTGATAACAAGTTTGGTCATTAACGGTTTGCAACTATTCAATTTGGTTCAGATTTGGATTTGAAACAATCGGATCGGACCGGTTTTCGATTTTCATAAAACGGATTTTTAACAGTTCGGTTCCCTTTCGGATCAATTCGAAACAATGGACTTTAACGATTCGGAAACTGACAGCCGTAACAAATACCCTATTCAAACTTTCAAAGTGTAACAGTCTCTCCAACGAATTAAAAAAGATTACACAATGAAAAATTTCTTAAAAATATAAATTAATTAAAACTCGTAAATAAAAATACAAATATTACGCTTTTTATCTTCATCTTCTTCCCCACCACCTGTGACATCTCCTGCAAACTCAATACATCCCTTTCTCTCTCCTCTAACTCAAAGATTGCTTTTTTTTTTTAAGAAATTTTTAAAATACATTAGTTTTTTGTTTTTTTTAAATAAAATTAAATTAACCCATCTTCCAAAAAAACCCGATTTAATCATGATTTAATCTCCATTAAAGCCCCAGAAAGAGCTTCAACCCAAATCCTCAGATCCCAAAAATTAAAAATATGTCAATAAAAAAAGACATGATTTTTATAGGATCATTAATAATACTATGGTATTCATCAAATATTGGGGTATTATTATTGAACAAATTACTTCTCTCAAATTATAAATTTGGGTTTCCAATATTCCTAACAATGTGCCACATGTCAGCTTGTGCTTTTCTGAGTTACATCTCCATTGTTATACTGAAAATAGTTCCATTACAAAGAGTAAAATCAAGATCACAATTTCTTAAAATTGTGACTTTGAGTATTGTTTTTTGTGGGTCAGTTGTTGGTGGTAATGTATCTTTGAGATTTCTTCCTGTTTCCTTCAATCAAGCTGTTGGTGCTACGACGCCGTTTTTCACTGCTTTGTTTGCTTATTTGATCACTTTCAAGAGAGAAGCTTGGGTCACTTATGCTTGCCTCGTTCCTGTTGTTACTGGTGTTATTATTGCTAGTGGGGTATTTTTCTTCAACTTCGTATTTCGAATATTATATTTTATTCGTGTTTGATGATCACGTGAGATAAAATCTTGGTTCACGTAGTCGACCTTCTCCTTTAGGGATTACGTTTACAGGTAGTCCCAAAAGGATTACGGCTTTGGCAATGTTATTGTTGTTGGATTGTTTGTTGTTTTCCTCTTTGGATCATTGTTTGGTATGTTTTTATCTGATTTGTAACTTTAAGTATGAGATTTAAGATCTGGAATATGTTATAATGATATTGAGTTAAATATTGTACAATAGCAAATGTTTGATTTCAATTATGTCACCTTTGAATTTGATGGATCTTTCAAAGTAGAGCATTGCACGGTGTAATCAAATTGATTTACAAAGTGAAGTTATAGTATGCTACTGAAGATGGTTTTGGGAGTGTTATTGTTCAATTTGTTGGGGAATGTTGGTAAATAGTAATGTTTGTCAAATTTGGTTAATTGCAGGATTTGATGAAACTGCATTGCTTGTTTGTTGATTTGATTTGCCCGTCTTGTTGTACTTAATTGATTGTACTAATCTAGTTGCCTATTTGGTTATATTGATATCAGACCAAGTTAACATATTAATGCGGTCCTTTCGGACCAATTATTGAACAAAGAGAAGATTATAAATAGAATATATGCATGGCATTTTTTTTAGAGAGTGATTCAGTCATAACTTTGCTTCTTTTGAGAACATCGCTAAAGCAAACAACCACCTTTTACTCTGTCCATCTTTGTTTGGAAAATATTTTGTGTTTTTGATGAATTAGAACTTGAAAGTAAGAAACTTGATGGAACTCTTGTGGATTTTGACAGGGGGAGCCAAGTTTTCATTTGTTTGGATTTATTATGTGTATAAGTGCCACTGCAGCGAGGGCTTTCAAATCTGTTCTCCAGGGCATCCTACTCTCTGATGAAGGGTGAGTTTCCACTACTTTATGAAATAATGTGGAATAGACACTACAAAAGTTTGGGCACTTGGGATTTTAATTTAATTTCGGGTAAAGAATTGTTCAAAGATATAAGCAGGGAAAGAAAAAATCATAACAAAAAAAAGGAAGTGAGTTTTTGTGGTATTATGTACAAAATCACAAATCTACACACAAAAGCTTATCCTTCTTCATATCCAATTTTCCATTCCATATCTTGTCAAGTGAGACGTAGGCATGAGCACAGATTAGGATCATGGTTCATGAAAAGTGACACAACATAAGCATGGTGCATCAAATATTTAGAAGTGAGCCGTACTTAATCATGATGCTGATAGCAAAACAATAGCAATAATTCATCTATCTTGCATCATATTCAAAATTTTAGAAGAAAATAGTACATGGAGCATCATGGGCATGGTATTTAAAGGCATGATTAGAAATCTAGAAGCATTTTCTGAAGTATATCACATTTAAGGCTGAAAGTTCAAAAGAGTGTAATACATGGCACATCATGGATCAAACAATTGAATGCTTATTTCAGACATCATCCATTGATTCTTAAGTCCTATCTAAAAATTGTTGAGACTAGATGTAGGCAAAAGAACAGACACTTTTCTGTTAGAATATTACTACGTTTTATTTAGCTTCCCTATTGACTCATACTTTAACAAGTTGCAAAGTGCAAACTGGGGTGAATTTTTAACTTCTGTTCGGATGCTTTACTGTTGGACTTCAAGTTTAATCTCATGATCTGTTATTTCAGGGAAAAGATGGACTCGATGAACTTGTTGCTGTATATGGCCCCAATTGCAGTTGTCGCCTTAATTCCTGCTGTGTTTATAATGGAACCCACTGTATTAGAAGTCTTTGCTTCTGTGGGAGATCAGCATAAGTTCATGTTTATAATTCTTATACTGAACTCAACCATGGCTTATGCAGCCAATTTGTCCAACTTCTTGGTGACTAAGTATACAAGTGCCCTAACTCTCCAGGTTTGATATCCTCTTGCCTCTAATATGTTGCTTTGAATGTGTTTAGTTAATTGTGTGTGTAGTGAGTCGATGGCTAACCTGTTTGCTTTCATTAATCTCTCAAAGTAATAATACTAGGATTTGGAATATCTACTTTATCTAGGAAAGTAATTCTAGTTATATACGGATTGTTTTATCCATTACAAGAACTTAAATAGTTAGGGAAGACTTTGTAATATGACATCTCAATTTCTTGTATAGCATATTTAGGTGAAGTTTACACTCCGTTTCATTTTCTCTTATTCTGTTTCCTAGGGATTCCTGTGATATTGATGTTTCTCCCAGCTATTTGTATCTTTACTCAGTATATGTTTAATTTTCCTTCAGGTATTAGGCAATGCAAAGGGTGCAGTGGCTGTCGTTATCTCAATACTTATTTTCCAGAACCCAGTTACCGTGATTGGTATTGGTGGTTATACAATGACTGTTCTTGGAGTAATTGCTTATGGAGAGACAAAGCGGAGATTCAAGTAATACATTCTTTATTTATTTATTATCATCTTAAATAGGAAGATTGATTAGCTAGGTATTTACACATAACTATATTTTGTCAATTGTTTCGGGTTTAACCCCTTGTATGTTAGTAGCATATCTTGAGTAGAGTGGAGCAGTATTTGTTCACAGAGAGGTCAAAACAGAGGTTATAATTCTGTTTTTTGTACTTATTCTGCTCACCAGGCAAATCAGCTTAAGAAAATTATCAGAGAGAATATAGTGTTGTCGTTATTGCTATTTAACAGTATGATCAGATGAATTTAATGACTATGCTGTGAAATTGGTAGTATGAAAATCTGAACGCGGTTCAATTAGGTTTTTCATGCAGTAAATTTGCCTAGAGTAATACAAGTACTGTAATAGATTGCAAATTTGCAACTACAAACAAAAATGAAGAGAATTGAAAGTTTGCATATTCTTGGAGCATAAAATCAATACCTTGCTGAAATAAGTTGATATAACACCAGAAAAACAAGATAATTTTTTCTTCTCTACCAGCATGCTATCTCAGATTCAGGTAATATGGCAAGAAAACATGGATGAAATCTAATAATTTACCTCACATTTTGTAAACACCAATAACATTTTCTCTTACAGTGCTCCCAACAGAATAACTGCAACTTGAAAAGATTAGAGGTCTCACAATGGCACCTTGTCTCAGTTCCCTTCGACGGCTTCTCCATATGAACCAATATTTGCATGAGCACCAACTTTGATGAAAAATAAAATTGTGCATGGCTTAATCTGTTGAAGATAAGCATGGTCCGAAGATGTATCATCAGAAGTTGCTTCAACTTCACATTTTTTCATACCAGAGGCTTTAGTCTTCACCAACATCTCAGGAGTTGATATTTTGTAAAACTTACATCCTTTGAATATTCAAAAATCGTCAAGTATTTTTCATTCTAAATACCTCCACCCAAACGGATTTACCACATCTATTAAATTATTAATGGATGATACTTTGACCAAGCTAATTGTGTTTTTAGGAAAAAGACATAAACAATTGCAAACGGTTCAATTGCAAGGTAAACTTTCAATTGACACAAAGCCATTAGATGAAAATTATTGTCGTTTTCAAACCATTATAAGTTAACCCGTTCTAACTAAGCCATACGTTTATGTAAGCAACTTAACAGAAGCGTAAATTCCGTATGGGTGGAGGTACCTAAAATGAAACCACTTCCATGAATCATTTTAGTAAAATTTGGCCTAATCTCAAATTCCTAATTTGCATAAAGTTAATCCAGAATATCTACACTTGAAACATTGGTGCAAGTGAAATGAGTTGCAAGCCGCTGGTACGAGGAAAATATGTGGAACTGAAGCAACACCTGAGGATACTTCTTCAACCAGTTAGTTCTCTGGTTCATGCCTTTTTTGTGAAATTGAGTTATGCACCGTTTTTCTCTGATCAAAGTTGGTGCAGTCTGCGTATTATTAGACCTGTTCTGGACCACTAGGTAAGGCTTCATACCCATCATGGTGTTGCGGAGCAGCATTTCTCTCAACAGGAATGCACTTTAGAATGACAGCTAAAGGCATGCTAACTGCTCCGATTAAAATGCTGATTAACCAAAGCTGCCAGTTCAAGGGCACAGTGCTTGCAAAAGTTCCCAGAAACTCAACTATGATTGCTTGAAATGCAACAGTGGAAACCATAACAACAATGAAAATCCAGCTTCTGAATATTCCACGGAAGACATTTATTTTCTCTATATCACGACTATTGATTTCGTTGAACACCTGATAAAGAATGGAGCAGAAAACACACATGTTAAACAGATGAATATAAAGCAGCGAAAACAATAACATGACTTAAAAGCTCAATGGTAAGTGCTGTTTGTTGCTGGATTTTCAATTTCAATCTGAGGGAAAGGGGAGCAATGGAAGAAAGGATAAAAGAGAGGCAGAGAAAAAGCAAGAGGGAACCTGGCAGAACACAAAAGAGTTGAATATGACTGTATTCAGGATAACGTTAGAATCTGGGCCGCTAAGTCTAAGTAGCCGCTCTCCATCAAAGCTTAGAACAGCAAGGACAGCGAACTGATATACACTCTGGCCAAGGATATTTCTCCACATAGTCTTGGTGATAAAACTAGCATTTCTTCCAATAGGAGGTCTTTTCATGAGCTCATCATTAGGTGGTTCTGTAGCCAGGGCCAGCGCGCCAAGTGTATCCATAATCATGTTGACCCACAGCAGCTGCACAGCCGTCAATGGAGCAGAACCTAGAAGCCCCAAAGTATATCCATAAAATGTACAAAGATATTGTGCAATGTAAGAAAGTACTATAATTTGTTGACTAACCAGTGATGCATGCAGCTACAAAATTGAGCATTAGAGCAACTATGTTGACTGTCAACTGGAACTGCACAAATTTTTGGATGTTTATGTAGACAGCCCTCCCCCATTTGACTACATTTACAATGGTGCTGAAATTGTCATCCAAAATAATGACATCGGCGCTTTCCTTTGCAACCTGCAGACAACAACTTGTGGAGTCAAAAGGCAGAACAGCAGCATTCTACATGCAACTCTCAGTTCACAAAATTTCAGACTTAAGGTGGTAAATGGTAAATCTCAATAAACAATTTCTACAAAGTTTTAATTCTAGTCTCTTGAAATACAGGTAATATCTATCTATATAGAAGCTCTTTGTAAGAAAATTTGGATTTTAGAGATTATAGGTGTTGCAAAGTCTTTATTGTCAGAAACAATATGATACTGAAATCATATGAAAAGGTATCAACTACAAGTCGACAATCCCCGGAAATTGGCAAAGACCAAGGGAAGTGTGAGGAAAGAAAGAAAGTAAGAAACTGTTCAGTAGCTACGCTGCAACAGTCATTTTAACAGGCATTAAATTTCATAATCACCATGTGGAATCATGAGTAAAAGAACTGAATGAACCCTACATCCATCCTCTAAAATAAAAGGTACATCATAATTTACTTAGACAATGAAATTGTTAACAAACCTCTGTTCCTGTAATTCCCATAGCAAGTCCTATATCAGACTCATGCAAGGCAGGTGCATCATTGGTCCCGTCACCAGTCACAGAAACCACCTCCCGGAGTATTCTCAGGCTACTCACCAATTGGTGTTTGTCTAATGGCAGAGACCGTGCCATTACCTGATTTAATTGATTGGAAAAAAAAAAATCCAAGCAAATCTCAGTACTTTCCAACTCTAAATGCCTGCAACCAAAGAGTTTCTATAAGAATTGGAAAACAAACCTGGATTCTTTGTGAAATCTCTTTCATCTCCTCATGAGTCTTACTACGAAAGTCAGATCCTTCTACGGCAAGGCCACCTTCTGTTAGTATACCGCATTCCCTTGCTATGGCCTTGGCTGTATTGATGTTGTCACCAGTGACCATACGCACAGTGATTCCAGCAGCTAAACAAGTCTGAACAGCTTCTGTTACCCCAGGACGAACTGGATCCTTGATTCCAACAACGGCTACTAAAGTATATCCATCTTCAGGAATGCTATTTTCATCATATCCATCATCCATGTCTCTGAAAGCCAAGCACAGAGTCCTCAAAGCTTCATCAGCAAAACCATTAATGACATTAGTTATACTCTTGAAGTGCTCTTCAGAAATGTCTACAGAATTGCCATTGCAATCAATCATTTTGTTGCACAAGCCTAAAACTATTTCTGATGCCCCTTGCAAAAGGCTCGAGTGCCACCTTCTGGCAAAGCCACAAGGACAGACATCTTCTTTCTAACAGAATTAAAAGGATCTACATTCTTTATCTCGTACTTCTGGCGCAACTCCTCAAAATCACCCCCTAGAAGCATTCCGAATTCAAGCAATGCTGATTCTGTTGGCTGCCCTTGAATGGAAGTCTTTCCGTCATGGTCCTTTACTACTTCTGCACCAGTATTTAAGAATATAACTTGTAAAAGTGTGGTCAAGGTACCCTCAGATATTTCTGATTTCAATGCTTTTCCTTTCAAATCTCGTTTTTTCCCAGATAACCAAATCTTTTCAACTACCATATGGTTTGTCGTGAGTGTCCCAGTCTTGTCAGTGCAGATGGATGTGGCAGAACCCATCGTTTCACAAGCAGTAAGATGCCTAACCAGTGCCTTGTCATTCATCAATTTCTTCATTGCAAATGCAAGGCTGAGAGTCACTGCTAATGGAAGCCCTTCAGGAACAGCAACGACGATAATAGTTACTGCAATAGCAAAGTAGTCTAGGAGCTTCAATGCATCTCCTGAAGACCAGTGTGTGATCTCATCATGAACAACTTTTTCAATAACAAATCTAATAGTCAACACTAAAAATGTCAGTACTGCAAATAATAATCCAATCTTTCCAATTATAGTAGCAACTCCATTTAGCTTCACCTGCAAAGGCGTCTCATCTTGACCCCCCTCACTTAGAGTCTCCATCAACTTTCCCCATTCAGTCTTCATACCAACAGCAGTCACAAGCATTGTAGCTGATCCATCTTGTACTTTCGTTCCACATAAAAGAAACGGCTTTTCATGAGTTATGTTAATTGGCTCACTCTCACCCGTTAAGCTTGACTCATCAATCAACAAGTTGTATCCGGAAATAAAGATTCCATCAGCAGGAACTATATCTCCAGTAGACAAGTTTACTATATCTCCAACAACCAAATCAAAAATCAGTACCTTCTGCCTACGTCCATCTCTTGTCACCTGGACGTATATCTTCTTCTTCTCTTTGTCCAAATCTATGAATTGCAATGACTGTTTATAGTCACTGACAGCAGTCACAATGACAACCAAAAATATACTGAGTAGAATTCCCACCCCATCATACATTCCTTTAGGAAGCCCTTCAGTACTTATTCCTACCCCTATTGAAACCACCGCGCAAACCATCAGAATTATTAATGTAAAGTCATGTAACGCCTCCCATACAAATGTCCAAAATCCTCTAGGAGGCTTTTCAGTGTATTTGTTCATTCCATAGATTTTTTGCCTACGAGATATGTCACTTGATGAGATTCCGTCTTTGAGTGATGAGGATACTTTCATGGCTAGTCCTTCTATGCCCCCATGGGTATTAAAGCCCTTCGTATCATGGCCACGAACAATTGATGCCAATTCATCAGAATCAATTCCAAAGCCTTCTTCTTGGGTTTCCTTTGATAGCGTATATTCAGTTCTACCAGCTGCAAAAATGATTAACATATTATACACAGAATAACTGGAGAAATAGATAGCAAGTAATATCATAGAATATTTCGAAGTTCCATACCATCACTAAAACGAATTGCTGCTTTATGTACCATGAACGCAACACGTAAATCCTGTCAAAAAATAAATAAATAAATAAGAACAGCTAAGTACACAGGTCTAGATAAAACTAACTCATGGGATATGGGATGATGCAGCCAAAGATAGACGAATCATAACATGCATATCCTTATTCCCAGAAACAATATTTCAAGATTACCAATTGCAGAGCATAGCAATAATAGTTTTCATATGTTATAGTTTGAGTAGCCTAAGTGTCAATTGCAAGAGTACACGAGACATCAATGGGTATGGCAAACAGTCCAAACTACAAACAACTGCCTCAAGATTCCCTTGTGAAGTGTCAATAACACAAGAGACATCAGTGTTATAATGTGTATAGAGCGAAGTTGGAACTACAAACTACAAGTGATGCTGAACTACAATTTCCCTAGTGTTAGCTGGATTGTTCAACCAAAATTTCTATTTTCTCTTAGAGTTGTATTTGCTCCTGAGCTGAGGTCCTATAGTCTTGACTGTTAAGTAGACAACGGGGCTAAGAAGCATTGTATAAGTCTCTTAAGACCCTCCCAAAGGAAGGGATTATATTGGATCATTTTTATTATTCTTCTTATTGCAGGACAATAGGACATTATCAACAAACCTCTATTAGGAAACTGAAAGACCTAATTCAAAACCTATAGAGATACTTTCAGCTGATGTCAATGCACAGACCTCATACTAGAGAACATATAGTGCAAGTTACAAGGTTCATACAAGAATTCAAAGGTAGCATACCATTATGCGAAAGCAATCCAAAGTCAGGCGAACATGTTCAATTGAATTTAGCAACAAGAATGAAACATGAACCTACTCTATTGAGCATTTGAGCATCTAGCAGCTCGCACAGATAAGGAAAGATGGTGCATGGAGGACTCGTATAAGATATTGAATTACAGCAACATGAATTTAATTTAGTTGAACATCCAAGTTTTGTGACCACATCTGCATATAGAGTGCTCAATTCATTGGTCATGTTGTAAATTTTACGTCTAGAAAAATCTAAATGAAATCATTTATCTTAATTCAGCCTGTAACGCATTCCTCACTAGTCACAAAGGTTAATAGTCATTGAAACACTCATATAGTCATATATCTTTATATTTTATGGCTTTACGCCCCCATTGTGTGCAAAAACACAATGTTTATTTTACTCTGGTGTGAGCTTTAGTGTGCTAAGTACTTTTGGAGTAATAGCTACAAATTATTAGCTCCGCTAGTCACTACATCCAATTCAATCAGTTAGTCAAATCATTCAACACAACCAGCTAGCTCTTAGAAACTAGTTACTCGCTAATTAATTACCAAACAAAGCCTCAGTAGTCAATATGCCAAATCCTTATGGAGTAGCACGTAAGTACGCTACGTATTACTTGCACTAGACCTCACTTTAATCTTTACTTCATCCATTATACATTATGTACTTATGTTTATCAATTCATAGCGTGTTAGGTAGCAAGTACCTAAATTGTTTGGTATTCCGAGCTTTCTTATGTAAGGTAATAATCCTAGCAAGGATTAATTCTCGTGACATTGGTACCAGAATGCACGTACAAAGATTTTAACTGGAGCATGTAGCACAACAAAAAGATAAAGTAAAGCCCCATAACATCACTTTCACAAATATAGCCAAAGTTAACCTATACCAGTACAAAATGCCCATAATCTCAATTTGATCAGCAATACCGTTATGAAAGTTCAAGGAAATTTCCTATGATATGTATTATGTAATGTACCTATTGATATTTTTGTATAGATGTTCAAAAAAAGTCAAAATTTTGCGGCTAGAAATTTTCTTAGGCCATTATCTTACAGTAGCTAAGAAGAAGTCAAGGTGATAAGGTCCATTATTTATAATGCTATTTAATGGGTGCACCCACTACACTAGTAGTGCAGTACAAATTTTTGAAATTTGAGATAAATAAATAAGATAGGGTCTTTAATAAAGTAGAGTGGATATTTTCATGTGATTATCACATTAACCTTAACAAGTGGAATCTTATTAGTACTAAAGCACAATAATTTATAAGGTGATTCAACTACAATATGACAGCAAGTACAGGCAGAATGAGTACTGAAAATCTGGATATTAGATAAGATGTTTATAGGTGACTCCATCGTTTTGACTAAAGATTATAAATACTAAATAGAAATTTTCAAAAAAATTATATAAATGTCGGATTAATTTCTAGTGTAAAGGTGCACTCTATTTACCTTGTCGTTTGTTTAATCATTTAAAGTGAGAAATTCCCTTTTTCTTATAGTGAGAAATGAAATTTGTTTTTCTTGAGAGCATTTTCGTGAATAAATCAACAACTTTTTCATTATTATAGGCTCCACAATCAAATAAGATTGAATAAAGTATGTTTTATTTACACAATTGCCATGTTTCTCACTATGAGAAACTGAGGCTCCCTCATTTACCGTGAAAGTTTCCAAGAGAAGTGACATTTACCTAAGAAATAATTCGTAAGTTATAAAACAACAATAAAGAATTTTCTTTGCTACTCCCTCCGTCCCCGAAAGAACGACCCTTTTGGGTTGATTTTGCGGGTATTAAGAAAGTTATTGGAACTATAAGAGTGCATGGGGAAGCTAAGAAAAGTAAATTGAAAAGGGAAATTTATATTGAAATTGCAAAAAAGTAGAGAGAGAAAGTAATAAAAGTATATAGAAAAAGCAAAATTTGCATGGAGAAGCTAATTTTGCACAAATATTATTGCAAATTAGAGGGTATTAAAATGCAAATGAGATGAACATTTTGGGACTAAAATTAGGCCAAAAGGGTCGAACTTGGGGACGGATGGAGTACTTTGTACGAGTTGTTTTATTTACCTAGGAAATACGCAATTTCATAAATTATAAAAAAAAAAACATGTCTATAGCTTTCTAACATCTTCCATTTCCTTTTATTTGAGGTTGTCTATTTATTAGTGGAATAAGAAAAAGGGAATTTCATGAGAATAAGCGTGTGAGGACTGAAGAGATCTTGTGTTTTGTTTAGGATGATAAGGATGGATAAAAAGAAATTAGAGTTAATAAAGATAAAATAATAACTCTTTTTTTTTTTTTGACGGGATAAAATAATAACTCTATTATTATCAAAAACGAAACATACATTATTTTATTCTTATCTCACAAATTACTTCCTATTACTATCTTAACCTTTACGGCAGCATTAAATAATTTATTCATCTAATGTACTCCATTTATTAAAATTCTATGTAAGTGGGGTTATAGGGGAATCAAAAGTTGATAATAATATATATAAAAATAAAAATTGTGAGTAAAAAAAAAAAGAGGAAGTACTTTAAAATATTACTCGTATTACAAATTTACGATAGAGGAGTAGCTAGGTAATCGAAAAAGCTAATACAGAATAGTCAACATAAAAAAGTTACGAGTACTGTCTCAATCTCATTTTTATCAACTCTACTTATTGTAGGGGCTAAAAAGTCATATACCATAATCTTTTTGAGCCATTCGAAAGAGATTTTTATGAGGAAATACAAAAGGTCAACAAACTATTGAACATTAAACAAATATTTTCAGCAACATTAATACCATAATACCCCATTAAGAAATTTAATATTAAAAATAAAATAAAACGAACCTGAAGAGTTTTAGCAGCTTCAGAGCGTTGTTTAAGATTAGCAACATATCGGAAACGACGACGGCGATTACGAATGAGCAATCCGACGGCTTTTCGCCACCGAATACGAGCGTCTTCGGGCGCATCCAGCGGCAAATTAAAGTCCTTAAGCAACCTCTCCATTGAAAATGATATTAGGCGGTCGATAAATTTATTGTGTATCGATTACGTTACATGAAACAAATTACAAAGAATGGCGGGAAGGAGTACTAGTAGTTAGTACAAGTTCACCATTGGACTTTCAAACAAAAGAAAGGTTGTGTTTTGGGGGCTAGAAATAGGGATGAATAATGGGAAAATGAAACTTGGTACCCCCACTTTTATTATATGGTCCACTTATTCGCCTTCACGACTTCACGTTAAAGTTAATACTCCGTATTTTTTTTTAGTTTTGAAAAAGTTTAATATTTAATTAATTAAAAAAAAAAAAAAAAGAGGGAGTCTATTTTTGAAAACTGGTTTTACATTGAATTTTGATTTCGATGACTACTTCTTGACATGTATGCGAATATTATACGAGAGGTATGGTGCACTCAATTTAAATTAAATTGACATTCCCTTTAGTATTTGCAATTGTCTATCTGATCGATTTTAAAGTTGTGTTATGTGAAATGGACAAATGTTGTTTGATTAGCCTAATATCATAATGAATTACTCCTTCTGTTCATTTTTATTGGTTACGTTTTGTTTTTGACATTATTCATAAGCTAAGAGAATCTTCTAGTTTAATCTCAATATATAAGACATAAACATAATATCGTAAAGTGCGGTCTTGTTTGATTCACCTCAACTAGCACTTTATTAATATTCAATCATTATAATTTTCACAAGTATGCAATGAAAGATGTTAATGGTCAAACAAGTGCATTAACAAACGTGTAAAGTCAAAACTTAACCAATAAATAAGAACGAAAGGAGTAACGTCTTATAATTTGTTATATACACCCAGGTCATTTGCTCATTCAATCAACAAATGAGTGTTAAATGACCCCGGATATACGGTATACCCAGGTGTACATAATAGGCTCTCATAACATCTAAGCTCACTACTTCGCAAGTATGGTGTAACAAATACAAAGTATAAAAAGATTAATATTATAATTGTAAGAAAATTGTAAAATAAATATTGTACGAAGTACTCTACATTAAAATCATTAGCTAATTTCAATTAAAGTATACATCCACTATGGAAACATTTCCGTTTCTTTTTAATATTAAGGAGTAAAAAAATAGGTAAAAGTTTAAATTGATATGTAAAAAGAATTGTTTATGAAAATCAAAGTGGTGAGTCCCTTTTCTAAAAATGATACAAAAAAAGTTATAAGTGGTAAGTAAAAAAAAAAAAATTGTTAAAAAATTGAATGAAAATGGCGAGAGCTAAAATTCTAATTCAATTCTTGGTGGTCTTGACTTTGAATTTAAACCCTATAAGAAGAATTTTATATTAATATGAAATCCAAGTAGAATTTTGTTGAAAATCTAAGGTTAAATTGTCAAAGTAAGCCTTAAGTGGAAAAAAAATTTCAAAGTAGACGCGTGGTAAAACTATTTACCAAACTAATCTCTAGGCATTTATTTTATAAAAATTTCAGTCAATGCAAAAGCGCTATCCAGGGTGGCGTTTTTACCCTGACTGAAATTTCTAAAAAAAAAAAGCCAGCCTAGTTGGCGTTTTACTCTAAGTCATAAAGTGCCAGGTTGGCATTTTTACCTGGAACACCCAACCTGCAAACTACAGGCACCGCACCAGCCACAAATACAGCAACAGCAGCAACAACAACATCAACCACAACAAAAGCAGGCACCACAACAACAACAACAACAACAACAACAACAACAACAACAATAACATTAGCAATAACTATCAGTTCAATGAAAAGAATGAATGCGTATGGTGAAGTTGATAATGGACAGAAAATCAATTAAAAAAGTCAGTAAAATTGATAATATTTGTTTGGATACAACGTACTTGAGAATCCGATTACAACAAACTAACAAAAGAAGTTCTAAGATTCTGATTCATCTATTCGATGTAATTGATGTCTATCAACTCGCGGTCTCCTACGACGATAGTACTGAAATACCG
Source organism: Chenopodium quinoa (assembly GCF_001683475.1). Taxonomy (NCBI): domain Eukaryota; kingdom Viridiplantae; phylum Streptophyta; class Magnoliopsida; order Caryophyllales; family Amaranthaceae; genus Chenopodium; species Chenopodium quinoa. The sequence goes on along the minus strand of NW_018744996.1, from coordinate 2,770,862 downwards.
TTGTGAAAGGATCTGGGGCAGAAGTCTGGGGAGGAGTTTTTTTGACTGGATGATGGTCCCTCCTGTGATGAGTATGGCGCAGACATGGGTATGGCGAAGTCCTCCTGATTGTCAAAAAACTGCGGGGACGTTGTAGGGGACGTGTGAGTCCGTCCCCTGCTACTCTCGCCTATCTCACGGTGTGAACCCGGTGTGATTGGTCCTGCCCCTGGATAAGATTACCATGACCATGTCTCTGTAAGCTACTCACAGTCATTTCCTGAATTTCATCTATCTCCGGTATGGTGGGATATGATATGCTCAAGACTCCCAATGCATCATGTATAGCAAGCATATCAAACGCCTGCATTAGTCAACAATCAATCAATTTAATAATACCAGAAATTATAAATTGATAAAAAAAAAAAAAAAATCCAACTAAAACTCACATATCCACTGATGTCTCCAAAAGCTGGCTGATAATGAGTTGAGGGTGGGGTGTAGTTAGGGTTGATGAAGAGCCGGGTAATGCTCCGTCCTGTACCATACCATGTATGGATCTTGATACTCCATCCGGCCTTGGAAAGGCGCACCATCCGCGACGTGCTGCAACCGCTGATCCCACATGTCAATGAAAGGGGCATGCTGAACTGCCCAGCTCACATCCCCCTTTCCTCGTCGGTCTGCAAGTGGACACTCGTGTCACACGTGGCGGGGACGGCCTGACGAAGGCCGAATTGTCGCATGACTCTATCGGGGAGGTGAGCTTCAACTACCTCAAAACAGATGAGGACAGTCATGGCACGCCACTCCATATGATGATCACGAAGATATGGGGGCATGGCATTGCCTAGGTCAGGGACATACGGATCCCACGTCATCTTCATTAACACGCCTTCATTAACATCATAATTAACTTATTGAAACAATGAACGGGGTGTTAAATTAGTTTTTATAGTGAACTATCACCTAAGACTTGCTCAGACTGTCGAATGCATCTCTGTAATACGGTAGACCCCTCGCTGCATGCACACGAGTAAGTCTCCGCATCAGCCACCTAATTATATATAATAACAACGTTCATGAGAAATTATTAGCAAAATAAATTGGTATGAGGAAAACTTAACAATAAGTCATACATACCTGCAACCGCATGCCAGGTCTGGTGGAGGGAGTAATGGAACCTCATATGCATGCTCCTGATCGTCTTCCTCCTCCTGGCGTCGACGGCTAGCAGCCCGAGCTGGCCTACCAACGTGGATGTGCTCCCAAGCCCATAACTGTAATAAAAAACACGAGTTACGTTTAGCCACCGTTAAGTACGTAATAGTTAAAAAAATGGTATGAAATTAAAGGGCTACCTGAAGCACAATCAAAGGACCGCCGATCTCCCATCTGTCTCGCTGGGATGCTCTGCAAAGATGGCGATACAAGGTCGCCAGACACGCACTACCCCAGCTGTAGTCACATATCTACTCCCAGTTGTTCTCTAACAATTGTATGTGACTACCACTTTTGTTACTAAATAACGATCCTATCAACATGAACAGGTACGCTCGAGCGTATCTCTGAACGACTCCATCATCAGCATCAGGAGGCAATACCCCAAATGTCTCTCGTAACCATATGTGTCTCAGCCCTGTGCCTCTAATAGCGGTGTCCTCAGGCCTCACCCCTAACACCCTCTCAACAAGGCCACGAGGGTCCTGTATAATGGGCCCTGTCACTGCCCTACCACGTACTGGGAGTCATGTCAGTATCGCCACATCTCGGAGCGTGACGGTGGCCTCCCCAACTGGTAGATGGAAAAAGTGAGTCTCCTGTCGCCATCTCTCAACGAGAGCAGTATATAATTAGCGTCGATCTATAGGTGTGAAGGCCATCCTGTGAAATCCGCCAAAACCCACAAAATCGATGTAATGTAGCACACGCGGGTCGACGACCCAATTTTCCACGACCCTTCCAACGTGGTGCCTGCAAAGCAAGCACCGAGCTGGATCAACCTGTACAACAACAAAAAATACATTGTTGGATCAGTTAACATAAAAATTGCCAAAAACTTTAAAGATTTGGTAAATGAAAACTTACTAACTGCTCCCATATGTCACGGCTCCGATGGGTGCTCTAAAGTGTCAGGACAGAATGGTCAGCTGGTCCTGGGTCAGCTCGTGGCGGTCCCTGAGCGTGTCCTTCCATGATCTCTGTTCATTGCATAATGTAAAACAAGAAATCAACTGCATCCTAAGTGAAACATACACACAACATGTTAGTAAACTAAGACATAAACTAAGACCAATACCAGTCATCACCCGTTTGTAACGGACAAGTTCTCTTATTGTGTCCTTCCTGATGACAACGACCACATTTGCTTGGTGGACGGTTAGTCTCATCCATTTCATTTCGTATACGCTTCAACTTTGGTCGACCTTGTCCTCAGACCATGGGCTCATCAGGACTGATTTTAATTAGGCCCTCTATATGTCCTCCACGTCGTCTCACAAGGAATAGGACAGAAGTGTGGGGCATAAGTATTCGCATACGCCTCTGATCGTAGGAAACTGTCCACCCATGGTTCCTCAGAAACTGAGTACTTAAGACACACGGCTAGAACATGAGAACACGGTAGGTGAAATATCATAGGCTTGTTGCATGTACATGTTCTCAAATTGAAGTTGACCTCCTTTTCTGCCTATCCTGTCTCCCCGGTGTGTTTTTACTTGGTATATACCAAGCTGACGGCTATAAACATCCAATGTATGGTATTTTGCTTTTCTGTTATTCTTCTTCAAAATGGAAGTGACCTTAGGTGAGCATGCATATCCGTCGGCACACCTAGAAAGTGAACTATCCCTTCTTAAATTAAAATACTTGTTAACTCTGTGGAAAGTTAACTCCACTAGGGACATGATCGGTAGAAAACGAGCTCCCTTCAACACATTGTTAAATGTTTCTGAAAAATTTGTAGTACATATTCCATACCTACGACCAGCGTCATGAAACAAGGACCACCTGTGAAACGACACATCCATAATGTACTCTAGGGACTTGACACAAGATTCACCGATAGAACGCATATCATCAGTCAATTTTTTTTCTTGGCGTTGGTAAGCAGCATTGAACATATCTCTCATGTTGTTCTTGACATGAGTCGTCAATTTAGAGGCCATGTGTCAAACGCAAAACATGTGAAAGGCCCGAGGCTCATAAAATCCAACATTCGGGTCATTCATTGCAGCAATAATCCCAGCATGTCGGTCAAATATAACACATAGGCCATCTCAATCAGTAACATGAAACCGAATGCAGCTTAGAAACCAAGACCAACTGGAGGTGTTTTCCCTTCAACTATTGCAAATGTTAGAGGAAATACCTAAATTAGCATCAACACTTGTAGTAACCAAAAGTGTGCCTTTATATTTCCCATACAAGTGTGTCCCATCGATAGAGAGACATAGGCATGTAATGTTTAAACCCATCGATGCAAGGCTTGAAGGCCCAAAACAATCGTTCAAACACCTCCATGTTGCTGTAGTAAATGCCTTCAGCAATAGCTTTGTATTTCTATAAAACTACGGTGCCCGGGTTTGACTCCTGGAGGGCTTGCATGAAAAAAGGAAGTTTGTTGTACGAACTCTCCCAATCCCCAAAAATTTCCGCAATAGCTTTCTGTTTGGCATATCATGCTCTTCGATAGGGAACATCGAATTGAAATTTGTTGGAGATGAGATGTTGTATAAATTCAACCCTCAAACACGGATCTTTATGCATAAACGACTTCACATAGTCACAGATTATGGAGGAGTCCAAGTGTCGGTGATTACTGGGCGGAACTTCATTCACACAGTTCTCACGATGTGGGCCCTTGTAAGATACGATCTTAAAGGCATGTGTGGTCAGATTTGTTTTTGTACCACGTAGCGACCAACTACACTCCCTTTTGCATTTAAGATGAAGGACATTCTCATTCGACGTCACCGTGGTGTAGAACTGATTCTGTTCTATGGAATACAATTTCACCATTTCCTGGAGCACTTTCTTACTATCGAAAATCATGCCCTTCTCAATTTCTCCCCCGACAACAAACGAAGTCTGGCTCCCCGAATCAGCCCAATACATGTCCACCTCATAGTTCTCGTTTATTTGAGTGAACCAAGGCAATGGAGTTCTAGCCATAGCATCATCAACAAATAATTCGTTGTTTATAACATCTTCCTCATATCCGCCTTCACCCTCGTCGTTTGTATCATCATACATATCAAGAACAGACAATTCGTTGTTTACAACAGGTTCAGCATTCACCAAAGTTTGAGACGGTGTTGCTTGAACATGTTCTTGCGTAGGAGAGTAACTGTGAAACTGCATCGGTGATGAAATGTCATTGTTTGAGGTAGATGGACCAGGTTGCTGCAACATTGACACCGACGCCCCTTCATGTACAGGTGCAGTAAAATGTGAACTGAATGGAATGTCAAATTGATCGTCGTGTAACATTCTACTGAAAGATCTTATTCCATATTCAAATGACGGAATGTTGTATGAGGGCATTTGTAACGAGCTTGTATTGTATGAGGAAAGATATGTAGGTTGTTGCTCTGTCAAGCGAATAGTCTGTTGAGTACATATAGACACCATTTCCACATACAAATCAGTGGGAAGAGACCTCATTGCAAGGACACCCCTCAAAACCTCCAAATGGTCGTCATTCAAAACAGGTAAGATTTGAACCCCACTGACATTCTCAAACCTCATTTTAATGTTCAGTTCAACATTTGTTGGGTTTGAATCAGTTATAATATAAACCTTCTTCAGCAAATCATTGTAAGTCATACAAGGTTTCAATGCCAACGGTTCCATTTTTCCTCCTCTATACTCGACATTCGATCCGACACACAAAATTTCACCCCTCCCCCCAACGGCATAACAAAACAATCAATTGTGAAGCCATGTTCTACATAACAATCGGAACACATATTAGATGACACAAATACACAACACAACTAAAACCACAATGATTCCATTAAATCCTCAAGCTAAGCATATATATAACTTAGTGTTCAACAATGTACTTATTTACCTAGTTAATCAACAATGTAGTATATATTTAAATGTACCTAATTCAACAATGTAGTTCGTAAACATACTTGAAATTTACACACTAAGTATGAAGAATAATGTATGCTTCATATACATGGTTTGCAATTAAACAACATACATATAAATATACTTAATTTCAATAATTAAACAACAATGTATTATGTAGTTATACATATTTCGCATACTTGAACAACAATATAGTACATACATTGTAAATTACAAACATAAATTCCCAAAAAACATCATAAACAAGTAAAATAGTTAAATTCAATACATACCTCAAATTCGATCAATGTACTGCGTAAAAGTGTTGAACAAAGAAGAAGGAATAATTTTTAGTGACTATGATGAAGATCTAAGTAATGGGGTGTGATGAATTTGCTACAAATATGGAGGATTGGGCGAACAATGTGGCGCGGGTTAGGACTTGTAAATTGGGGGGTTTCGTTTTTTTTGAAGAACAATGGAAATAATAACTCTGCTTTGACTGAAATACCCGATACAAAAACGCCAGCCTGGTTAGCGTTTTTGGTACAATGGTAAAACACCAACCTGGCGTTTTTACCTAGACCAATTTTTTTTAGAAATTTCAGTCAGGGTAAAAACGCCACCCTAGATGGCGCTTTTGCCTTGACTGAAATTTTAAAAAAATAAATGCCCAGGAATAAAAAGGTTAGTTGACGTTTTACCCTAAAACTTAGTTTGGTAAATAGTTTTGTCACGCATCTAGTTTGGAAAATTGTTTCCATTTAAGGCTCACTTTGGCAATTTTTCCAGAATCTAATGAACATAATAGATTAACGACGTTTATTTGTTGAAAAGCTAAAGAACATAACAAATTAACGACGTCTAAAATATATTCCAAGTAGAAAGTATTCCGCAACTATCAATCTTAACCTCATTTTTTTCCCTTAGCCATTTTGGGCACACCCCTATATATAGGATTTTTATAATTCGGTCAATGTGTAATCGTGGATAGGTAAGACCGCCTTGCGCCAGCTCGGGATTGGAAGGTCTTCAATGTGCCAATTCAAAAAATAATGTGAACGACTACCATAAATATATGCAGGAAAAGTTCCTCCTGAATACTGATGAAATCAACGTGCTCAGAATTGAATATTTCTCGGTAAGTTGAGTTTTCTTTGAAGCTTCATAAGAATAACATGACAGCTATATCATGCTATCTTACAATAAAGCAATGACTAGATCACAATGTCTAACCAGGTCGCCGAAAATACCCCTGCCGTGTTTATATACATAAAATTTCATGCTAACATCTGAGACAAGAATGTCAGAAGATCATTCTCTCCGTAACTTACATTCAATCACCTTGAGATAACATTCCTTGAAGCTTCTGCAGCCAGTTGACGTACTGATTTTCCTCCTTTTTGTGCATGTGTACTAAAAGGAAGTTCATCAAGCTCTCTCCAATCCCCTTCGTATGTAAATAGTCTCTGAATGCATCTTGAAGATCAGAGTCTAATTCACTGAAGAAATGGAACCATATATGAATATCAGAATATCAACATTGAATCAGGAAATCTTCTCATGGATCTAGAAGATGAGGTTCCAATTCACTGTAAATGTACTGAATAAAAGATAATAAACACTAGGAAAGAAAAAAGGAGTTGCAGTCTTGCACTTCATAAACAAAGAATATAACTATAGCGGATACGAAGTATAACACGGACTAGAAAACTGCTGCACATTGGAAATCAAGCATGATGAATTGATGACCATTAACATTAAGTCATTCAACCAATCTCACTGATCAACTCTCCCTGAAGGTCAAAAAGTGACTAATCCAAAATGGCAAAGAAGTGGGCGGATACTAGTAAATAAGAAAGTTTGTAAGCAAATTATTACTACCTCGGTCCAATATTTAACTTTATTTATTGGGGTTGACATGGAGATTTAAAAGTTGTTAAATGTTCAATGAAGAAATGAATTTAGGTAAACAGAAAATAAGAGAGAATGCTGAGGGATAGATAAAAAGATTGATAATATAGGGAGTAACAATTAAAATACAATCCTATAATTTCGAATAAACTAACTAAAAGGGCTTGTTAATCACAATGACAACATACATTTACCTAAACAAGGGGGCCTTGTAATTTTTAGGACCTGTAGAGCTTGTTGATCTTAGATAATCTGCAGAATGGATATTGAATTCTGGGCCAGAATGACCTGCATTGGTAACTTCGCACTTAAAGTGGAGAAGTGAACTTAAGCCAGGCTTTTTTATGCACACTTTCATAAGAACACCCCTTGGATATGTACCATCTCTTGCATAATCTGGTGGACCAAGTAAAGCCGATACAGCAACATCTTCGCCAGTATCACATTTCTTTCGCAATACTACATCATTAGAATTTGGAGTATCCCATTCCACTGTGAAATCTCCTGGGGAACCAGCTCGATAATTCTGTGCCAGGAATAAGATATAAGGTCAGGCATCAAAGTAGCATGGTACCAACTTAAGCACTAGGGGAAAAAAAAAAAAGAAAGAAAGAAAGACAGGACGAGCAAGCTATTCAAGCCGAGCTTTGGTCTCTGGCACTTCCAGAAATCAACTGAGTTTTTGATGAATTGCTGAAAGATAGCCCCATGTGAGTTGCATATAAATATAGTCTGTGTGTACTAAAATAAGCATGTCAAATAGAAGCCAGAGAAATATCTTAATGATATCGTGTACTCCAGAGAAGCAAAAGACTAGTTCATTCGGCAAACAAGAACTCTGTATATATAGCTTACCATAAGCAACCCAATACAGAAACCATTTACTTCACTTCTTCGTTCTCCACAAGTTTGCAACCCAAGACACAAACCAATTAAAGGATTACTAAACAATATGTATACAAGATATATTACCCTTCTCCCACTCTCCTTTCTCTCTTCTAGTAAGAGACATTTATTATTCGAATTTCCTGGTAAATTTCAACTATAACAATGAATCACATCTGGACTTTCCCTTTCAAACCAATGGTGGTAGGCTGGGGTTTTTTTGCACAACCAAGATTATGTGCACAAAGGCATTGCTACTTACCTCTTAGCACAAACATTGACTAGGACTTAGGTAGGCAAGGCCGCAAGGCATTGCACAGCTAAGCAGAATTCTCGACCCCCCCCCCCCCTCTCTCTCTCTCTTTTTTGTCTCAAAAACTAAAGTCTGAAATTGCTTTGCTCATTTCAAGTTATCTACACGATCAAAAAAAAAAAAAAAGAGAGAGAGAGAGAGAGAGGTTTTTGAACTAACTGATATATATCCAATTATACCGTAAATATTATTCAGCTATTCGCTTTTGTAAATATTATTTGTCAAAAAAATTCAAGCATTCTATGCATAAGCAACTTGTAGTAAGCTTCTCACAATAAACTCTGCAAGTAGCAAAACACACAGCTGGGAAGTGGGAAGTACATTTTAAAACCCTATTAAAGTTCTTCCCTTAAATGGTACTAAATCCATAAGTCTATAATTAAGCAGCTGTATCAAATTCACATTTCCAATTAGCATTTTTCTCCAGCTTAAAATTAGATACAGATAGACAATAGTTTTCCCTTGAGTTAGAGTGCAAATCAAGCAGTCTCAAAGGCGTTGACTTTGATGTTACATCTTTTTCATGATATCCCTCTTGAGGGTTCTAAAATTTCAACAATCATCACTCCTAAATTGGTAGGAGGATGACTGGACGGTGCCACAGTGGACCCAACTTGATATATTTTTCTAACCTCAGGTGACAACTAAATCATAGAGGACAACAACAAACAGCTTCCATCTTGGTATGCATAATTTCTCACTTTGACATTATACCTTGTAATCTTGTATGTCCAACATTTCACAACCAATACTCCCCTGTCCTCAAAAAGAGACCATGTCTCTATATTCAGTTGTCTCACAACAAGATAGGTTACTCTCTAATTTCAGTAATTTAATTCACGAACTTCTCAAATTACACCGATTGATACCTTAACTACAAATTACAGAGTACTTTTTGTCGTAGTTCTGGTATTATATCACAATTTCTTATACATCGACCATTAATCACTCACATGTAGCCTATTATTCCAACACGGAGAGATTAAATGGGATATGAGTTTCTCATTCTCGTAATTCAACCTTATAAATAAATAATGTCTACATAGAGGGGTTGTTTTGCTAGATGAACAAAGTTATGCTTCCCAAAAAATTGCATTTCGAAAGTGGGTATGATTTATTTTATCCCTATAAAGTCGAAATTCTCATGCGAAGTTTAGGAGCTACATAAGCGGCTTTGCACCATGTTTTTGTCAACCAAACAACTTTCCGATTTCCAATTTTTTTAGGCTCCTCAACAACTTAAAGAAGCACTTGGTTTATTTTAGCCTACTGGTCATTGCCTTGCGACAAATAATACGGAAAAAACGCTCGAAATAATTAGCAGGGTTTCAAAATTTCGAAACTATAACACAATTCCAAATTTCCAATCACATATTCGCAGAAAACCCACAAATTACTCAAAAACAATCAGAATTCAGGTATGGTGTACATTAATAAACTACAACCCTAAAATCATTTAATTTTAGTTCACAAATTTCCAATGAAAGAGGCATATTACAGAAATAGCATTATCTAAAAAAAAAAATTGAAGAAAAATTGAGGAAAGAGAGGGTAGAAATACTTGAAAGCAGGGAGAAGAGAGTTCGTGAGTGATTTCAGACTGCAAGATTTTGAGTAAATCGAAGGCTTTGGCTTTAGCGGCTTCCCGATTCTTCAGAATCGTTTGCATTGCTCTTACGTTCCGCATTCTCGACTACCACTACTTCTCCAGATTCTTCCAGAACTCAACTCCAGCAGTCAAAGCTCAAGGGCGTTTGTCTTGCTCTTTAATTTTTATTTTTATTTTATTAAAAAAATTGGAAAAAAAAATAAAAAATAAAAAAAAAGATAATTTCTAAATTACCACCCGTAAAATACACTCTTTTTGAAATAATCACCCGTTTAATTTTTATTTTTATTTTACCACTCCTTAAATTAAGTAACCGCTCATATTACCACATTTTTTAAGTTTTCGGTGAAGTTTCCAACCGTGGACCCCATTTTTTTTATTTCCTTCCTTTTTTTTTCTTCTTCTATTCTCTCGATTTCCCTCTCTCTCACCCCGATTTTTTCTGTCTCCATTCTTCTTACCTTCTTCAACCTTCTTCTTACCTTCAATTTCAAGCTCACTTCCAAATTCTTCCTCTTCTTCTTCATCCACAATTCCCCACCAGCAGCACCATCCACCAATTTCCTAGACAACTACCATAATCAACCTCACCGCCCTTAACATACACCACTAGCCACTGCAATCTACCCCACCACCCTCAACACACCCCACCGATCACCGCCTTCAACTTCACTGCCCTCCACACACATCTCACCGCCCTCAACAAACCCTCATCGACCACCGCCTTTAACCGCATACCATCAAACATTGCTCAAAATCATCCCTACTTAAATACATGAATTGGTGTTTACACCCTTAAGATAAATAAATAGGTAGTTTTGCCATTATATATACAAGCACATTTTCTGTGTGGCCACACCGTGTTGCCGGTTGACAATACAACGTGTGGTCGACTGACACACACCAAAACATTGATCAAGTAACCCAAGACCGACCGAGTAATCCCTAACTGACCGAGAAACCGCTGATTGACCGAATAACCCCTAACCGATTAACCCGGCCACACAATGACCAGCCATATATGACACTTAGTATGTACCAGTATGCAGTATCTAATTATTGATGTAGCTTTGTCATTTCTTCTACTATTTTTTTAGGGCGCTCCCATTGATCTTTTTGATCAATTTAACTTGTCAATCCAAAATGGATTTTGTAAATAAAGTGAACAGCAAACATCCACATATCCACATATCTGAATGATGGCAATTACTCAGCAGCTGAGTAGGAGTGCCCCCATATAATGTCCGTTAGAGTGTTGAGCGTCACCGTCAAGTTTTAATGTCCTTGATTTGTCTTATTTACATCCACATGTCATGTTCATCTTTTTTGGTGTCGTAAATTCAAATATCCACACTTCTTATCCATTGTTCTGGCAAGTTGAGCTAAAAACCTTTGCTACTTGAACTTTTTAATTTGACTAATAAGATGTGAGTGGCCCTTGGCCCAATTTTTTATTGGTAAACATAATATATTATTGAAACAAGTTATAATTGAAACATGTTACACTTGAAACAAGTTATAATTGAACCATGTTACACTTGATACAATTAATAAGCGTACAAATTTGAATACCATGTACGTGTACATGTTTGGCTTTTCTACCTGGTGCATTAAATTAATAATATTATTAATAAATTGGTAATCACATTAAACATAAAACATATTGGCCTTTGACTATTCCTAACTATATAAAGTAAATGGGGATTTGGGTCAAAACATAATGGTTTAAATTCATAATCTACTGTCCATGCCCATTTTTGAGGTCATAGTGGTAAAACATATTAAAACAAAGTAATATCAATACATCAATTTACAAAAAAAAAAAAAATTGAATACTTAAAAGGGGGTAGTTGCATTTATGAGACATGGGGTAGCTAAGGATATAAGTCATATAACGGCCAAAATTGCAGCAAATACACGTAGACGTGCGTGTGTGGCAGATATGTTGAGTCACAATAAATGCTATTACCAAATTGCCCAAAATTTAATGATGATACCCTGTTAATTGACGAAACAAGTTGATCAAATATTTTGCGTTTTTTTCTTCGTCAAAAAAACCACAATTTGTAAATGAGCCTTGTAAACTTGAATTTTCTCATTTTCGCCATTATTCGAAAATAACATGACAAGCGCTTCTTTAACCAAATTTGAAAACCCTGAATTACATAAACCTTGAACAAATTACTACTCCCCTTCCTCTCCTCCTACTAGGGCTTACTTCAACCTCCATACTCTCTCTGCTCACACTACTACTACTACTACAGTTCCTCCTACTGCTCAAGCCCGAGTTCGAGGAGAGAGAAATCAATGGCGAACGAAGCAGACATGAGCGGTTGGACCGACCTTCTTCATTCCTCCACTAAGCTTCTCGAACAAGCCGCTCCTTCCGCTCAGTTTCCTCCTCTTCAGGTTTTTCTCTCTCTTCATTTCATCGTCGATGTTTCAAGTATTGCGGCATTTTTGAATTAGGTTAAATTGATGATTGAAATGTAAACTTTTATTCATGTTTGTATTGATTTTAGAGGAATTTGGATCAATTGGAAGCCTTGTCGAAGAAGCTCAAGGCTAAAACCCTAAGAAATGAAGCTCCTTCTCAGTCTATTGCTGCTACCAGGTCCGCCTTTTTTTCGTTTCTTATTTATTTTATGTTTTTGTGATTGAACTGCATTTTGCTTGTTGTTTTTCATTTGCATTTTGATTTTTATTTGATTGGTATCTATGTATTATGTTAATTATTAATTCAACCGTATTCTATGATATAATGTCCGCAAATTTCTGTAATTGGGTTTGTGGTTTGGGGAAGCGGGTTTGTGGGGATAGAGGACAGGCAATTGGTTTGGTTTGAGGTAATTAATTGACAGCATAACTCGGGGATTTTTTCAATGAGCAAGGAGATTAATTATAGGAAATATAGTATCTGTCATTGAATTCCACCTTTCTCTACTGAATTTAGATGTTGAGTTAGATGGCTGCTAGTATTCTACAATTCTCTAACTAAGGATCATTGGCCGGTTACAACTTAGAAGGGTATATATTTTTTATGGGATTTTCCTGGGATTTATTTACTGATTTACTCATACATGCCAAAAATTTCCGTCTTGATTTGGAGAGAGGGAGGGGTAATGATAGATTAAGGGTTAAAAAGGGGGATGAGAAGATAGTTTTGGTGCCTTTTTTGGGAATTCTAGGAGGGATAAGGAGTCTAAGGAGGGTCAATTTTGTAGTTAATAAACTGAATATATTATAATTCTGTGATGAAGATAGTAGGTCTATGAACAGGCAATCTGATCTTAGCTCTACCAGATATTAGATTTCATATGAGTTGCAAAACAAAATTGATCTTGAGAAAAAGTTTCTGCTTTTAAATTTTTTTATTTTTTGGGAGACGGAGGGGGGAGCTTTTATAATTTAGTTAACAAACTCCACCAAGGTAATAATACTGTGGGGAAAGAGTGCGCAGAATCTCAGAGCATCACTTTTTAGCACGATGTTAGTATACCCCAGCCTCTGTGTTACTATCAGCCCAAAGCGTGTTGCTAGCACTTCAGCCATATCGGCACTCCACTGTCCACACTGCACTATACCTCCTGACGCCAACAGCTAGCAACTCCCCTATCTCTGATCTGATGAACACTCCAAGGCCTACATGCCCTTCATCGAATATTGCTGCATCAACCTTTATTTAATGCTTCCTCCTCTGTTAAACTCCTAAACTGAGAAAATGGTATCATGGTGTATTGGTGTTTCTTATTTACCCCCCTTTACTCTTTCCTTATATGCATCGGCTATTGCTGTGGACTTAATTTGCTGCCTGTTGATAGGTTGTTAGCTCGTGAGGGGATTAATGCAGAGCAACTTGCAAGGGATTTAAAGTCTTTTGAACTGAAGGTAAATGCTATTGAATTGTTTCGGTGTATGGGAACTAATCTTTGCTGTTCACTTCCTTTATAGTAGATGTATAATGCTCTTTACACTATCATGGAATTGTTGCTGTACTTGTCTAGAAAATCTAGAAGTTTCACTGTGTCCTCTTGCAATACCCCTCTTATTTTATTGTATTTTTATGTTTATTTTTTTTATGTGTGTAGAATGATTTTGACTCAGTTTACTTTCTTTATCTTGAAGACCACCTATGAGGATGTTTTCCCAGCTGAAGCAACTAGTGTCGAAGAGTATCTCCAACAGGTACTTTCCTTCCCTGTTTTGTGGTTTACAGTGAAAGTTTGAACATTTCCTAAAGAAATTCCAGGATTAGGTTTATGTCCTGTTATTTTCTTTATTTATTGTTTGGTTGGTTGGCATTGTAATATAAAAATGGATTTTTGTCTACAGTCATTTTGGTTTAAGAAATGTAGATTCATAGGTTTTTATGTCCAACATTTGTGCGTAGCTGTATACTTCCTAGCATGATTTGTTGGTTGTATCATTTAGCTCCTTAAATTCTTCTTGCAGGTACATGAGATGGTAATGGTCTCATCCATCCAGGAAGCTCAGAAGGATAATCTGAGAAATTTTGATGACTATATGATGAAGGTTTTGGAGGTTAGTGTGCCAAGCAGGTTGCTCTGGTTTTTGTTATCTTATTTTCAATGAGTATGTTGTTGTTGTTGTTCTGTATGCTTTAGCTCAAGTGCTCATACATTTTGCCCTACTCTCTTGTATTACGTCTTGCTATCAACGTTGGTTATTGTGATGTATTTCTAGTGAAAATTATTATTGTTAGTATGATATACCATTTGCATGCTAATTTTTGTTTGAATTAAAGTATATGATTACTCAACCTTCTTAAAAAAAAAAAAAAAAAGAACTTACTGTCTTGGTTATTGTTTCTGCCCACGATCACCTGGCCCACACAACTATCATTATACTTTCTCCTTTCTGAAGTTTGATGCTGCATATGTGTTGCATCTTTTTGTGATGTGTAGATCTTCTGGTTCGTAATATATTTGATAGTCATTCATTTAGGAGTAAGAGAGTTACAATTCTGATCTTCAGGGAGTTGGTTTGACGGTGACAAGTATTCAGTTGTTGAGGAACAAGATTCACTTTGGTGGTTAAGAAGATCAAAATTGTTATTACTTTTTCATCTTCAGACGTATATACTTAGTATTCTATTTTTTATTTTTATTTTTATTTTTTTTTATTTTTTATTTTTATTTTTTTGGGCATTGAGTAGTCATTGCTTTGTTGAAATTTGAGATAGAGTTTTGGCTGAGATACCATGCGCTATCTTCCACAATGGAGTGTATGATAGAGAATGTATTATATGAGCACAGTGTGATTTGATTTCTGTTGACATTTGTTTTATTCATTTTCAATTTAGGAATCATCATTTGGATTGATAATTGGTTAAACCATTGTCCTGTTATTAATCGATTTAAGTTTTGTAACCCCTGCCTTCTTCACACTGTCAAGCATAACCTAGCCCTGTTTTGAAAGACTCCTAATTCAACAATGTCATAGCCTAATCTGGCTTGTATTTTGACCCCCTTTATTGCAATCAGTGAAGGATTTGATCTTTAGTAGTCGTCCATTTCAAGGTGCTCTCTCAAGTGAGAAGGATTGTTTGAGATTATTACGTAAAAAGAGTGCAAATGGCTCATGCACAAACCTCGTGGGTTAGTGTTATAACTCTTATTGTTAAGATTTAGAGTGTCTCTTAACCTGGGTTTGCAAGTGTTTTGATTTCTTAATAGGCAGAAACCATTCTCATATACAATATTTTAACGTGTAAAATTTCTGTTTCTTTGTTCATAGGACATTATGACTTTCTTGAGTTTAAAAATTTTGTTTATATTATTATTCTTCCTGTGCTTCCTGGTGGTTTTTTTTATTTTTTTTTTTATTTATTATTATTATTATTATTATTATTATTATTATTATTTTAATAAAGAGTGAGTGTTTTGCAGGGGAAGAAGAAGTTATTGATTACTGGAATTCTAACAATAAACTTTGCATGTTTGATTTTCTGCAGTACGATTGGCAAAAGGAAAAAAGGGATTATCTTCAAGTCTTGAGCCGAATTTCAACATTGCCTCGTTCTAATACTGGTGAAGCAACTAATGCAATTACTCGTTCAGGTCAAATAGTATCAGTGTCTTCTACACCTCAAGCCTTTAGTGGTTCCTCCAGTATGGAGATCGTCCCTCAAACTAATAGGCCCACTGAGGAGAAGAAGGCTTCAGTTTATGCTGAGGTTGTGAGGAGCCTCAACAGTGCAAGGGAGCGTGCTTTATCATTTAAAGTAAGGCTGTGGCTTTATAAATTGTTCATAGTTTACTGTTTCCTTTATAATTTCACCTGTGTGCATGTGTGCGTGCTGCGGGTGAGTATGTAATTATTTTATATTATATTATGAATTTTCTTGTTTAGCTCTTGTGATGATGGCATAGTGCATGATTACCCAGCTACTGTATTATACTGCATAAAGCTTTGAAAGAGTACGGCATAAGTTGTGAAGGCAGGATTTTTATTGGGATGTCAAAACTCAAGAAATGTAATGAATATTATTATTTGCTTTCCTCATAAGTCTCCATGTTATAAGCAAAAGTTTTTTGAAAAGAGAAAAAAAAAAAAAACCAACCTCGATCCCCAGAAAATGATATTGGACTGAGCATGAATAATATATGTCTAATGAGCACTAATGAGAGATATGATCCCTCCACGTTACTTCTTTGTTATTAATATATATTTACCTGTTGATGTCTTAATGGATATTTTCCCCTCAACTTATTTTATTTTTCCTTCCATTACTTTGTGATTTGATAATTTTTTTATGTGTAGTTGGAAGTAAACTTTAGCGCTTCTGTAGTACCTATTAAACAGAGTTTAAATTTCCATGTGAATGTTAATTATAAAAAAAAAAAAAATCCTCTATGACAAGACCAATTACACATTGCACAATAAGTGTCTGAATGTCTTGGATTTTTATTTTATTTTATTTTATATTTTGTATCCTTTGAAGTAATTAGATTAATTTAGCTCTAACTGTTCAACTAAATGGATTGAGTTAGTGTTAAGATATCTAACATGAAGCTGACTTGTGCTAGCCTTCCAACCATTTAACTGATTTTTGTAGGCTATTTATTTATTTATTTATTATTATTTTTTAGGACAATTTCAATTTTGCTACCACCAAAAAGCAGGCACCTCAGTTTTGCTACCCCTTAAATTTTTTTTTTTTTTTTTTTTTATTTTACTACCACCTAAAATCACAGTTTTTAATTTCACTACCACTTAACGGAATCCGTTAAGTTTATTCAAAAAAAAAAAATAAAAAAAAATTAAAATGTTTTAAAAAAAAAGAAAAATCCAGCCACCCTCCCCCCTCCCTTTCCTCCACCACCTCTCCTGTCAGCCACCCTCCCCCCTCCCCCCGCCGGCGACCGGCGCCCAAAGCGCCGACGACCCTACCCCACTGCCATTCCCCCACCAACGCAGCCCACCCCTCCCTTTTCCCCTTCTTGCTGCCCCGACCTCCACCCCTAACCGGAAACCACCCCCCTCCCCATTCGCCCCACCGGAATCGCCGCTTCCCCCCCCCCCAAACACCCTGTGCCGGTGTTGCGACCCACCTCCACCCCCAATCCCCTCCTTTCTCGATTTGGTTTTCCGCCCTCCACAACCGGAACTCCCTTTAAACCCTTCCAACCATTCGAAACACCCTCAAAACCCCTCCCCCACTCCCAAAAACCCCCAACAACCACTTCCTCACCGTCAAAAACCCTAGTCGCTAGGGTTTCGGGGTTGGAAGTTTTCGAAATGGGGGATGGAGGGGTTTAATAGGTGGTTGTGTGGGGGTTTCGGGGAGGGGGGACTGTGGCTTAGGGGAAGCGCCGGAGCGGCGAGTCTAGTGGCTGAGCGAGCGAGGTGGCTGGGCGAGTCTAGTGGTTGGGCGAGCGAGGTGGCTGGCAGGGAGGTGGCGGGTTGCCGGAGCTCTAAGGTGGTTGGGGTTTTGGTTGGTTTTTTTTTTAATTTTTAAACATTTTAATTTTTTTTAATTTTTATTTTTTGAATGAACTTAACAGAATCCTAACGGATTCCGTCAACTGGTAGCAATTTTTAACAACTCTGATTTAGGTGGTAGTAAAATAAAAAAGAAATTTAAGGGGTAGCAAAACTGAGGTGCCTGCCTTTTGGTGGTAGCAAAACTGAAATTGTCCTATTTTTTATTTATTATTATTTATTTATTATTATACTCCTGTCCTAAAATAAGCTTTCAAAATTTTAACCTAGTGAAGTTAGAAAGTCAAACAGTTTCAAATTTCAAAGTGGTGGACATGATCAAAGCGAATCACAAACACTTTAGAATCGTCTTGCTTAAAGTTTGATTTGAGATTGTTTAATATGGAGCATTGCAAATTAACTGACTTGATACGGCAAGACTACTCGAACTAGATACCAAAAGTTAAAAACTGCATGTCAGTGTTGAAAAGTTTCTACTCAAATTATATGAGTCAGTGTTACTCGATTTAAATGGGGTGGTTTGATGTCCTAAACTTAAGGTCTTTTTGACCTGTTTGCTAGTTCATACTAATTTATTAAAATTCTGGATTTCTGAGTTTGTTTTTGTGTTGTTCATCATCGAGAAGGTTTTTAGTGTGTTAGTTTCAAATGTCTCTTACTGAAAGATTTCTTCTCATCGTTGTCTTTTCCAAGTTTTTGCTTTCTAATCAGTGCATTATTGAGTAGTCTTTTTTTTTTTTTCCTTTCCTTTTTATGAAGCCTGCTTCAGCATTTAAGATTGCTTTTGAAAGTTTGGCTCTTGAGGCATCTGGGGGAAAGTCTGTTGGCATGCAGAAGATATGGCACCTTGTGCAGGTTGGTTGTGAGATTATATGATTCATCTTGATGACTAAACAAGATATTGCTATTTATAATTTTTCCTTGATTTAATTTTAATGTATTGGTCCTTTGTAGACATTGGTTGGCGAGGATGTAAATATTCAGCAGAATATTTCAAGGAAAATGGTGTTGGTGAATGGTGCCAGGCGGCATTTGGAGTGGGGACATTCGAAGCATGTCATTGAAACAATACAAAATCATCCTGTACAGGTAAGTAACCACCAGTTTTTCTTGCTGAGCAAGTGTTTCTCAAAACTAGTGCTTGTGCAATCTGGTCTCCTGTTGGTACTTTTTGGCTTGTAGTAGTTTCTGCCAATAGATCTCATACTTTGTTAATACAATAATTGTCCAGCCTTAAACAATAATCCCATCTTTTACTATTGCATATGTATGCTTGCATCTTACACCTGACAATCTGACATGGTTTTTGTTGCATTAACATATATTCGGGTCTTGTAATCAGGCTGCACTTGGGGGTTCGGTTGGTAATCTACAAAGAATTCACGCATTTCTTCGGGTTAGTTGAGTTATTATTTATCAGTTAATTTAATCATGAATTACACTGTGTATTTTAGGACTTTATAATCATCAATGTCATGCTTTTTACAGATCCGTTTACGAGATCACGGGGTTCTAGATTTTGATGCAGCTGATGCCAGGAGGCAACCTCCTTTGGATACAACTTGGCAACAGGTCCTATAGTATCTGTTAAATTACTATTTTCTTTTCTATCCTGTCTAGATACCCTTCCTGTTTTTGTTTTTTTTGCAAACAGTTGCTATACATTGGTGAAATGACAAGGGAGGTCTGAACATTGTCTCAGAATTGATATCCCTACATTTTCCTAGTTTATCTTTCACGATCATCATATTATTTGAAACCTGATAGTAATAAGTTAGTTCTTGTTAAATCAGGATTGGGTTCAGAAATTGTTTCTGAACTTGGTTGTTTCAATTTAATATACCTGTTTCATCGGTGTGAAGCTATAGAGGACCTGAATAAGAAAACGGCTTTTATTTGTCTAAAATACTGAATCTTCTCATATCATTGTTTCAGATATATTTCTGTTTGAGAAGTGGGTATTACGATGAAGCAAAGAGTGTAGCTCAGTCATCTCGTGGTTCTCTTCAATTTGCTCCTCAGGTACTAGTTGTTCATCCCCTGCATCTTTGTAAGGTATAAGATGATGTTTCATAACTCTCTACTGTGGCAGCTTTCAGAATGGATATCTACTGGAGGTGTGGTATCTGCAAATACTGCTGCCGCTGCTTCTGAAGAATGCGAGAAAATGTTCAGAATGGGTGATCGCGGGGCTCGAGCAGTGTATGACAGAAAGAAATTATTACTTTATGCTATGATTTCTGGATCTCGCAGGCAGATTGACCGCCTTCTTAGAGAGCTACCAAATCTGTTCAACACCATAGAGGACTTTCTATGGTTCCAGTTGTGTGCAATACGGGAGAATTCACATGGAGCCTCATCCTCTGCACTGAATGAGGGGTCTGTGCCTTACACCTTAGAGGATTTACAAACATACCTTAACAAGTTTGAGCCATCATATTACACTAAGAGTGGGAAGGACCCTCTCATGTACCCATATGTTTTACTATTGAGCATTCAGTTGTTACCAGCTGTCATCTACTTGTCAAAAGAAATGGGTGAAGGGTTTAACATTGATGCTGTCCACATTGCAATTACATTTGCGGATCATGGGGTTTTTTCAGAAAGTGCTGCTGCAGGACAGAAGCTAGGATTGATGGATGCTTTTGCTGAAGTATCTAGCATGATTAGGCAGTATGGGTCTGCATACATAAGAATTGGAAATCTTTCTATGGCACTCGAATATTATGCACAAGCAGCTGCTGCAGTTGGGGGTGGTCAATTGTCATGGGTAGGGAGAGGTAGTTTAGATCAGCAAAGGCAGAGGAGCTTAATGTTGAATCAGCTTCTTACAGAGTTGTTGTTACGTGATAATGGAATCTATCTCCTACTTGGACCTAGGGGTGCTGGAGAAGAAGCTGAACTGAGACGGTTTTTTACTGATGCTGGTTCAAGACAACAATTTCTGCTTGAAGCAGCTCGACAGTGTCAGGAAACTGGTTTGTTTGACAAAGTAATAATCTAATGCTCTGATTCCTTGGTGCTTGCTAGCTAATTAGTGCTGCTATCTGGATATATTAGTCACATGTTACTTTATTATTCCGAAAAATGGTTACCCTCCTTATATTAAACTGCTATGGTTTCTTATTTAAAAAAAAAAAAAAAAAACTGCTATAGTTTCTCATTATGTCCATTCTTAGATTGGTTGACAGGGACTAGCCCAGGAGGGTATATATGATCCAAATTTTATAGTAGGTCTTTTAGTGAAGTCATGTTATATGCCTATTATTAGGAGCTAATACTATGTTGCCACTTTTTGAGATGAAAAGGGTATATTATTGTACCTTGTGTTTCCTTGCTTATGATCATGTATTCGATCATCGTCAACTTTCTTAATGCTCTTTTCATACTGAATCAGTCTGTAGAAATTCAGAAGAGAGTTGGTGCATTTGGAATGGCTTTAGATACAATTAATAAGTGCTTATCTGAAGCAATCTGCTCACTATCACGTGGCAAACTCGATGGTGATAGTCGGACAGCTGCGCTCATCCATTCTGGCAATGAGATATTAGAGATGTGCAAATATTATCCTGAGATCAGGTGTGTATTTATTACAATCGCATATACTTAATTTTCCATTCAGCTGTATTCTTATTTCAGTGTAGCTTCTCCAAGCTGATGCTCCAGAAAGGGAACTGTTATGCCAAATGCTGGATAAACTTGTGCAGGAATATAATATTAGATTTTTTTGGCTTCTTATTCTCATGTTTACAAATTTATGGTTCTGTTGCTTAGTTGTTATCTTGGGAGCTTGCTGGTTTCTGCCTTTTGCACATACTTATCAATACAGTGCACTTTATTCTTTTTAAATATAATGGCAGGAAAATTAGCCTGGGTGAAAAAGACTTTAAAATTACCTGAGGGCAAATTGTCATTTGTATATGAAAAAAACTCTAATTTCCAGGTTTTAATATAACAAAAATTACAGATTTAAATGTTTGTTGTGTGTGTGTGTGTGTTGGGGGGGGGGGGGGTCAATTGGCCCTATAATTAACTCCGTATATTCTGCTTTTAAGCTAACTGGACAACATTACTGCACTAGGATATTAAGTTAAACTCTTCTTCCCATCTAGTATATTACCTTTTTTCTCGTGTTGCTTTTAGCTTACAGGTGAATTTGTTGCTGGTCCTCCCTCTTTAACTAAATGCAATCATTTCACTGTTAAATAGGAGTTACATGATGCAGTTTACTTGTTTGCAAAATTGGTATGAGTGTTATTTTCTAAATTATCATTTATTCATTTGGCCTGAGTCTTGAGTCTCCTCATTTTCCTCCTTTCCTGTTGTCTATACTGTTTGCACTTATAGATTTTGTAAGAGCCATAATGGTTAATTTTGTGCTAACATGTAGCTGGGATGCATTCATAATTTCTGTCCTGGAGGCTAACTTGAAATTTCTGTGCAGCGTAAAAGATAGAGAGCATGTTATAGAACAAGAAACTGTCTTGAGACAGCTTGAGGCGACACTGTCAATTCACGAGCATGCACGACAGGGCCGCCATTTGGATGCATTACGAGAGATTGCTAAACTTCCATTCCTTCCACTGGATCCACGTGCACCAGGGTTAAGCATGGATTCATTCCAGAATTTATCCCCTTATGTCCAGGCTTGTGTCCCTGACCTTCTAAGAGTTGCCTTAAGTTGTCTGGACAATGTGACAGATACTGATGGGTCTCTTCGTGCTTTAAGAACAAAGGTAATTACAGGCAGCCTGGTTTCTTCCCTGAGCATATACATTCAGCTATTGGCTATGTGTCATCGCATGCAAATATCACATCAGTTATTATTAAACTCCATGCTTTAGCTTGTTTAGTTGCAAATTAGCTAATTTTGATCGTATGGATGTGTGATACTAGAGAAGTGGGCTATTGGCTTTCTTGATGGACAAAATGCTCTAATATTCCTTGAATCTTCTGATTATCATGATTGGTCTTATACAGATGATCACACTCCTCTTTACTAGTTTCGTGTCTGTCTTCGTGCTTTTTTACTTTTTTTTTTTTTTTTTTTTTTTTTTTTTCGCTTTCGCAATAATGCTGACACACGCTAGTGAGAAGTACTAAGTGCTCATTCATTGTAAATATGATGAACTTGCTTGTCTGATGTGAGTTACTTTCACAGGTTGCAAATTTTCTTGCAAACAACCTGCATCGAAATTGGCCTAGTGATTTGTTTGAGAAGGTCGCAAGAAGCCTTTGAAATCAAGCACAAGGGAAAGGTTGGCAGCTTGGACAGCGCTGCCAAGCTTACTGTCAAGTGCTGGTGCCAAGGGCTTACCATTCCTCTTGCACATTTTGTACATTTATGAAACTAGAACTTCCTATTTCTTTCTTTTTACCGATATATAGAATTTTTCTTGCGGCTAGAGCAAATTAGGCTGTGTGTTTTTGGTATTATTTACCATGTTGTCCTGCCTTTAATTACTTTTCATGTAGACAGTTAGAAGTATTAGTGACAACTAGAAGAATATTCAGCTATGTTCTCCAATAGTATAATTTGTCATATGGCTAAAATTATTGCTTCTTGCACTTCAATGAATGCCATTTCAGGCTAATTTAAGAGGTTTTAACCCTGCTATGTGAATGTTTATGTGTGGATGCACCGTTTCATAATATGTCTAAAGTGTATCCGAGTTTTGGATTTCTGTCATCGAATGATATTATCACCTTTGTTCATGTCATGACAGGTTTGAATTTCTGTTAATTACTTTAATTACAAATTAGGTTATTTATAGCATTATTGGATGAAAATCTTTGGAATTAATCATGTATTTTGAAGTATTGCTGTTCAACCTTCACTGACACATACCAAAAGAGGAAAAAAAGAGGAACAGGGGATGGGGAGTTGAACTGCCGCAAATGAATTGTGGTCCACAATTTTCAATTGATGAATTTATTATTTCTTAAAAATTTGTAAATTACTATCTCAAAAAGGAAGTCTTTGTGAATTACTACCCCTAAAAAAAAGTTGTTAATTACTACCCCTAAAATTGATTAATTCTAGCAACTACTACCTTTTTCCCTAATTAACCTACTTAAGCTCTTATGACATTATTATTCGTCTAAATTGTAATTAGTAGCTTTTAAACCTTAATTAATTAGATGAACCCTTGCACCACCGCCCAACCACCATTGCACAACCTCGGCGGCCCCGTTTACCACCTTCGACAACTCCCCCATCGTGAAACCCACTCCCCGCGGTCGATCCCCCACCACGAAACTCACTCTTCCCGTTCCCCCACCACAAAATCCACTCCCTCCCGTTCCCCTATCACGATGCCCACCTCCCTCCCGCTTCCTCGACGCAATTCCCACCACCTCCCTTTCCCCACCACGAAACCCATCCCCCTTCCCTTCCCCACAATGAAACATAGCCCCATCACATGGCTGGGCTATTTTCGAGGGCTAGGGGATGAGAGGGGCGGTAATCCGGGTTGGGGAAAGGGGTGCAGATGGGCTTTAAGGGTTGGGGAAAGGGGAGGGGCAGAATTTTGTGGTGGATGACCAAGATGGGGGCGGATTTTGTAGTGGGGGAGCTGCCGGAGGTGGTAAAGGGGGGCTGCCGGAGGTAATGGATAGGTGGTGCAAGGGTTTAGCTAATTAATTAAGGTTTAAAAGCTATTAATTATAATTAAGTCGAATAATGATGTCATTAAGAAATTAAGTAGGTTGATTAGGAAAAAAGGTAGTAGTTGCTAGAATTAATCAGTTTTAGGGGTAGTAATTAACAACTTTTTTTTTAGGGGTAGTAATTAACAAAGGCCCCCTTTTGAGGTATTAATTAACAAATTTTCCTATTTTTGCTATGGATGATAACGAAGGTCAGTATTGATGAATTTATTACTTTTGCTGCATTAGCGTGGGTTGCTTGGGCCTTTAGAAACTCTGTTGTCTTCGATAATCCTTGGAGTAATTGTGTGGAGGGGGCTATGGGTTTTGTGAGATTGGTGGAGGACTATAAGTACAGGGCGTCTACTGGTGGAGGTGGGATTAGACACTGAGCAGCCTCGAGGAATTGCTGGCAGAAGCCTCGTAATGGGGTGATTCGGGTGAACTCTGATGCGGCAATGTTGGCTGGTAATAAGGTGGGACTTGGTGCTGTTCTGAGGGATGGTGAAGGGAAGCTGTGTGCTGTAGCTATTCGCAGAGAAGCTAGGATTGATTCGGTGAAGACAGCAGAAGCAATGGCTGCAAGGTTGGGCATCTCTTTGGCTGTGCGGCTTGGATACCGATGTGTGGAGGTAGAATGTGACTCATTTGCTGTGGTAAATTGATTCAACACATCCGTGAAGGGAGGTCTCCCCTTGATTTGGTTATTGACGACATCCGGGAAGAAGGCAAAAGCTTTGAGTCTTTTTCTTGTGCCCATATTAGAAGAAATGGGAATGCAGTAGCTCATCTTAGTACTAGGCTTGAACCATGTAATGGAATTGAACAAGTCTTTTTGGACTCTTTTCTGCAAGGCGTCTCTGCCTTGGCGGAGATTGATACTTTGTTTGTGAGTGTTTAATAAAATGCTACCGCCCATTTTTCCCTCAAAATAAGTAAATAAATAAAAGTTCAATTGCTTCAAAATTTGTGCTGAGTTGTACATCAATTAATACTATCCAAGGCCCTCTCTTTTTAACTTGTGTTTAATTAATTTGGCCAGATTTTGAGATTGGATACCCAAATGGTGGAAAAAAAATATATTAAAGTACTCTAATGGTGAAAAAAGTGAGAAGTTAAGGCATAATTGTGTAGTTAAATCCTTAACTTTCTAACTAAATAAAACTAATTAATTTAAAATTAATTAAAAATAAATAAAACCCACCACCACTAGCCACCCTCCCCACCCAGCCCTCTGCCCCTCCCCTCCCGTCGTGCCTAGACCCCCCTTCCCTTGCGCTGGCGCCGACACTCCCCCTACCCTCTCCGCTGCCCCCTAAACCACCATAAACCCCATCCCGAAACCCCCCTCCCTCGAAAAATCCCTAAAAAACTCCTCCCCTCGCCGCAAAATGCCCTCAATTACCCCTCCACACCTTAGAAACCCTAACCCAATAAATTTCCATTGAATTTTGTTAGCTCCTTATCAAATTTTAGTTTTCAATTGAGAGAAATTAATATTTTCGTTCACACTTACCCAAAATCACAAGGTTTTGTCACTTTGTGGCCATCTTCTGATCTTGATATAAGGAGGGGTCCAACTAACTAATTAGAGGAACATTTTAATTTTATTTGAAACCAAAAGAGAGATCATTTCCATGGATTTCATCCTTGGGATACATATCCATAGGTAATATATGAGAGATTGAGACACCAAATTGAATTTTGTTTCTTAATTAAGCACTCAAAATGAGAATTTGTTTTACTACTTAAAACTATAACATGACATTTTATCCTTCAAAAGACACATTGTAATAGAACATTTTTATTTGTACACTGATATTGATCATAAAATGATTATTGGCCTAGAGGCAAATTCAGCTAGGGCCTATGCACGATAGGTCACAAATTTGGTTCGTTCCTTCCTTCTTACCCATATTTTCTAATACTTGCGCCTACAAAGCGTAACACCATCACCAATTGAGAGAAGAATAGACTCAATTCGAGGCATTCTTAATTGCATCGTATCCATTTTGTTTAACGTATTTCATAACAGGGTCATTCTTGAATATTTCATCATCACTAGCAATGGCAACTGAACCAAACCAAAGAGTGTTGTCAAAGGCGATTACTCCTCCAACCTTAACAAGGTTAAGCAATGGCTCATGATAATTGATGTAGTTTTCCTTATCAGTATCAACAAAGGCAAAATCAAAACACCCTTCCTTACCCTGCATATTTTATAATTGTTATACAAAACAATACGTACACGTACTCTAAATTTTGAATACAATGCGAGATTAACAAATACTTGTACATTTGTATGTAGTCACATGAATTTATTTCTAAACACATCTATTTTATTATCAATATTGTTGTGAACGGAACCGCAGGAAACAAAACAGTAAGAACAATGTTACCGGGAATGAGATTGAGTCGCGGACTATGTCGTTCTCTTTAGAACATTCACGGTACTGCCTCGAAGGTGTGCAAGCAGCTCGTACGTAACCGGATGTCCCCCAGGATAAAACAGCCTCTAAAATTGCAGCATAACGGTTCAGCCATTAACGCACCATTAAGCCAGCATAACGGCCATAAACTTAATTTTTCAAAACGTTAAGCAAAATTAATGCCCCATTAAGCCAGAAAACGGAATAAATTAAGACGGTCAAATTTCAATTAACACAAAATCTGGGAAAAAACGTTAGTTTAGCAAAAATCAAGGCACTTATTAAGCCTTGTTCATTTAAGAAACCCATCCCAACCTAGCTTGGTTTGGTGCACGTGTGTGATAGGTGGGCTTGGTAGGTAAGTCCTCCCTCTCCACAAAATGTAGGTAGCCCTTGGACCACACCTAAATACTCCACATTATCCATTATAAAGGAGGACAACCTTTCATTTCCCACCAATATGGGACTTTTTGTTTTTCACAAAATTCACATATCAATTGTTCCAACAAGTGTCAATCAAATTATACGAACTACAACACATAACTTACAAGGTGGTTTGAATTTTTCATATCAACTAGACGACAATTAAAAATAAATGTAAAAAACTCTAGATTCATTAGTACATTTATCTTACCTTGCTTATTAGGTCATTCAAAAATGGCATGGCACTTCCTTGAACAAAGTCAATTTTGTGTTCAACTCCAGCCTTTTTAATGGATGTCAGTCCAACCTCGTACGCCTCTCTATTCGGGTCAACTGCTAGAACCTACAATCATACAAAATCAATGCTTCAAGACTAATACTTTGCAATAACAATAACGATAACGATAACAATAAGTCAATAATATAGAAGGATCCTATCGTAAAAAAAACAATAATATATAGAAGGATAAAGCCTCATTATTTTATTTAAGAAAAACGCATATATAAATTTACTTGGCCAATTTTTTATTTTTATTTATATTAATTTTTTTTTTAAATGTGAACTAACTTGAACATATTTTCTGAACTAAGACCTAATGTAATTTGATTTTACACAAAATTTTTTTTTTATGTTTTAACCCAAAGCAAAGTATTAAAATAAGGTAAACTAATCAGATCTAATGTGATTTAATTTTACACAAAAATTATATATTATGTTTTTACCGAAACCAAAGTATTAAATAAGGTGAACTAAACACGTTCTGAAGATGTCTTTTAAATTAACAGGTTGAAACTCCGCCTTGCCATCATCGGGGAGAGCAAGTGTGTTGGTAAAATATCTGTCGATTCCAATAATAAAACAAAGAAGATGAGGGAAAATACTTGATTGATGATCTCAAATATACAGTTGTGCCACAGAAAAGAATCAACTGCATTGGAAGCAAAATACGCCATCACCGGTACATGTTTTCTGATGATGTACACCCCCCAATATTAACACAACTCTCCTCGTAATTCGTGTACCTGAACTCGAAGACTGGAATTACTCAAGAACTGTTCAGATCTCAAAAGGTAGCGAGGTTTGTGTTTTTGTGTTTAGGTTTTCCATAACGAAAATAACATATGTATGAAATAAGAGTTAAGGAGTAGTATTTATTATAGGAGAAGAAAGAAATAGAAACAATCAAACAAAGCAAGACAAGCCTTTCCCGCAAAGCCCAAACCCACGGCCGAGCTATATATAGCTCTCTTGCATGAGAGCTCTCGCTCAGCTCGGCCCTGCCTGTCGTAGGCTTACTGGGTAGCGAGCTATAGTTCTCTCGCATGAGAGCTCTCACTCGGCCCTGCCGTAGGCTTTCTGGCAGCGAGCTCTAGCTCTCTCACATGCGAGCTATAGCTCGGACCTGCTGCAAGCTTTCAAGCAGCGAGCTATAGCTCCCTTGCTAGCTCGGCTTTGCGTGGCTCACTAATCTTGCGTGCTACAAATGAAACAAGATAGTTTATGCCATGAGGAAAAGAGAGAGATGGAGGAATTATTATCCTCATAATGAGAAAAGTAGTTTCCCACCCTCTCCCTAATATAACTATTACCTCCAAAATGAGGGTATTAGTTCCTCTTTTTTCAGCTCATGTCACACCATCGCTACATAATTTTTATTACAATCACACTATCACTATCTCCTCCTTCCATATTTTCACTTTCATTTTGCTTAGTTTGACTTTTATTACCCTATTAATACATCTCCCTTAATCCAAGCATGTCATAAGAAAAAATATTAAATACATATAGCATTACCCTTTATTTATACTTGTATATAAGTAGTCCAAAGGGATATGTATATTATTTTCTATTTTATACAATAAGCTTGACGTAATATTAGGGCGATGAATTTGGTGATGTAATTATAATGATCGATTTATATGTAATTTTGTAAGAAATTGAAAGTCACAATACAATTTTTTTCGTCCTCTAATTATATAAGTTCGTACATGTGTTTGTATTTCTCTACGGTAGCTTCTCTAATTTCCTTCAACTGCTCATGCTCATTTGGGTAACCACTAACTTCAATTCCAAGATGTACTATGTCACAAACAAATAAATAATTAAAATCCATACCATATTATATACAACTATACAAGTATCAAGTTAATCAAATACGGAGTAAATAATTTCATTAAACAAAAAATTGCTACTCGTATAAATTTTTATATGATGATCATAGCATTGTTTATTTATTTGACACTAATAATTATTAAAAGAAAATACAAGTACTTTATATATATGCATTACACAAACATATAACCTTTGTATAAAAAATATGATTGTTTTTATTTGATTCAATTTATATATATTTATTAGATTTAAATTTCTTTATATGTTATATAACTTTTTATTTATGAATCAATTTTTATTAGAAAAAAAAAATAATCGTTTTGTTGGGTTGGGCCAAGGGTCCCTTCCTCTTTGAAGTAGCCCATTTATATCGGTGATTAATCTTGTGGCAAGTATTGTAGTTTATGCCCAAGTGTAAAGGCTTCTCTGAGAAGTTTACTTATTACTTTGACTTTTGCTATGTCTTTTGCTGTGAATTTGGATGGGCAACAAAAGTCCTTTATTGGCTCATTTGTTGACAATATATATTAGAGAGAAGAGAGAGGAAGCAAAATAGTGAGAGAAAGAGGGAAAAATAAACAGAGTTTTAATTTTCAAAACAGTCCTCATTTACGTTTTTCAATAAGCAGTCTCAAAAATTACCTCTAATCAAAGCTCAATTATGTCTTTTCTGATCTTATTTGAGCACTACCAATGGTGAACTAAAAATTTGCTCATGGGCATTTTGGGTGGGCATAAAATTTGCTCATGTATTACAATGGTGAGCAAATGAGAAAAAGCAAAAAAATGCTCATGAGCATTTCTGAAAATGCCCAAGACTTGAGCATTTTTAAGATGAACAGTGCTCTGGTGTGCCCCACAATTTGCAGTGGTTATATTTTTTGTAATGCAAATTCTGAAATAAATATTTATTAAAAAAAAAATTAAAATTACCAACGGTCATAAAATTTAATTCTCTATAAATAGACATGAATTTTGGTATATTTTGGTATAATTTTAGAAATACCATAAATCCTCCATATTCTTTATTTTAACGATAAAAACGACACAAATAAAAAAAAAATAAGTTACACAAATTTAGACTAGTTTTTATTTATTTGGAGTAATATTGTTAAAATATAAATGAAATTAATAAATAAAGAAGTGTTGTGTAGGAGAGAGAAAGTAATGGTGGGGTATTGAAAAAGTAAGAGAGAGAGAGTAGTGGGCAACCATTTTTTTTGCTCACCATTGGGAGAGAAATTGTGAAAAAAATTTGCCCATGGACAAAACAGATTTGTTTAGAAAGAAAGTGGGTGGGCATTTTTTTTGCTCACCATTGAGAGGGATCTTACCTCAAATTTTGGTAGCTTGTTTGGGATATCAAGGCTTCAATTTCAACGGTGTAATTGTCATATACTGCTACGACTCGTGAGTCGTGAGATATTGTTGTTGGGATAGAACTCTGTTTTTCTGGTGATAATTTCTCAATTACTTCATCCATAAATTAGCTTTTTATGATTGTTGTTATTAGGTAAATCAAATACCCATTTTGAGACTTGGAATTGTGTTTGTTTAACATTCTTATATCATAATAAGAGCAATTGGGTATTTGGGTGCAGTGGCGGAGCCAGGATTTGTAATCCGGGGGGACAATTTTTAGATGTTTAATAATCGACAATAATTATAAGAAAAAAGAAATTGATCACATAAATTGTTTAATATATATTTGAAATCGCTTATGAGATATGACAATTATTCTTATATGGTGAAAGAGGAGTTGTTAAAAAATTAATTGCATATTAAGAAATTTATTAACCAAATTTTTTTTTTATGCTGGTAAACCCCAATTTTAAGGTATGTAATCCTTAATAATCGATAAATATGATTTATCAAATGATAAGCATTTACACAAATTGATAGTAGATGTAAAGGGATTTGGGTTACATTTTAAAAAAAAAATAATAATAAATAAATAAACTTTCTTTGACTAAAAATAAAATTGGAAACTTAGTTCCAAACAAGCTATAAAAAAAATAGAATTTAGGCACACATAATTAGAGAGATAAAAAAATACGGAGACATGTGTTCATTACAAATAGTTTAATAACACATTAGTAATCACTATCAACAAGGCGATACTTGATTAAACAGTTAAATGAGAGTAATTAGAGGTTTGAAGACTTATAATACTTTGTATATATAAATTACATACTATATAATGAAATTTAAAAACCAGTGTAAAAAAAAATGGCAAAATCCAAAAACAAGAAAAAGAAGTTAAATAGGAGCACTTTGTATAAACTATAAAATGAAATAAAAATAAAGTCCAAAAATAGCAAAAAGAAACAAAAAAAATGATCGGGTAAAGAATCGAACCTAGGATCAAAGAGAAATACAAGCTTTACTCAAGCCCATCAACCACCAGACCAAATGTTGTCTTTGTTATATAAGGTATACATGTAAGGTATTTATTCTTATTTACAGCATTTATTTAAGCTAACATAAATTAAATTTTTTTTTGGAAAAATGGGGGGACAACCGTCCCCCCTTGTTCCTACATGGCTCCGCCCCTGTTTGGGTGGACTCCTTAATCAACCGATTATGTTTACTCTTATCTTAGATTATGCTTGTTCAAAATTCTACACCCCAAATTGTAGAGACTGTCTCCATTAGTGAGACTTAACTTTGAGTATTGAAATACAAAATGAGTTATTTTTACCTTCAATGGTGATACCCAACCTACTTCTTAATTTACACTTATCAATTTAACAACTCATGTGAAGTCTAATTTTCCAATGATAAGACTCTTTAAAGTATAGTAGTATACTAATGTCACTTTCAATTTATGACCCATCATCCATATTGTAAGTTTTTCAAAAAAAAAAAAAATAAAATAAAAAAATAAATAAATAAAATTAAAACGTAAATAAATTACAAAATATATTATAATATTGATAAGGGGTTCACACTTTTTGTCAAATGAGACCTAAAGTTAGGTATTTAAACTTACCAACTTTCCATTAGAGTTGCTAAGTTTAGATACCAATTTTTTTTTTTTTTTCTTAGGCAAACCAAATTATTGGTATCCTTTGCAAAAAATTCTCTCTCTCTCCTAAAAAACTCCCTCAAATCTCATCATTGGAGATGGTCTTATATAATTTTCAATCCATACATAACACTATATAAAAATAGAAGATAATACCTTTTCTATTATCATATGTTTTTGGGATGAAACCTATTTAGAATTAATCTGAAAAAAAAAATTCACATAATTCGTATATATATATATATATATATATATAGAGTATGGATCATGTGAAAACAAATGTTAGGGTGAAAACTGAAAACGATTCATCCTAGCCGTAGATTATAATCTAGCGGATGACATCTAACGTTTATATACTAATTTTCTCTCTCCTCCCACGAAACAATTTCTCTCTCCTCCGTTATTTTCTTCCTCCTCTCCCTCCTCTCTCCTGCTTTCTCTCTCCTAATTTCTCGACATTTTTTTCCCCAATTTTCACGCTACTTTTTTCAAATTCAGCTTCAATTACTTTGATTTCAGCAATTTTTCAGCTCCACGATCTATTATCAGGTGAGTTCTTTGTGTTAATTTCGCTATTTTTTGCATGATTTGAGGTTTTAAGGTTTTTGAAATTTTCATCAATTTTGTTCGATTTTGTTTGATTTTGCGATTTTCTGTTCGATTTTGTTCAATTTAGTTCGATTTCCTGTTTTACTAATCGATTAACTTTAGTTTCTTCCTTAATTTCATTGATTTGTTCGGTTCAGTTGAGTTTTTCCACCATTGTTAACTAATTTGAAGTTCAACTTGTTGATTTGATTGATTTTTGCAGTGGAAGAAGAAGCGTATGAGGAGATTGAAGAGGAAGCACCGATAGATGAGACGGAGATCTAAGTAGAAGAAGATCTACAGCTTTCACGATTTTTCACTCGCATTGAGAATTAGCTTTCTGATATTTGTGACGGTATTTTGAAGCTTCTGGACATTAAGCTTATTCCTTCTGCTAGTAGTGGTGATTCTAAGGTCTTTTATTTGAAGATGATGGGAGATTATCATAGGTATTTGCGGCTGAGTTTAAGACTGGTGCTGAGAGGAAAGAAGCCGCTGAGAGTATTCTCACAGCCTACAAGGTTGCTCAGGTTTAATTAATTTTTTCCTTTTTTTTGTTTGGTAGATCTGTTAATTAGGGTTTGGATTTGGTTTTTGTTTGTGATTTTTGCGTTGATTTGCTATGATATTTGCATTTTGCTGGAATCATTGAGGAATATTCAAGAATTTGATAAGCTCTTTATGAGTTTCTACTTCAAGAACAACTCATCTTCTGTGAGTGGCTCTTGTTTTACCATCTTTATAGGCTCCTGGTGCTTCTGTTGTTGATTACAGGAGTTATTATCGCATTCCTCTTGGACATCTGCAGTGTAAAATGTGAAGGATTAGTATCTATTTCTTTTTCGTTAAAACATATAAATTAGTTTTGAAAATCTGTTTTTCTTGATCAGATATTAGGAAGATAATATTTGATGAACTATAGGATGTTTGATAAGCTTGTTTGTTTCTTTCTTTAACCAAGAGCATTGATGGTTGTTCTTGCAATTGTGGTTTAAATGGTGTTTGAACATGGTAATATATATGTGTAAGAATCAAATGGAAAAAAGAATATGGACAAGAAATGAATAGATTTGTTTGGATCAGAAACTCGTAGAGGATACATATCCTCTAGTCTCTGATGGTATATTCTTTTATTGGGGAATTGGAGTCTTTTTTTAAGAATTGCTCTTGAAAATTTTAGGCATGTAATTGCTTACCTTTTTCTGTAATCTGATGCATGATTTGTACTTCACCAGGTATCAATTTTTCCCTTTGATCTTCAATAACTGTTGATACTTTATTATCATCCTGAAACATGCAGGGTAAAGGACATGTTAGTTAAATGGTAGAAGTGTGTCTTTAGAAATTTATTTCTAGAACTCGAGTATGCTAGTTTGCGTTATTGCGAGCTCTATCATTCCTGATCTTACCTTGTCAGCTGGAGTTAGTGTAGTAACCTTCTTCAGCCTTTGTGAAGATTTATCTTTGATTGTATGATTTTTGGTGCCTGCCTGTTCAATATCTACATTTTGTCGGGATTCCTCATATACAGGTGGCTTGCTCGTATCATGATTTCCTGGTATGCTTTCATTTGCCTCTGCTTCTGTCCTTAAAACGTTGATCTTGTCAAGCTTGTTTTGCTTCAGTCTGTATGAAGTCTGTATGATGTTGGTCTGTGATGTTGGTATGCTTTTATTGGCTGTTTTGGCATGTTGAAAGCCTATTAGCTCAATTGGTCGAGCACCGTGTAATCACGGGATGTAGGTTTGAATCCTACATGGACTTTTTTAATACTTATTTTTATATTTATTGACCTCTGGGTAAATGGTGTCAAATTGATATAATTACCCGAAGTTCATATATAGTTACCTTATTTTCGATATAATGACCTTAGAATTATGGAAATGCTTTAAATTTTGTTTCAGTCACCTTATTTTTATATATAGTGATCTTTATTTTTGTATATAGTGACCTTTATGTAAATGGTGTCAAAAACTCAGTCGATATAGTTACTTTATTTTTGTATATAGTGACCTTTATGTAAATGCTGTAAAAATTGTTATAGTTATCCTATTTTTGTATACAGTGACCTCTATGTAAATATGGTCAAAATTGAAATAGTTACCCTATTTTTGTATATAGTGACCTTAATGTAAATATTGTAAAAATTGATATAGCTACCCTATTTTTGTATATAGTTACGTTATTTTTATATATAGTGACTCTATGTAAATATCGTCAATTTAGATGAAGTTACCTTATTTTAAGCATGTAGTGACCTTTTAAACGGTTGAATTGATTATATGTAAGGTTGGAATGATCTTAGGGCTTTAGAACCGTCTGATCTTTTGTGCTAGTAATGAATGGCTAAGATTGCTTGTTTTTAGTTTTCACCATAAGTTCTGTTTTTAGCGGAACCTCCCCATATATATATATATGTGTTTTTTTTTTTTTTTTTGGTTAATTACCAAATTGCCACTTTGATTTGCAAATGCAAGAAACTAGAATCTTCTCGAAAACCCAAAAAAGTGCAAACTTGAATTTTTCCTTCGTCACTTTCACTACACAGACTAATACAGCAACTCTACCAAACGCCATTTCTGCAAGTAAGTATTTCTTCCCCTTTGTTTTTTTCCTTTCAAAATTGATATCTAGATTTCTCTAATTAAATTCAACCTTTTCTGATTAGTTGAATTGGTTTTTTTTTTTTTTTTTCATTTATTTCATTTAATTTGCATTATATTTGCTTAATATCTTTAATGATCCCAGAAGATTGAAACATTTGGATTTCTGGGTTTGAATCGTTTTGTTTAATCTTTGTTTATCGTCAAGCAATTAGTTGCTAAATTAGAATTTATTGTTGTATGCTTTCTGAAAAAGTCGTGGCACTAACATTATGGCCTTGCAAATTTGAAATTAAATTTCCTAATTTAGTTCTAATTATAGTGGAATTGTAAGATATCTGTGATTTATCATTGGCAGTGCCAAATCTTGGGGATTTGGTGTTTGGACATTACACTTTCCCTTATGGGTTAGGCCAAAAGAATAAAAGATCCAAATTTCTCACAAAAATATTTACTTTTAGCTTGATCATGCTCTTATTGTCAAAAACCTAATATTCCTAGCCGGACATGGTTTATAGTTTTTTTCCCCCCTTATCCCAGATTAATACCTTTTCCAACTTTTAGTTGAGTTGGGTGTGGAAACATTAACCTAGATGATATAGATGTTCAATGTATTATAGTTGTAGGACTTGTAGCCTTGTAGGTGAGGGCTAATATGAGATTTTCAAAATTGGGAGTCGTTGACAATTTTCATGTTGAAAGGTCAAAGTAAGGTCTTGTTTAGAATGGGGCTCATAAATTAGAGAGTGATGCCGTCCAAGATAACCCAATTGAATCATTGGTTGATGTAGTGGTGGTTAGAGGTGGAAGGAGGGATGTGAAATCATTATCCTCATTTAAGGGTTGATACAAGGGGAGGGAAAAGGGGGGTGGGGGGAATTGGTGGTGAACTATTACCTTCAATTGGAAGGTTATAGTTTCCCACCACTTTCTCCTTCCTCAACCTGCATCTCTACTTTGTTTCATTCTCTTTATTATATCTCCTTTTAACCTTATTCATTGCTTCCATGTTCTAATTGCCCAAAGAGACAAAGGAAAAATGGATATCTTTCAACTTTCTTATGTTAATCCTATCCGTATCAAACAAAGGTCAACTACTTGGATAATAGGTGGCAATTTTTAATGCATGTTTGAACTTTCTTAAGAGTTGATATGCGGATCACGATTCAGGAGTGGAAGATGTACCTATCCTTAAGATAAAAGTAATGTACAACAACTCTCCTTTTAAATTAGCATCCATATCCAACTCTCTAGTTGTAGGCCAACTTCCATCTTTTTATTGATTACCCTCCCTCTCATTATTGATCCTTGTCCAATATGAATCAATATCAACCCGCTTTTACAAATTATTGACTTCCTGAATTCCCTTTGGCTTTGTGCTGTGGTCTCTGGGCTGATTCACAGGCTAGTGAAAACGTCACTACCTTCAATGGTAGTCTCAAAGAGGTTCTCAGGATTAAAGGCTCCATTGAGATTAGACTCACCATTGGAGGGAGTCCCAATCTTGTTCCATGCTCGAGGTTTTCACAACTTTGATCGACATAGTCTCCGTATAAAGTGAATCTTAAACAAATATATTCTATTCTAATACAGTAATACTATTATTTTTGTTATTATTTTGCTATTTTTACGGGTGTTCACAATTTGAAGATCAATTTCCAAATGTATAGACTTTATGTAGTGGCATATTGCCTATTGTGCTGAGACTCAACCATTGAGGTTGTTCAGATGATGGTGTCAAGGATATGGAATTATGTAGTGTCATGGAGGATTGAAGAATGAAAAAAAAAAAAAATTAAATAAATAAAATAAAACAAAATAAAGAGTGAAAAAAGTGGAGATAGTCTCTATTACTCAATAAAAAAAAATTCCATTCTTGGGTTGGCCTTTGAGTTTAGCTGTTCTTCTGCAGTCTCTATCTTCAAATATTTGTCCATGCTTAGAGTTGCTTTCTCTTTTGTGATCATACAAGTAGTAATTTTGTGATCATGCTTAGAGTTGCAGTTTCCCATAATATGCTAATTATGACATAAAATCATGTGATAAATAGCCACAGAAAATCTATGCTTCAGTTAGTGTTTTTATGACGTTCACAATTTCTCCGAATAGTTCCAACACAACAAAGTCTCAACTTAAGCCCTTCTCCTATCACCAGACGTTGACTTGGGGGAACTGATCAATTTACTTGTGCCACTTGGTCATTGCAGATTGCTCTATTATTAACGAAGGAAGAAAATGGACTTGTCAACATCCCAGAAACTCACTCTTGGCTATGCTGCCCTAGTTGGAGTAGGTGGGGTTATGGGTTATATGAAGAGAGGTAGCCTTATGTCCCTTGGTGCTGGTGGAGCATCATCTGCTTTACTGTACTATGTTTACACAGAACTCCCAAATAATCCAGTTTTTGCCTCATCACTTGGGATTGGTGTCTCTACAATGTTGCTTGGATCAATGGGTTATCGTTTTCAGAAAACGAGGAAGGTATTTCCTGCTGGAGTTGTTGCTCTTCTTTCACTTGGAATGACCGGTGGTTACCTACATGGAATCATTCGAAGTCAACACTAGACAGTGATAGGGCACCTGGAAGCATCATGGTATTGTCTAGGTTGAAACTTTAGTAAACAATTTGTTGTCTGGTACTGTAGTCTGATAATGTTTGTTGGAGTTGAGAAAGGTGGGGTATTAGTATGAATTATGAATTGTTGTTTAAGTTCATGTTTGTTTGAACATGAATAACAATTTTATACTTCGTTTATCACAGTGAAGCCATTTTATAGCACAAACTAGTCAATTTCATGGTTGGCAGTACTCTTAACTGCAGTACATGGGAGACTGGAAGATCTTAGCAAGAAGCATCTGGCCTAGTAGAATCATACTTTACTAAAAATGCTAGCTTAATAGCTAAATGTTAACTATGATAATTTGTGTGAGACAGGAAAAACAACCCTTTGCGATCTGTAAAATGATAGATCTATATATGCCAATATCTGTGTCAAGTTTTGCAAGCTATCGATCAGTCTAGCAGATTCCTGAGAGCTTGAACAAGCACGAATAGACTAACTGCGTGGACTGGCATGGGTTAGCTCACTTGTGTAGTTTAGCTGTAAAATTGTTTTTATCTTTTACTTTTTTTTTTTTATTTATTTTATTATTACTTTGAATTTATTTTTCTTCATGATTTGACTTTCCGGTTTTAACTAACTACAGGAGAACCAACATTGATACTTTGCTTCGACATATTTTCCTTCATCTTGTATTTACATGACTAGGTTTCGCCAAATCTAAAATCGAAAAATAGTTAATTCAAACCCCATGCAGAGTGAAGATCCTACGAAAGTCACCACAAACTCATGATTTAAACATGCGACTTGGTCAATTCTTAATTCTATACCATAAAAAGTCAGGTCTTGCTCAGCCTGTAACATAAATTCTATAAATCTATTAAGAAGTAGAGCTTTGAATTCCATGTCATAGTATATTGATAAAATGGTGGCTACTCAGCTAATGTACTAATTACGTAGGTAGGTCATTCAGATCAATGAGCTACAAATTGCCAGGAGTATGAGACTCCTCCGTAACTGTAGGTACCAGAAAGAAATGTTCATGCACAATTTACAAACTCTGAATCATGAAATTGATGGCAATAAGGAAACTGAAGTGCATAAAGCATAAGACAGACGCCTGGAATATGCTGAACAGCAGTAGTAATCGAGTATCTTGTTAATTGCATTATTAAGATCGGGAAACAAAATTGATTAAGAAACCAAAGTTATACAATAAGAATGACGCCATAACTTAGATTGCCTGATAGCCTGTACAGAAGTATTCTATGTATTACATAACTTGCATATCTATATGTGCAGTCTTATTAATTCTGATTGCCCGTGAGCAATTCTACCCATATGTTTAAGGGAATGGTTTGCTCTTTCTTGGGCCAAAATAATGCTCAGGACAGTGCTACACCCTGAAATCTGAATTACAACCATTAATATCAGTACATATAGTTAACTACCTGCATCAAACATAACATATCATCACCTCACATTTCTTTGCAA
The DNA here is from genome assembly GCF_001683475.1 of Chenopodium quinoa. Classification (NCBI taxonomy): domain Eukaryota; kingdom Viridiplantae; phylum Streptophyta; class Magnoliopsida; order Caryophyllales; family Amaranthaceae; genus Chenopodium; species Chenopodium quinoa. The sequence continues at coordinate 2,731,231 of NW_018744996.1, read as the reverse complement.
AAATCAGCAGTCATTGCTTAATTTTGCGAAGCTCCCAGCTGCCCTCCCCATCAAGCAGTCGCAATTCCAATGCATGGAACGGAATTAAAGCAGGGCGCTGAAAGAAGAACAAAATAATTAATACCAAAGTTTAAATGATTGGCAACTCACCCGTATATTCACTAAGATGCACAAAGGTAATTCACAGTTTAAGAGATGATTAGAAATTGGTTGTTTCCAAATTTCCGAAATCAAGGATACATAAAATTGATGCCATATCCTATTGGTGATAATAGGGACTTGCCCCTCTCTCAAATAAAACTGATGCAAATGCTCCCGTTATCATGGCGCTCTCATTCATTTCCCCATCAATCAGGCCATATCCCTTTGGTAATTCAAGGGCTTGTGTCTTTCTCTCAAATATAACTGATGTAAATGCTACCCTTTTATAAATAGAATTCAAAGAATAAAAGTAGATAACAGTGTATTATGAACTTCACAAATATACATAGTACACCCCTAATCTAAATCAAAGAGGCTATTTGTAATCAACCTTTGAGCAGATAACTCAAGGCAGTTTACTGATCTGTTACCCATTGACTCCATTAAAAAGGGCAGAAACTTGGCTTAGCAACTTCGAAAAATTTGACAAAATTTAATTCTCCTTAAAAACTGGTTCACAGTATTTCATTAATACTTGGACCGCAGTACCGATACAATAGATACAGGTCAAGTAGAAAAAAACATTAAATGTACACTAAATACAAAGAAGATATGGGGAAAAAACCCATATACCTGTGACGAAGTGACTACCGTAATGCCTAAATTAGCAGCAAGTGTATACAGGTGCTCCTCCACATCAACGCTAGTGGCACTGTCAGTCATAAGGTGAATTAGCCCAACTACAATGTGGATTGATATACAATGAGGTTTGAAAATAATTTTTCTAGTTCAAAGATGGGGATAGGGCAACAATTTATGGAAAACAAGAGTAAATGCATGATTACGTACTTGGTGCACTCATCAAGGATAGCAAATTTAGGCTTATGGAAGAATAAGCGTGCCTTCAGCCGTTCACCGGACAAAAAAAAAAATGACAGATTAGACCAGTAGAATACAATTTCCACAAGGAGATAAAACTTAAGCACTAATATTCTGACTTTCTGAGCAGTGTACAAGAAGAACTCACCATCCCCAACCTCTGCTGCTCTCCAAGAGAGAGAACATCTTCCCAATTTAGAGCGGCACCCAAACCGCCTTCCCTTTCCAATAGATAAGTCAGCTTAACATTTTCTAGTATGACTTGTAACTGCTTATCCAATACATCTGAGGAGGTGCGAGTGTGATGACCTGAAATCAACATAGGAAAGTTCCGTGAAGCATTCTAAAGCATGTTGCAGCATGTCAATCATCGAATGTGAGAAACATACACTACTAATTTGATTTATTAGTTGTATCAAGTGCCTAATTCCAAGTGTTCAAACAGTTTCTATTTTTCAAGTTTACAATAAATGAACAAACAATTACATTTGACTATTTGAGTCAGCATTTTTGAGGTTGAAGTGGACTAACAGCATAACTTTCCAATCTAGATCCTAAGGTACAGACAAGTCTAGGGGTCACTTGAGGGGGAGGGGTGCTTTCCAGCTCCATACGCCACCCACTCCCCACCAATATATAAAAATGCTCAAGGTGCACCAAGTCGTTACGGAATTCCGTGCGCCTCAGTGCGCTTTGGTGTACCTTGTTGAAGTGAGGCGCATAAATAAAAAATAAAAATAATATTGTGAACAAACTGAGATGCACCTCGGGGGTGCGCCTGTGCCATGCCATGCTTCAGCTGTGCCTCATCAAAATTGCTTTGCCTAGACAACAAAAGGCCCTAGACCACTAATGCCCGGTGCCTAGGCGCGCTTTTCAAACACTGCTCCCCAACCCCGGCAAAAATAAAGGTGGCCCACATTTAGATATGAATTACTCCTTGTGTATTTAATTACTTGCTCCACTTTTCTTTTGCAGCTGTAATTTATTATTTGATCCATTTCCTTTTTTGGAAACTTGTAACAATTTTATACTATTTTCCTCCCAATTAGTGATCCCCTCATATCATATTTTAATATTTTTTATATTCTCTCTCCTCCCCACTTATACTCATTTTTGCTTTTTTTTTTTTAGGTTTCTTTTTAATCTTTCAACCAACCCCACTTCCATCATAAAATATACTTCCTCCGTTTTTTAATAGTTGTAACAGTTTGACTTTTACACTATTCATGTGTTTCATTTTGACGATTTATATTTAAGTAAAAATATAGTCATGTGAGATCTTGTTAGATTCGTCTCGATTTATACAATTTTAATATCAAATGTTTATAATTTTTACATATTGGTAATTAAAGATACTAACGATTGAAAACATGCATCGGCAAGCGTAAAAAGAGATGTGTTGCAACTATAAAAAAACAGAGTAAGTATTATCCACTATTCCTCCTAAAACTCTGTGTCCGAGAAATTGAGCAAGTAATAAAATACGGAGGGAGTAGCATTCACTAGCCTAGCCTGATAAGATACCTAGCCAGTGGATACACAGGGATTCTTTTATTAACTTGCATGCTAGAAACCCCGAAAAAAAAAGGACAGCTTGCTACAGTCACAAGGGGCCCTGCCCTCACAAGTCACAACTAGAGTAACGGTAATGGGGAGCCAGCACTGATTCCGAGCAATAAATTTCCATGCATATCATTAAAATTGGGACCTCTATGGAACCTGAACAAGCAAAACAACATATTTTCCATTCGATTTAATGATAAGTTTTCTGCCAGAACTACCACTAGATCAAACTTACATATCTCACATCTCAGTATTATCCAAATAATCCCTCCGTTTCTTAAGTGCCCCACTTTGACCGGCCTTTAAAGTTATATAAAGAGATAATGGGTTTATAGTTAATTCAAAAGTAAGGGATGTGAGAGGAGTGAAATAATAAAAGGTAGGAGTGGGAACCATGTGAAGGGAGAGATATAACAAATTAAAAATGGCCGATAAAGGAAAGTGCAGCAATTGGAAAAAATGGACGGAGGATAAGCAGCATTGTAATGGCCATAGATGTCACAATTATGTTGGAATCCACAATATTTCTATTTTTATCGTAGAAATGATGCATCATATGAGATGCCGATCCCAAAAAAAAAAAAACAACAACAACAAACAAACAAACAAACCTTGAGCAAATTGTTGATGTGTACCCAAAGCATAAGATCCTATTAGAATCTATACATCTAAACATTAGAATGGTAAAGAGCCTATCAAGGGATTAAAACTACATGCAGTCTGAAGAACGAGATATCCTAGGCAAACAAGAAATACAGAATCAACAAACAGTCACATCCAGTATCAAGGTTAATTTGAAACGAAGAGTTGAACAGCAGTCAAACAAGTGCATACCTTCATCCCTCTGCAGTCCTCTTATCTCTGCTTCCTCACGTGAAAGAGGATATATGACCTGATCCCTCAGGGTTCCTAGGCATGTATATGGTCGTTGTGGAACAACAAATATACCACAATCAGATTCAATTCCCTTTTCATAAAGTTGGCTTGGTTTTACGAGTCTTCCACTAACAATGGGCCAGATACCACGAAGGACTCTGAACACTGAACTTTTGCCACTCCCATTCGGACCTAAAAAACGGCTAACAGTCAGACAACAACAAGTGAGCGTCAAAGTGAAAGAACATAGGTTGATCAACTAACCAGTAACAAGAAGACTTTTTCCAGGTACAATGTCACATGTCAACCTCCTCGTCAATAATTTCTGGGACGGTGTGATTATGTCAACATCAGTAAATGAAATGGTTTCTTCAGAGAGAGCAAAATTTCCCTCAGATGCCAATGAAGTTTGAGTCAAGTATTCTGCATGGGCATATAATTAGCTCAGATAATCTTCTTCAACAAAACAATTCCATAAGGAGGCTTTTGCTTCTTTCTGGGGGAATCATAATGACAACAGAGCAGCTATATATTCAGGGCAAAATAATTAATCCGTTTTTGAGTCACAGAACAAAGACGGCGGAAGAAAAGAAATGCAGTTAAGCAACTAATGCAAAAATTTCCCATTAAGCTCAAGGGACTTAATGGGATACCTTGACAACAAACATGTCAGAGCGCCCTAAAATTCTAAGCAATTATGTCAAAACATAATCTCTTCCGCTACTACACTCTTTTCTTTTGACCACCTAGATTATGACAATTCACATAATTCTACAGTAATATAAGACATAAAAGTGTATTCCGTCAATTCAGCTATATTGCTTTAGTGCCTCTTAGAGAGATGAGAAATTGGAATCTCATTTCTGAGGACTGTACATGAATTTATCTTAATTGCTACAGAGCTTCTAAATGAGAAAAATTCAACAATACAGGCATGTTTCATGTGCATTATAATAACTGAATAGCTGCACAGAATAATTATATATACTAAATGAGGTCATTTTCACAAATTCAAACTGTATAGATTTTTCGATGCTCTATGATATATAGTTGGGGAGAGAGGAAGTTACAAAAGCGTGTCTTCTATTTACCAGATTGAGCAGCATCTAAGAACTCGTCCAGCTCAATGATTCGATTAATTCCACCAGAAAGCTCAACGAATTTCTTATGCAGCTCAAGTATGTCACCAAAAGCTAAAAAGCTTTGAGAGACAACAGATGCCAAGAAGCGTAAAGCATGTGCAAGATCACCTGAAGGAAAAATTATCATAAAGTCAGTGTTGCAAGATAAACCAAGTTATTTACAGCTTGTTAAACTCTGAAAATTATAAAGAGAAATTTTTTAACATCACTTCTGGTAGTGCAATAGGTTAATTTATTAAAATGATTGTTAATCATGCAAAATTGCAAATAATAAGATACTTAGACACATTTTGAAGGACACTAAGTGGCACGTGCGTGCGTGTGTGCATTTTTGTTTGTTTGTTCTCACCTTGTGTGGAAGTCAATGATCGGTCTCCCTTATGTTCCAAGGCATATAACAAGCTCAGTCCCCATGTGACATTATGCGGGAGCTGCTTGGTGACAAAATCATCAAGTATGCCATACAGCCATCTTTTCTTCATCAAAATTAACGAGTGGTTCAGAAGTTTTTCAAATTTTGAATCTACCATCTGCAAACACAATCAGGATTATTTACAAAAATCAGTATCAGAAATCCTCAACTACTAACAGTACAAGAATCAACAGAACGAATGCATAACACAGCTCTCATCAAAACCTTATCATAATTGATAAATTTGCAGGGTGAACAAAACAACACACAAGTTAGATTAATACCTAAATCATAACTGAATCTTAACAAATACTCAACTTACTCACTGCCCACTCGGCGAGGCGGGGGTGGCTGGGGGCTGTATTACATCAACATAATGAGATACTGACGTGTACAAGAACTGTAGGATACCAAGTAGACCTGGAAAATCTTTCGTCCAGTTTGGGTTCAGTTTACCTTGATTCAATCAGGCCATGTTCAAGTCACAGATCAAAAAGAGATCTAACTCCAATTATGACAACTCAAGTAATGCTAGTTGCGCCATTTATTTGGGTTGATTTGAATTGGAAAACAAATTCAGTTCAGGTCAGAATTGAACATCTTGTTTTGGGTACAATTCAATTTTGGTTTGGGTTGAGTAAATTTAGAATTGAAAACTCGACAAGTTAGTTTCCAGTGTCTACACTTGTCAAAATGAAGGCAGGCAATGAGTCAATGACAAAAAGATGGTGTGCCAGAATTCATCTTCTTCTTCTGCTTGAACACCTTAATAAGTGGTGTCGGCTACATGAACCAACATGAGGACTTCCTAGAGGTCACCCATCCTAGTACTACTCTCAATCCTTGTGGCTCATGCCAAGCGATGTGACAAAGTTTTACACTAGTTGTCACTGGCCTACCGTAACCCTCCTCCTTTATCCTTGGGACTGGCAGCAGGAAATCCACCGCCAGAATTCATACACTTCTTAAAAGTGACCTACACTAGGACTTTGAACAACATAATGGCTTAATTTTATTTCTCTCTTTGCCTCACTTCTCTCTTCCCTACTCTTGCACAAAAGAGCTTAGAATACATGCACAACACATGTGCATATAGATAAGTAATTAAATTCCTTTTGGAAAGGTTACTTAGCAAAACCAATAGGTTAAAAGACAAGGCATAGATTAAAATACTGTTCAAGAAAAGTTCACTAACCTGTAAACTTTTAAAATGTAAGGAAAGGGTAAAATCAGGGCTTGATACTAATAGAAAAACTAATAACCAATTATTTACCATAACTGTTTGGCCTATTATCATTTCTGAAGTCAGATTAAAATATATAGTTCTACCCTATTAAGTACCCAGCCAATAGTGAGGAGCCTCTACCTTTTATCTTTGGTATGAGCAAGAGAAATCTATAATTGAAGTTACTCACCGTCTTTTCTCGAGCACCCCCTCCGAAAAAAGCAACAGATTCTGCATGTGTGCGCAACCTCTCATGCATAAACCTAATCAGATAGAAAATAATAAACAACAAAGTTCACAACATAATGCCAGATAGACAGACAATAGTGAATAAATGTAACCTGAAAGTTCCTTCAAGTTGTTGCTCTTGACTTGCAAGGTCACCAAAATCCGGAGTAACACTCCTCAGAAATCCAAGTCCAAGCAGCATATATGCATATAAGAAAGCAACACCTCTACGACCTGTTAACAGCTTCATTCTCCAAGTGAACCTTAAAGAAATAATGAAATCAAGTAAGGATTGTACATAGAAAGAGAACACGTAGCATCTAGAATTTAAATCATAAACCGCAGTTGCATCTCTTGCCAGTTGATATCAGTGCTTACCACAGTATGTCCACAGTGGGCTTCACCATTCCAGTGACAAGCCCTGATAAATCTGAGGTTAACTTTTCTAGATCATGAGTTAATCTTTGATCAGCGTCTATGCTTTTGCTTGACATGTTGAAAACCTGAAAAACTAGAGTTTTTAATAACTACAACATAACGTAACAAGTGTTTTTGGGGAAAAAATGCTCAGAACACAGACAAAGCAGCTAACAAGTTGGTAATAGTCTAATCTGTCACGGACAATTGTTGGTCTAACTCATACCTTATAGAAAGCATTTTTCCTTAAGTAATTCTTGAGTAAATGTTGAGTCAAGCGAATCCTCCATCCAAGGGCCAACCTAGCTGTCAAGTGCCTAAATTATGACAAAATGTCCAGATCAGAAACAAGTCTCTTATGCTAGAATCTTCATGCTTCAATAATATCAAATAACACAACAGCATCAGTGACAGACTTTCATCTTGATGTTCAGAACATGAGCAATAATTGCCGATTAATATAACCATCTGCAGCTACAAGAAATTTAACAGCTTCTTCGGTTTATGAGCACAAATTCAATGGGTACCATTAGTCATGAATTAATTCTTGGGCAGCTGGGCCTTTTGCTATGATGATTCATGTTAGCCAACCCCAAATCATTTTGGGACAAAGGCTTTGTTGTTGTTGTACTAATGCAGAGCATCTCACAAAAAAATCTGCTTTTTATCCTGTACTTTTTCTTTCACTAAGGGTGTGTTTGATATACTTCCTAGAATTATGCACTTATGTGATAGGATCATGGAAATTTCTAGGTAAGACTCCCCAATTGAGTTTTACACAAATCTACTTCATTTCTTAGTAACATATGAATCATCAATGAAATTAGATAGTAATAGGGTCATCCTTGTAAGAAACTATACCAACTGTTTGATTTAATATGGGTAGTTAGATTGGATTCAATTTGTGACTACATAAAATCCTCAAGTAACTTACAGATACTTGTCATGAAATTTCCTAAATCCAAGAATGCTTATAATCAGCAGGGAATTTGAAACCTGAATTGTGCTAAAGTGGTACCAGTTTTTAGATACCAGGAAATATAACCTTATAGATGGAGCAATGAAAGAAGAAGCACAACTTTGTAGCACGCTGACCCCAATCAAACGGATAAAGGCTGCCTTGTCCTGCTCCAAAACAAATTTTACAGTTGTCCCTGGGGAAAACATGCAATTTAGTAACAATTTTGGCTAAAAATAATTGAATAGGATAAATAAAAAAATAATACAAGCCAATTACCATTCAAAGAGGCAATACGATCAGAGACCCATGTTCTTGAGACAACCAAGAACGCAACTGCAAGTAGCTGTGCTCCCTGCTTATCAAGAACAGTAGGTACCTGGAAAAGAAAAGGCATTGACAAATATTAAACTCTACACCTTAGCACATTTCCATGGTTCAATGGCTGCACCTTTTCTACACAGTGACCAAGTGCTCGTTTTTTTACATATATAATCTAGAAGAATGCTATCACAGGACTTTGTCCTTGAAATCAAGCAACAACTAAAAGAGACTAGCATGAATCTATTTCTGCAGGAAAGGCATAACGAGTTACAAGGAGCGTGGAAACTGAAACTGCTATGGTATGATACGTACAGAATGATGTATAAACTAAACATTAGTGTTTTATGTCATAATGATAGATCAACTATAGCATACTTACAAGCACCTGATATCTGAGAAAAAATTGTTTTCAAGAACATAGTTCACTCTTAAACAACTACAGCATACAAAATGACAAAGAAAAATAGCAGAGAAGACCATATAACAAAGAATGATCAAGGATGATAAACAGCATAAGCAATAGACCAACATTGTCACAACAATTTTTACAAGCTGCCTTATAAACACAACATGAAGAAAGTACACCACTACTTTCTAAAGTTCTTGTTTATGCTTTCAATCAAATAAATGACGTAAGTGGCCAAGTAATGAACACAACCATTGCTCATAAAACATCTTCAATTTAGGCTCTGTTCTCTTCACCTTATTCAATAAATATTCAGTAAAAATAATTTAAGTTTTTTATAAATAATTTCAGTACAATAAAAATAAGTTCACTTCAATAAAAATAAGTTCAATTTAGTAAAAATCAGCAACTCTAAAGAGCAAATATAAAAAACAAGTCTAAATCAATAAAAAAAAATAAAAAAAAAATGCATTTTAGTAAAAATAATTTAAGTTTGGCAAAATTAATCAAATTTCAGTAAAAACAACTTCAAAAATCAGGTGAAGAGAACAAGGCTTAAGGCTTAAATGTAATTCCCTCCATTCCAAAATTTGGCGAATCTTCTCAATGTTCAAAGCTTTGCCTTCTTCCATATTAAGCTTATTAATGTTCAGGCTTTACATTTTACCATATGACAATTTTTTATGTTCAGACACAATTATAGCACCCTCGTGATATTAACAGCAGTATGAAACAGGCATTATGTGTAAGGCTTTCCTCCCCACAGCCCCCACACACTGAGTGCGAGCTCACTCATTAAGTTAAATATCTTCACTCATGGAGAAAAAGAAATCAATTCACATCAACATTATAAATCATATGTGATGCCAACCAGAAAAGTCCAAGCTGGTAAATTATCACACAAATTGCAGCAACAAAAGTCATTGTATGAAAGGATTCTTTAGCTATAACTTACCAATATTTTAAACATGTTTGCAATTCTCAATGGCAACATTGTTGGAGATATTTGGAGTTGTGGTACATGGGGCAAAGTTGGAGCTCGATCCAAAGTACGTGATGATCTCAATACCTCTGAGATGTATGATTCAGAGTTTGATCTAGCAATTGATGCTCTCTGGAAGGACATGAAACTTTCAGTGCCAAGCTTTTCAGAATTGTGAAAAGGGAAAACATTTTGTACATATACATGGAAAAATGAAACAGGAAGAGTGGATTTATAAATTTAACCTTCTTATTAGTCGCAAAAGCTCGTTGCACAGCCATTGCATCATTTTGGCGGTTAGACTCTAAAGGGTTACTAGTATCCATACCATTCTCATCATCTGCCAAATTTTCATCCCTGTAAATTAAAAATACCTTTTAGTAAATCAAATTTCGGATTCTTAGATTATATCGATAATTTTTAAATGCTGAACAATTTCAGAATGCCAAGTCATATTCTCACCTTTTGTAGTGAACGCTCCATCCCCCTTCACCATCCAAGGACAGCACTACATCATGAAACGCAACTAATGCAGGGCGATGGGATATTGTGATGCACGAAGTTCCCATAGCCCGGACCTTGGCACAAAAACGCTCTTCCATATCAATTGTCACAGCACTGGTGCACTCATCAAGAATCGCAAATTTGGGCTTATGATAGAACAATCTTGCCATTCCTAGTCGCTGTTGCTCTCCCAAAGAAAGCTCCTCACCCCAATTGACCTCTGTGTCCAGAGGATAGCGATCAAGGAGATATTCAAGGTCAACCTAGAAATAGGAACAAAGAAAAATCCACAAATAATAGAGTTGAGTGGTCAAACACGTCAGTGAATTTATAGAGAGAAAGCAGCTACTCTACACAACTTCCAGATATATACAGTGATGCAAATATAAAATATAAACTATGATGCAAATAGAAAAGTAACCTACGTTTTTCAACAGATCAACCATTCCACTACGTGTCAGCGGCTCAACCTCTTGATCAGCAGTAAGAGGATAAATCAACTGATCCCGAAGAGTGCCGACAGCTGTATATGGTCGCTGTGGCACGTAGAATATCTCTTTATTAAGGTCAGATCCAACTCCAGGCTTCGCAATATGTCCGGACACTAGAGGCCAAAGTCCACCAAGAACTCGGAAAAGTGAACTTTTGCCGCTGCCATTTGGGCCTTTAAAGAAAAACAAAAGGCAAAACCTCAAATCACATACAGAAGTACCAAATATAATTAGGACACCATAGATCTCCACTACCCTTAAAAGAATGTAAATCCACTACACATATATGCAAAAATCATGGAATGGCTTCACAGATTTCACTTAACAACCTTCCCTTTTCCTGGTAACTACAATTCAATACTCCCACCATAATCTTTTAATTTACTCACTTTCTTTTTTTCGATTTTATTTTTTTTATTTACTCACAAGTCACAACTTACTATTTTTAGAAATAGGACCCACCACTTTTACTCTCACAACTAATATTTTTTTTATTGTCACTTTCACACTTTATTTTTTCTCTCTCCTAACTTTAAACACAATTCTTGGCTAAGGAGAGTAATCTGAGTATATGTAGGCAGATTACTCTACTAAAGGTCTTGGGGAGATCTCAATTTTACATTCTTGCATATACATACCACATCACCCCACGACCTTTAGTAGATCAACTACATGTAGGCAGATTTCTCTCCTAAGCCTCTTTATTTTTACTTTAGCCCCGTCTTGTCTTTACATGTGTGTCCAACAGTAGTTGGCTGTGAAATATGCTTACATACCCATATCTATATCATGATAAAAAGGGTGTAGTAGCAAACATTCCACGTTAGAGAAACAGGGGTTGTCTACGTTTCAAGGTAACCATTAGCTACGAAAAAATCAAATAGATGGGTGTCAGTTCAATGACAAGCTCATAAATGCCATAAGTCATAGAAGTGCAGCAATCCACAGCACAAAATGAGAACTGCATAAGGTTCTGCACAGTTACACTACAGCCTATGGAGAAGCCAAGTGAAGCATAGATTGACACATTGCTTGACCAGAGTTCAATCATAGTTTCACAATAGAAGGATCTAAACATGAGAAACAAACTAGAGCAACATGCAATTACAATCACTTCTGAAATGGAAATTCAGCCCCAAATAAAAAGAAACCAACGAAAACTTTCAAGCATCAAGTTCCTACCATACCTGTAATCAAAAGGTTAGATCCTGGTTCAACTTTTAGTGTCAAGTTTTCCACCAGCTTATTGTTAGATGGGGTAACAACCTGAATTTAACACAGAGTTATGTAACAGCCAAAAATTGAAAAACAAGTAAATTTGTATTGGAATTAATAGCAAGAAAGCAAGCACCTCTACATCTGAAAATTCGATGTACTTGGCTTCGCTAAAACAATTTCTACTTCCATTTCTCTGTGAAGAGGAGCTATCACGAAGACCAAGCTCTCGAGATACAGCAATTAACTCATGAATTCGGTCCGCATAACCACTGCAATTTAGCCAATAAATGAATGGACGAAAAATAAATTGCAGATATATTGTCTTCCTTTGAAATCAGCAAGGAATAAGCCACGTCTTGGATCACAATCATGCAATTAATCCAGCAACATGATAGAGGTAGCTTACAGCTAAAAAGGTGTTTTCTCAACAAGCCATTCTAAATCTACGCATAAGCGTTGCAGGAGCATGAGCTTGCATTTTGGAAGCATACATTGGTTCAGTAAGCTGAGAAATTGATATGTAATAGCCAATATGTCATGCATTAGATGGTTCAAAATTGTGCATGTGTTAAGAGGTTATATTGCTCATCGAAAACATGCAATTTGTTGTTTTTACCTACCCAAACTTCTTGCAGCTGCTGCGAGAAGTTTGGGTAAATCATTCGGTGATTACCTTTGGTACTAACTTTGAGCTTGCTACTCTTAGGGTTACCACAGGGTGTTCATTCAATGATGTATTGTTTTGGATTGGAACTCAACCTTTTCCTTTATCCTTACAAGCTTTGTCCTCCAATGATATGCTTGCTTTTTGCATAGTGTGTATTATAGATATAGATATATCTAAAAACAACAAAAAAATAAGCAATTCCCATGCAAGCCAGAGATCCCTTGCACAACCAACAGATGGAAGATGAATGGCACATAGGTATCCATACATTCTTCTTTATTTCTTTTCTTTCCTTACTTGGATCCTTAAATGAGGGATTCTTCAGCACATTCAAAATTTAAGGTGGATACTTCAGCATGGTAGAAATATAGAACTATAGGTTACTGGACAAGTAAATGACTGAGAAAGCTACATCTAATCTTAGAGGACTTCCAACGAAATGACCACTACAAACAAAAGAACATAAAATCTAGGGGGAAACGTATTATAAAAAAAGAACACAGTAAAAGAGAACAGAAGACAGTAAGACACAAGGCAACAAGACCACAAGACAATCCACTGCCAATAAGCATGACACAGAGTTGTAAATTTTCAACGTATAACAAGTCCAAAAGTACCTGAGACGATTGAGTCGCCTTGAGCTGATTGACAGAGTACCCAATGCCTGAAAAAGTGAAATGATAACACTAGTATGATATCTAAGATTGCTCAGCATTTCAGCTCGTCCTAACGTGGAAGAATCAGGCCTCAAATTGCCAGAAAAAAAGGGTTCAATTATTAAAACAACAGCTACAGTGGCACCAAGATACTTCAGCAAGAAATCCTGGATCATACCAAACCACCAATGATCATGAAGAACAACACCCATATGCTTTACTAGTGTCTTAAACTTTTGCAGAATATGAAATTCCTCTCTAGCTTCTCCCCCATAGAATGCTATACTTTCTGAGTGGGTTCTCAATCGAGAATGAAGCTGTCTATATTCCCCCTCCAGTTGTTGTTCTTTAGACATTAGCTTACCAAATGCAGGAGAAAAGTTTCTAATCATGGTCCCTGCTCCAAGTACATACGCCTGAAACACATAAAAGGGGCGTAATCAGAAATGGGTATCTCCAGATTGCGGAGTTTAGTTAAAAACTCCAGAAAACTCAATTTAAATGTGTAACTATGACCAGATTGGATATACCAAGATCCAGAAGATATATTTTGGACTGGCATAAGAACAGAGGCGCCATGTATACAGTAGCCCATCTGTAACTGCAATAAGATCCTCCTGTACAAGGTCACTTAATTCGGAGCAGAACTTTGGAACATCACTAGCAATCCTTTGTTCTGGATTAGTTACCCGGCCATCGACATGGGAAATTTTGTAGTATGCCATATTCTGAAAAGGATAGATGTGTCTGTGAGTGTAATATCCACATGATTTTCATGTATAAAGAACAGTTTGTTCAAGCAGTGTCACTTTCTAGCTTCAAGAAAAACAAGGATCAACAATTGAGCACGGGGAGAATCCTCAACAGTAATATAAAGTCCAGCCATTACACAAATAGCATAGCAAGTAATGAAGCCCGACACAGAGCACAACAAAAAGTACAAGCAAGTCCAGCCCAAGCATGTAGATACGATCCAAAAACCCAATTCTTCTCAGATGCACATGAAGACAGTTCCAAAACAACCCAAAGGCTCTGAATGATAGAAGAAGATTCAATACACCAACAAAAGAAACAGAGAGAGAGAGAGAGAGAGAATACGACTTTGCACAAAATAGAAGAGAAGAGAGAGGAAGAGACAGAGGAAACAATAACTGATTTTAGCAATGTAGTAATTCCTATTCTAGCCAGAACTTGAACCAACTACGCATTGCAAAGCAAACACTCCAAAAATATTCAGAGCCTTGGGTTTATAATTGTACCCATCAGATTATGTTGAGGTAAAGGAGCTCGTTCAGTAAAACAACCCAGCCGCAGAAAACTTTCTACTTTAATAATTATAGTCCTGTGGCATGTGCAGTGCACTCAGGGCAGTCTCCGGGAATTTAGAGGTCTTGTGCCAAGTACTATAATGAGACCCCAGTAATTTTTTTGAAGGACAACTATCTAATGTGAAATCACGTCATCATCAAGATAGGAATACTTTTGATTCGAAATTACAACATCCTCCATAGTCCATATCACCATCGTTATTTTCAATAGAAACTGGTGTTTACTTTACAACGAAATTATACAGAGCTTTCATTTTTTTTTTTCAATTTTTGTTTTCACAACCAAAATCATATTTCTTGATTTTAAGAGGCATAACTGATAAACTCACACAAATTTAAAAAAAAAAATCACAGCAGCAATTTATAATTGAAACGTATTAAGATTAAAATAGATAAAAACATGGAAATTTAATTGAAAAATCGTCCTGGAGATATTCAAGAGCTCCCCTTTTGTAAAGAACTAAAACAAATTTGTAGGATGTGAAAGATTGTAATTTAGAGATCTTGATACAAATATAAATGTATGAAAATTTGGCCATCAAAAACTCTAATTTATGTGGATTGCTTAAGAAAATTTTAAAGGTTTGAATGAGGAAATAAATCAGTACATCAAGGATATAGTTGACTAGAGGGTTTTTAGGAGAATGATAATTGTGAGAGTATTAACTGTGGTGTATTTACTTGGAAATCAGAACATGGAAAATTGGAGTGATAAGTCAAAGAGAAAAAAGAGGTTAATAAATTGTTAAATTTCTCAAGGAAAGTGTAGGGAATGTGAGGAAGAAGACTTTCCTTATTACTTGTGTTTGGGTTTTATCATAACATGTGAAAAAAAAAATAATGGGCCTCAAAATTAGGGGGTCATGTTCTGTCGATCCGAATGGACCGCCCATAGCCGAGCCTGAGTGCACTAGTTATCAATTATTCAGTTCATCATTATATTTAGGAAAATTTGTCCAAAAGGTCCTTTAGAATGGCTGACTTTGTGATAAAGGTCCTTATTTAAAAAATAGTGGCAAAAAAGGTCCTTATATCCCAATTAGTTTGTAAAGAGGGACCTTTGACCGGATTCCAGCGATTCACTTTATTTTCCGGCCATTAAAACTCACGTGTCTAGTAGTGACTTTTAGTTTATTTATTTTTTTCCCTCCAATTTCAACTCACCCTAATGCTTTCCCCCTTTTTCTTGAGAATTAGGGTTTGCACAGAGATGAAGGAAAAATAAGGGGGAAACCATTAAGGTGAGTTGGAATTGGAAGGAAAAGGGAGGAAAAAAAAAGAAAAAAAAAAAGGGCAACACGTGACTTTTAATGGCCAGAAAATAAAGTCAATCACTGGAATCCGGTCAAAGGTCCCTCTTTAAAACCTAACTAGAATATAAGGACCTTTTTTGCAACTTTTTTTATATAAGGACCTTTACCCCAAAGTCGACCACTTAAAAGGACTTTTTTTGCACATTTTCCTTATATTTACTCTCCAAGCCCTACAAAGCTATTCCCTTTTTTTAAAATTTAAGTTTGTCCCAACAAAGTTTCCCATTTCCTTATACAGATTTGGTCCACCAATTATAATTTGTTTTTCATTATCCCACACGTTCATAAATGGTCATAAATACACATCTCTCCTAACTTTATGTGCCCACAAAAAACGGGAAAGGCTTTATGGGATGGAGGAGTGTATTATACTTGTATGCAAAGAATTTGGCTTTCTAGTGTTCACTTAGTGTAATAATAGTTCGGGCGAAAACAAGTGCCAGCAATATACGATTGTGCTTCAAATGAGTCAAACAAAAATACTAATAACCAATCTTTTTTCTTATTCAAAATTAACACACAATATATAATCACTATGAGAACTTTTAAGAGTTTTAGCATATTACACATGATTATGGGGTTTGATGAAAAATTAATTGTTGATGCAATAACATAGGATATGAAATTGATGAGTATCGTAACTGATTGTTTTCTCTCCTACACTCGCATTCATCAGCAGTTTCCTTTGTTAAATTTAGGATAAATAATTAAACTGTAAATCAAATGTATATATAAATAAATAAATAAAATAAATGAAAAATAAAAGAGCCTAAATGTTTCTCCCATTTGTCCTTAATATTTTTGGTGTTTAGAGAGCCACATAGGCAGGTGATGAGAATCGATCCCAAAATCTCATGAGACCGGGAGGAAAGCTCTAACCACTTGAGCTATCCCTCACTCTCTCCCATTTGTCCTTAATATACAAGTATAGATATAGATTTAATGCAATAACTAAAATCAAATATTTACCTACTATTCCTTCCGTCCCTTAATATTTGTCCCATTTGACCATTTTCACAGTTTTCGATGCATATCTTGAGAACAATTCTTCAATTATGTATGTACAAATTATGAAAAATATAATTTTCAAACTATACATAGATAGAAATCTAAGTATCCAACAAGACCCTCCATGAGTATGTTTTTTTCTTATAAATATCAATGAATAGTCATGGTCAAAGTTTGTCTCTATTCAAATAGAATATTCCAAATGGAACTAACATAGAAGAATGTAGGGAGTACACAAAGTGTAGATAGTAACAAAAAGAATTATAACATAACAGTAGGAAATGGTACATGCACTGTACACACAACATACCTCAAAATAATGTGTATGGATAAGCTTCGTCAGTATTTTTCTAAATCGTAAGCTTAAGGTCCCTGTTATGTACTTTGACGTAGAATGTACGGTTGATAGAAGAAAGCACAAAAGAACATTTTCAATTATTAATCTCAAAAAGGATGGTACACGGCGTAGAAAAGCTGCTCTAAACAAAAAGCCTTGCACTTTGGCCAGTCTATTGCTTACAGCAGTCCGCAACACCTGCAAAAAAAATTAAAGTTGACAAATTATGTAATGTATATCTGTATTAAAAACACCTATTTTGCAAATTATGTACCAGCAACAGACCAAAAGATTTAGAAACTATAGAAAGCAAAGGAATCCCAAAAGTATATTAACCTAAAATGGATTTGCTGAGAGTAATCTCTGTAATTGCATCATAAAGTTGTCTTTTGCAATTAAACAAGAAGTCAGCAACTGAGTACTGACTCCTGGTTATGGATCATGTTAAGGATCCAAACTCCAATAGACTTTCAATTGTCAACCAGTTCCTAATTAATACCTTCACACAATATTTGCACATAGTGAAGGTCCAATGGATCTGTAATAGTTCAAGATGATAGGGGTAAAAGAGAACATATTGGCAGAGAAATGAGTCATTGAGATAGCTGTAAAAATGAAAATGTTGCCTCTTTTTCCATTTTATTTAATATCAAAGGTCCAATGGATCAGCAGTAAAGTTGAAGATGCTTAAGGTAAAACTCGTAAAAGAAAATATATTGGCAGAGCAGTGAGATAACAGTAAAATGAAAATGTTTCCTCTACTACCATTTTCTTAAATAATAATTCTCCCTAGTCTCATTCTCTGGTCCTCTATGGGATTAAATAATTCCACTGATAACAATGATTCTCTACACTTCCTAGGGAGTGTATCCATTTACTTGCCTGCTTCTAGAAACACATCTCATCTTAATTAGATGAGAAAAATGCATTTTCAAAATGACAAAACAAAATGAAAAACACATCTCATCTTCCTTTAGAGAAGCAAGTATTATCAACCAAACTTGACGTTAGCACATCCTACTCAATATGTCTACAACAAAATCTTTGGGAGATTACTTCAAATTCAAATTTTTCTCATTTTTTCTGAAATTGTTATACGTACCCGTGTACACTTAAAATTACACCCAAGGGTATTTTTCTGCTCATTTGATAACTTTTGGTCATTTAAAATTTTTCAAAATGACCAAAAGGTCACTTAGGTGAACAGCACCTACCTCTTTGTGCACCAATGTGCGTGTAAGAATCCCTCCTCATTTTCAGTATTACAACACGCGAAATGAGGTATACATATAAACCCCCCCCCCCCCTCGGAAGTGCTCCCTCTAGTCAATGAATGCTCCAAGTACATGTTACACGGTTATTAAATCTTCTAGGGACACCCAAAAAAACATGCATAGGCTCCAAGGATCCTTCACACCTCACACTGACGTTATACGAGTTACATACAGTAGATATTGAGTGCAAAATATAATCTAAATTTAAATTAGTTCCTTAATGATTAGCTTGTAAATTATATTGCCTAAAACCAAACCATTGGGATATCGCATGGGTCTCTCCAACATAGAATAGCGAAGACAATTACCAATCATGATTTTAGGCTTTGTGCATTCTACTTTCACTTGTACTTACAAGCCAGTCAGTGAAAGGATTGTTCGCATGGACTTAAGCTTCTCTAGCCATCCCTTAATCTCTACTTCTCAACTTGGTTCTTTCACACTAACCTTACCTAAGGTACATTCAAAAAAATTGGAAATTTCATGTTCACATTAAACAAGAGGTTTACAAAATTACAAGTTTATTTAATGCTGCTCTCAGATCTTCCAGTCATAGTTGCAACAATTAAAAAGAAAATTAAGCTACTTAGGCACACTATAAAATTCTGGGTAAT
This sequence comes from Chenopodium quinoa, assembly GCF_001683475.1. NCBI lineage: Eukaryota > Viridiplantae > Streptophyta > Magnoliopsida > Caryophyllales > Amaranthaceae > Chenopodium > Chenopodium quinoa. Next base: position 2,712,265 of record NW_018744996.1, on the reverse strand, counting down.
GGTTCTCAATTAGATACAACTAGAGGCCACAAGACATTCCTATTAGTAGATGCTTACTGGGAATTTGTTCAGCTGCACCCTTTGCCATTTACTGATTTCACTCTTTAAAGGTGGAATGCCGTGTCAAATTTCCTAAATGTTTCTTCTATAACCTTTCAAAATAAAGACAACCAATATATAAAGGCTCACTAAAAAATAAAAATAAATAAAAATAAATAATAAAAGGCGTATCTAAATATCATAAAGCATTTAAGTGTTCAACTAAAGCAAATTGATTCATCTCTTATCTAAAGTAGATTATCGTTGCATCTCTAAGAAGGATTACACAAAGTTACCCCTACTCACAATCTCTCACCAGTTAAACAGCCAAGGCACATACACAGAATAAGAAAATTAATCACAATGACAAAAGAGGGTATTGAGTTATTGATGAAAACACATAAAGGAAACCCATCAAGCATCTGCGGGTATCAGTCAGAATAAACCTCTCCACATTTGCAACCAAAAGGAGCTTTGTTTTTTAGAATTGTGTTTTCTTTGGTTCATTAACACTTGATTAATAACAGTCTGAGCAATCGATGAAGAAGCTTACCACTACAGACACCAATGCTAGAAGGTCACGTGCACCCCTTCTACCCATATGTGACAGAAGAATCGCTGCTAAGATCTGAAGAGATCTCAATGCATTCTTCTTTTGTATTTTTCCCTTATATGCAGTTGGGTTCGAAATATCATTTTCAGAACTCTCTGACAAACTACCAGGCCCATTACAATGACCGGAAGAATCAGATCGCTTATGGCTCGATCTTGATTGCATATATGCAGCTGTTCCACCTGCTACTAAGATACCAGTAGCCAGCAATAAAGACTTCCTGCAAGAGAATTACAATTCAAATATGTTGGAGCAGATTTGAACATGTACGACACATTAATAGTAGAAAAGAGAAGGCCGAGGCAATAAGATTAGAAAGGCTTTTCTCGAATCTCGGATGCATAGTAGTAAATGAAAAATGAAGCTACCCCCTCCATTTTGTTAGTTATATCATACAGACATTTTGCAATATTCCCCATCTCCAACTTGACCATCTTTGGTTATTTATACATAAGGAAAACATAGTCATGTGGGTTTTTGTTGGATTCATCTCAATATGTTTTTTCATGATACCAAATTTCTATAGTATGTACCTACAGATATATAAAGTTATTTAATGGTCAAAGTTGTAAATTGGCAAATTGCATAGGCCAACATTACAAGTCAATATGGTACAACTAAATGGAGTGAGTAGCTTTAATATGTATTTCCAATTCTTATATCTATGCCATGAAAGTATTATCTTCAGTCATCTAAAACATAGTTGCAAAGCAATAAACACCTCCAATGCACATCCAAAGATCATAAAAATTAATTCCTAAAAGCTAAGAAAAAACTTCTGTTACAGGTTACAGCCAAACTACTCAAATGAGCAAAATAACAGCCCAAAGTACCTACTTGGATTAAGCTGAAGCTGCAGACTAGTAGTACCACAGATAGAGAAAAAAAAATGATAGATAAATTCTTCTTTTTATTTCATATTGGAAGAGAAAAGAAGATAATCCCAGTACCTTCTTGAAGCAAGAAAGCCTCTGCCATGCTCTGTTAGTCGCAAAAGTTGGAGGGAAGGCATGTTTGATAAAGATAACTTCTCTATCAACAGTAATTGCTGCAGCTTTGCTTGTTCCTTAAAAGATAGGAGAGATAGATATGTCAGATAATAATTCCAAGGGGAGGTAGAAAATCAATCAATCAATAACTTAGTACTAAAAGCAAAACCAGTGATGACAAATGTCATCCACTGGTTGAAAATTTTCCCTCCAATTTACCTTTCCTTATTTGTTTTTGTCTATCCTTCATAAAAAGTATTTATAGCCTAATATTCACTTTCCACTTTGGCGATTATATTTTTTCCATACACACTCAAACGAAATATTTTTATATGTATATATTTTACATTAAGTAATTTTGTTATAAAAATGAGCATAATCAAATTGTATATTAGGATACCATAATTCGTTTTTTTGTAGACAATTGTTAAATTAATATTATACTTCACTATAAATTAAGTAAAATCCGTGCATTGCACGGGACTTTTAACTAGTGGAAAAATATATTCAAACTTTCAGGGGTAAAAAAAAGAACACTTTTTTATTAAATAATAAATAATTAAAAAATAAAATAAAAAAAAGAGGCCTTCTCTTGCTAGAATTTGGTCAGATGTTCAGCTGTATTTTTTAGGCATCTATATAACCTACTCTGAGATCTTTTCGTGCATGCTACACATAATTTTTCTACACATAGCAAATGTTTGTTTCCTAAACCCTCTTCTCTCGCTCTGCCATTACAACAGGAAACCATACAATTCCAACTAGATTTCAATGCTTGAAGTTGATATACCAAAAAACATACGACATTTTATAAGACATTTCCCACCTAACCACTTCGTCACAACTTAGATCAAGAAAAGCACAAAGAAAAATCTTAAGGATTTATTTCCATTGCTTACTACAACACTAGCCTTTCAAGGCACGCAGGGGCGACAATGCACATAATAGCAGACCAACTTCAAAAATACATTTTATTAATAAACAAGAATCGACCAAAAAAAGACCCTGCAAAACATAGCTACTCACCAAAGGCTAATGTCGTTGACAATGCCGCAATAAATAACAATAGAGCACGATCATCGTAGCACAAATCGCTCTTTCACAATGTAGGTGTTGTCATGCCAAAAGTGACAAATATCTTTACTTAAAATTGGATACTCCGTATCTCCTTACCTGAAAAGGTTCTCATAACATCACTTACTAAATTCAGAATCCAAACTAAAAAGAAAGATTTCGTACCGTCGTCGAAAACGTAAATCAGACAATGGCTAAAGCAATAAATTCAACAGTGTAATTCATTATGAAATTGAATATAACAAACAATCTCAATGATACATAAAATGAATTCAATTCCAAAACACAATATTAATCATCACTCACTGAAGTAACATAATCATAAGCTAAAAACCAAAACACAGCAAAAATTATAGCTCAAATCCAACAAAAAACAACAAATTAAGTTAATTTCAATTACAAATGACATAATAATCATAAACAACCAAAATCAAATGATTATACACACCAAATCTGCAGCATACACACGGCAATATACCGCTCTTCGATTCTCCGTCTTGCGTTCACTTGTAAAACAGCTCAATTCCGCAAGAAATCAATCGATTGAATTCCCAAAACCAAGAAAAAAAAAAGATAAACCCTAGAAAAAAAAATTCCCAAAATTTTGGGAATAGAAACAAAATAAACTAACAAACACTGAATAATAAAATCAATAAATAAAACAGGAAAATTGTACGGTAATTTCAAGTGAAAGGGAAGTAGAATCAGAAATGGGCTTATTATATAATATTATAACTTTATTTTTATTTTTTTCGAAAACTATTATAACAATAATTTAGAGATTTGTGTCAAAAAAATTTAGAGATTGATAATAAAAACAAAATTGAACTAATTTAGAGACGAAAAAATGAAAAATGGAACTTCATTGTGAAAGTCAATAATAAAAAAATATGGAGGAAAAAATTAAAATTGGGGAAAAAAAAATTAAGAAATAGAGAAAGAATTGACGTGGAGAAGATTGCGTGAAGGTTTTTGTGGGCCAAATCTGAAGTTATGGTTACGTGATTGCAATTGTCGTGGTAATTGCAAGGAAATTTTGCGTCTAATCTCAACTATTATTGGTTGTTAGGTGTATTTAGGGATATTAATACTACGTAAATTATGGAGTATAAATATATAATGTTGGTTAGAAGATAGAATTTTGTTTTTATTGTTTTTTTAAAACATAGAAGATAGAATTTTGAAGTATGTACAAATGTACAATACTATAATATCCTTCAAATTAATCTATGCAAAAATGGCCTTGAGAAAGGGAAGGAATGAAGGAGTAACAAATATAACATTGAATTAGTAAATATAATACTAAAAATAGTATTGTGTGTGACAAATTAAGTCCTGGCAAATTTTTTTCTTTTTCTTTTTGAAAATTATGTCCTGGCAAATTAAATTGTTGATGATTTGATATGGTAAAACACTATTGATAAACATTAGGGAAACATTAGGGAAAACAATAATTCCATATGAGAAATTCACGCACGTTGACTATATTTAGGCCATGTTTGACAAAAACTAGTCGGGATAACTTTTAATATTTGGATAGCGAGTAATTTTTAGAGTAGTTGTCAATTAGTAGCAATTAAATGATAGTTGTTGAAAGTATGAGTGTTTGACCAAAGTAGTGTGTTGCAATGAAGGAAGTATATCATACTCCATCTGTTTTTAATTTTACTGATTTTTTGGATTTAATTAATTGTGGAATTATCATTTAATAAACATTTTTATATTATGTTCTTCACTTGTCTAGCATTGGAAAGGACTACTAGATTGCACTCAATACTAAAAAATTTAAGAGTTAAGACTCGGACGGACAAATGAATGAAATACTGAAAATTCAAGATTTAAGACTCGTCTGGACTGGTTGTATTAGGACTAAAACCGATCCTAAACCTCAACTATATTAGTTTTTATTTTTGTTTATGTTGAGGTAAACACACCTCTTGCGGAATAATCAAGTGACAAAACAAATTACAAGCAAATTCCCGCTACTAGTTTGTTCATGTCACACCAACACAAGCAATATGATATATTGTGCAAGATCAAAAACACACCAACAATATCAACACATAAAAACACATCAACATATAACAATAAACGAGCACAAACAACCAAGTAAAGAACACACGACGTTTACGTGGAAAACCCCTTCAAAGAGAAGAGTAAAAACCATAGGACGATTAGGGAGTATACCCAATTGCTCTTATTGGAATGTTACACGAACACAATTCCAAATCTCAAAAGTGGGTACTCAATTTACCCAACAACAACAATCATAAGAGCTAAACTACGGAGAAAGAAATTGAGAAAATGTCACAAAAAAAAAATCTGTCGACAGATTTAACTCACAAACTGTAGCAGCAAAAGACAATCACACCTTTAAATATGAAACCCTTGATGTACCGTAAATGATGCCAAAATTTGTATTTAATCGGACCACAAATGAGCTTCGATCGTAAGTGATTTCTGGGACTGGTCACTGTAAAATGCAAAGTGATTGACTTTGAAAATCCTCAGCGTTTCTCTCTTTTTCTCACTAAAAGGCTTCATCTTAATGTTACTTTATTTGTCCACAAGTGAGGTTATACTTTTAAAGTTTTATTACAGGAATGGACACCCCAAAAGTCAAAGTAAGAAGCTTCTTAATTAAACTTTTACATTTAGGCATAAGCTATACTATTCGCCCCTAAAACAACCACCACATCATATGGGCTTCTCCACATAGAAAGGAACTCATAGCCCAATAGTTTACTTTGTATATTTATTTAAATAATTTACATAAATTATTAATTAACATTGCTGACATCATAAACTTTCAAACTACCCTATCATTTTAAAAAATTCCTCCCAATTCTACGTGTGATGTCATCAATTATTAATGATTTTTTATGTTTATATTTAATCTACACTTTTGACTTTAATTAATGTATAAATTCAAAACCAAGTTTTGTCCTAAATTATAGTTTCATACACCTAATTTGTTTGATGGTTGATCGTGGTTTCATTTTTTTTTTACTTTCCTTAAATGTAAATAACTTTATTATCTAATTCTAATCTTCATATACTCCCTCCGTATTTTAATAAGTGTTACACTTACCAAATTCGGCTGTATTTTAATAAGTGTTACACTTCCCTTTTTTGGCAAAAAACTACATTTAAATATTATATATCTCTCATTACATGGTTCCCACTCAAACCCACAATTACTTTTTTTTATTATATACTTCTTCTCACATTCATTACTTTTCAATAAACTATTAACCTCACTATCTTTCTTTTACTATTTTTTTTTATACTCTAACTACCCTACTTACCTCTTATTTTATTTAAGTCAATTAAATTGCCTAAAACTATGTGCCGGTCAAACTGTAACACTTATTAAAACACGAAGGGAGTACAATGTAATGCAACAGAAGTACAAAGCATAAATTACAAAAAAGATTAGGGGATAGCCTAGTATGTCATAAAGTAAAAATATCCTTAATATATTGCATTATTATAAACAAAAGGATATCGATTCAAGTTAAGCTCAATATTTAAAGGACTTTGGACCAACCCAAGGGGTATAAAAATTAAATTTCTCGACTCTAAGATGAGGGATTTTTCTCCAAACTAAGCCATATATGGAAAATATTTACGAAAATGGTTGCGTGGCAAAAGTATTTATCAAACTAAGCTTCCAGGGTAAAACGCTGTCTCAGACAGCGTTTTATGCCCTGTTTTTTTTTTGTATAAAAAATACAATAAAAAAACGCTGTCTGAGACAGCGTTTGTAGTTGTTGACTTTTTTTTTAAAAAAAAATTTGGAATTTCTGATTTTCAAAAATAAGAAAAAAAAAATTAATAAACACATAAGACGCTGACTGAGACAACGTCTTATGTAGAACATAAAACGCTGTCTGAGACAACGTCTTATGTTGAACATAAAACGCTGTATGCAGCGTTCAACAACCTTTTCTCTCTTATTTCTGACCTTCTTCTCTAATTTTTGCCCCAACACACTACCCCCTGCCTTGATTAAGCCACCACTGTCAACCACCACCCCCACCACCAACCCCAGTTTATTACTTCCTCACTTATAGATTCTACTTAAGAGCTTAACGAGTACTTCAATCGATAAACTCCTTGCTGCATTGATGCTCGAGAAAGCAAGAGCGGGATGAGTGCCAACTACAACTACTAATGCTAATGGAAGCTCCTTTCCTGACAACGTTATGGCATTCAGGGGTTTCATCAGCAATGGTGAGAGTGGCCTATCGTCGACCACCACCTTCCGCCACTTTCGACCACCCTTATACACTTCAAAACAGTCCAACCACCCCCAACAACACTTCAATCACCTCCACCACCAGCCCCAACCTTTCCACCACCGTCGACCACCACCCACCACAACCAACAGCACTAAAACCACCATGAACCACCACATTAACCACCACGGGACATCGCTTCTACCTCGTTTTTGATTAAGGATCCCAAATGTCTGCTGTTTGATATATATCGGCCTAAAAGGATCTGTTTTGACTGACATAAGTCCAATTTGGATAAATAAGGAAACTAAACTTCAAACCACACACAGATTCATTCAACAAACATGTATTATATCAATAATGTAATCGTTATATACAACATTCTAGAAAATGTTTGTCTACAACAAATAAATCATACAATACTATCCTGACTCATCAATTCGTGCTAACGGTTCCCTAGCCTGATTGTCGTCCCTCCGTCTGACACGACGCCGCCTGTAATGAGTAATGGTGGTGAATGGGTCTCGGGGCGGTGGGGGAGTGAGCTGGCTGGACAACGTGTCCTCCTAGGTCCCGGTGGGCGCAGTACTGTGGATGATGTACTCCTCTGCGTCTGTAGGATCACCTCCACCGCTACTCTGGCCGGGGTTGAACTGTGAATGGAAGGAGTTGCCATCATGACCGTCCCGCTGGTGGACGAGATAACCGTGGCCATGTCTCTGTAAGGAAGTCACGGACATATCTGGCATCCGCTCGACCTGGGCTCTAGTGGGTCCGTCTACAAGGGCAAGGGACAGTGCATCATCCATCGCCACCATATCCGCCGCCTGCAGTGATCATCGATCAGTCAGTTACACGATATATTAAAAAATAAACAATGAGGACGATAAGTAGAATAAAAGAAACTCGCATATCCGCTAATGACGTCATATGCTGGATGGTAATGTGTGGACGGTGGTGTGTAGCTGGGGTTGATGAAACGACGTGTAATACGTCTGTACCACACCATGTACTAATCATGAGGATCCATCCACGCCCTACATCGGATCACCTCGAACAACATAATCCAACCGTTGCTGCCATAGCTGAAGGAATTGCCAATGCTCTAGTGACCAGTTTATCAAATCATTGACTGTCATGTTCGGTTCAAGTGTTAGTGGTTCCATATTCCCTCCACTATACTCAACATTTGATCCATCGCACAAAATTTCACCTCCCCACCGGCATAACAACACTACATTTTGTCCAGCCATATTCTACATAACAACCAAAACACATTTTACTAAAAGGCGTTAAACCATCCTTAAATCACCACAATCAAACAAAAAATGTTTACATAATTTACAAAATAACTACTAAGAACCCCTAAATCACCATTATTACACAACAATGTAGGTTATCACAATTGTTCAAAAACTAATAATTATCAACCATTATCAACAATTTTCAACATAACCAACAACAATTATTCAACATTATTATCAACACTAACAATATCAACACTACCAATATCAACACTAACAATTCAACAATTACCAACACTAACAATTCAACAATACCAACACTAACAATTCAACAATACCAACACTAACAATTCAACATTATTAACACTAACAACTCAACATTATCAAGATTTTAACCACAATTCCAAAAAATTACAAACCACCAACATAAACCCTAGAATTTAAAAAACAAAGAGAGATTGAGTAAATACCTATTTCGAGGTGAGGGGAGGCTAGGTTAAGTGGGTTCCGGCGTCCGATCGTCGGAGTGCGACGGTGGAGGTGGTGGCGGCGACCTTAATGGAGGAGCACAAGTATGAGAGAGAGAGGGATTAAGTTAGGGAGTTTGGGAATGAAGAAGGGAGGAAAATGTGTGTCGCTTCCTGTTAAACGGGTGTTGCAAAAAATAAAAACGCAAGAAACGCTGCCTGAGACAGAGATAGCGTTTCAATAATTTATTTTTTCCTTTCAATTTTTTTTTTAAAAACAAGGTAATTATTGTTTCGGGGTTTTTTGATGTGTCCCGCGGGAGAGTTACAATTCCAAGAATGCCCTTCCGCCGCCTGTACCTGCAAAACCACGAAGACTCCGGTTGGGTGGAGTTCCGCCTCCGACGATCAAGTCAGTGATGTACAGGAGGAAGATAGTGCGTAAAAGAGTGAAATTACTTCTCGCGTAATGGGAGAATTTCGCGATTAATATTGCTCGGTTTTGGTGTAAGTGTATTTATGAATGTATTGAATACCCATTAATGAGGATGCTCCCACTATTTATAGTGGGGAGCATTGGTTCCCCATTTAGGGTTCCTAGGACACGTGTCAGCAGGGGATTGGAGCCCTGCTGACCAATAGCAAGGTGCCACGTGTCGCTCAGCCATAGGACCACGTGGCTGGGGTAAAGTTACCCCAAACATTTGCCCCTCTCAGGTGCTGACGTGGCAAGGTGCCTCGTGGCACCTGAGAAGAGAGCTGACGAAATATATATATATATATATTATTATTATTATTATTTTTGTGAAACCCCTTCAAATTCTAACTGAAAGAAGAGGGAAAAGCAGAAGGGGAAGGGTCGCGTCCCTTCGCCTTCTGAGGCAACCCCTATAAATAGGGGAAGAAGCGCTGATAAATCTATTTTATATATACTTTTATTCCCCGTCTCACGGTCATATTTGTGCTTATTTGAGCTCTGCGGGGCTATTTTTATTACTAATATACGTTTTTTAGTGTTTTTGTAGAGGTGATATTATTTTGTAGGAATTTGCAAAATTATGATAATTCCCGAACTTATTGAGTCACTACAAAAATATTGGAGTTTGACCGTATTTTATGATCGTATATTTAATTGCCCAAGATCGAGTTAAAGGAAATTGGTTCGGTGATTAAGGGCTCAATTTGTGAAGAAATCCAAATTAATATTTCGGACCAAGTAATGAGCAAGCAAGTTAAGGATTTGAGCCCAAAACAAGAACAAGCCCAATATTCAAAAGGGATCAATTGCTGGGCGTAGGATTGCGGGCCCGGTCGGAAAGTTGCTGAACTGGTCAGGCGGACATCTTTAGTATTGGGCTTACTGATTGCTTTTGGGCCTGCAATTTTATTGGGCTACTTCGCTCCAACTTCACGCAGCTGAGGATTGTGTTTTGCTTATTATTATGAGTTTTAAATTTTTAATAGGCTTAGGGGTTTTGACTTTAGATAAAATTTCTTTTTTATATACCTATATAAAAGGGGAAGTAGTTACGAAGCAGGGAAGCAAGTTATTTTCTTAGTTTAGCTTTTTAGATTAGTTTAGGACTTTAGGTTTGTCAGACTTTTAGTTATTAATTTTATTTATTGTTTTTACTTAGCTTTCATTGTTATTGTTTTCGTATTAGTTTTATGATTATTATTTTTATTATGTCTTGCTTAATTATTTTGTTTAGCTTAGATTTAATTATGTGTGAGTAGATTTTATTCTAGGGTTTTGGGGATCCATGAATAATACGAAGGGTAAATTATTATTGTTTATTATTGATGATTGATTAATTTCCTATTGATTGATTTAGTGCTATGCAATTAGATTAGGCCTGGTTTAATTGTATGAGTTATGTAATATTAATTCAAGATTCGACAGATGAGAATTGATGTTTAGGCTTAGTTTCAATAGGCATGTTAATCTATTAATGGTTAGGTCGAGATTCGAGAGATGAGATTTAATACCAGTAGATTGATTATGTGATTATAATACGTAGCGACATCCCTTTATAATCTGGTTAATTTATGCATTGATAATTGATCGTATGTTTTACCCTGGAATATTATTTATTGGTGAACCTATACCCTAGAGCTTTTTATTATTGATTATTCCTTTGATTAATTTGCTTAGTTTTATTATTAGTTTAATTCATACAAATACAAATTGGTTACCTGATAATTTAGATTATAATTGTTAATTAGGAATAGAAGAACATTGTTTCCCTGTGGATTCGACCCTACTTCCCTATCTACTTTAGTTAGAGGACTTAGGAATTATTTTTGATTAGGTGATACGACTAGATCCTGTCAAGCGCACAAGAGCTCATTTACAAACTTCGTGAATTTTCTTGAATTTTGAGAGCATCCGGCATTTGAGAGCATCCGACACTTGAAATTCAGAGCACACGGAGATTTGATAGTTTAAGAGCAGCCGGTTTTCAAACCGCCTGTAAAGTCGTAAGCAAGCAAAAGTTTTTCGAGAGGGTACCCCAGAGAACCTAGCCGGTTTTTAAACCATCTGTGTCTTCGCAAGCATCCCCAAGAAATTTCTTGAGGTTTCAACTCTCTACTCTAGGTACCGTCTCTATTCCTTCTCGCTTTTCCATGTATTTCCGTTTGCATCTTTTGCTTGCATTTTTGTTTACAAGTCCCATAGGTAGATGGACCCTTTATACCCATACCCGGACCATAGTTGTGAACTCAGCCGGCCAATTAGTACGGCTGAGTCTAGCACTGGAGCTGCCGCCTCTGATCTTTGGAATTTCCCCTTTTCAACGCCTGTATCGATCGACTCCGTGTCTGTGCAGGACACAATGGCCAAAATTAGGGGAACAGCTATGGACCCCAATTACAGAGGCGGAGAATCAAACGAGTTATCGCCTGAAAGGCAAGGCCCAGACGGGGCAGTTAGAGAACCATCCGGCGGCACCCCCGCCACCCCAAGCGATAGTATTCTAGGCTCCTACAACGAGGAGACCTCTCCGGCTCAGGAGGCTGAGCAACCAGAAGCCGCAAATGAGGGTCCCAACTCCCCATCCGGCTCTGATGACGGTCGGGTTGAAAGTAGTAGCTCCAGCTACTTAACCATGTCAGAGGATAGCGAGGAGGCGGAGAGGCCTTCGTGGCAAAGCCGAAACGACCCTCTCATGATCGCCGTTTCTTTGAAGGACCGTGCCTTCATGCGGTCTTCTCTACAAGACTTTATTACCAGGCGACCGCTTGGTGGAGGATACAAGATGACCGTGCCGGGGGAGTTCGGGACGGTTGTATGGGAAGACGACCAACCCAACGCTAACAGTTGGTTTGGGTGCTACGAAGCGGCTTTCCTAGCCGGTGTCCGCTTCCCCCTTCACAACACAATTAAGGCCATACTTAGGGGGTATGGCCTAGGCGTTTGGCAACTCACCCCAAATTCTTGGGTGAACATTTTAGGGTACATCGCCGCCTGCGAGATGCAGGGTCTCAACCCCGGCTGGGAGGCGTTTGCCCATATGCACTATTTGAGCCGGAGCCCAGGCGGCTGGAGGGCCTGGTACACCTTGGCAACCCACCCCCAATATATGATGACCTTGGACAAGCCGTCCAAATGGTCGGACTGGAAGAACCGGTTCTACCTGGTCAAAGCTCCGTCTGAGGAGGAGAACAAGGAGTACCAGACCTACAACCGGAAACCAGAGCTTTTGGGGCAGAAGTGCCGGCTGCCCCCAGTTCTTGATAATGATAGGGTGGCCATTCTGGACTTCGGATTTTTTGAGCCGACCCCTTCCTCTCTCTCAACCGGAGAGATAATAAGGGTACCCAAGAATTGGGTGCCCAAACATGAATTTTTTAAGGACGAGTGCTTCTTGTTCGCCTGTGGGCTTAGCAGCATGTTTAAGAGCAAAGGTTAGGAACCCTAGCCGGTTAATTTGATGCCGACTGACCTTTTTCTCTTGATTGCAATGCTAAATTTTCATGTTTCTGACCGGATGTATTTTCGTTTTGCAGAAGAAGCTAAAAAGATGTTGCCCACTGCCAAGACACCCGCAAAAAAGGCTTCAGATATCTGCAAGGAGAATCTGGAGAAGAAACTTGCCGCTCAGGCGGCTAAAAAGGTTAGCCCGCCTGACCTTCTCTTTGTGACTTTGATGCTGTTTAGCTATTTATTCACCTGACCGTTTGTGGTCTTGTTTCAGGATGGGGGTGTTATTCCCCGCTCTCTGCAAAAACAGATCCGACAACGGCCGTCTGTTGAAGAGCCTGCACTTAAGGTGCAGAAAACTGCTTCTACCGCCCGGGCTACTACTGGCGGTAAATCAATAAAGACCCCAGGCGGGTCTAACATTGAAACGGCCTCAAAAGAGGTCACTCCAATAAGGACCGCAACCGGTCCATCTTCTGCTGGAGGCCAAAAGTCTTCCCAAAAAGGTACAAACCCCTTCAACCTCACGTTGCTCGACCTACCCATGCGAGTTAAGTCATATTCCTCGTCGCAGCCGGGAGATTCTCCGATCAGCCGACTGTCCGTAGGTGGAGCATACGCAGCTTTCTCACCGTCTGTTTCTGGTGCAGATAACTCACCACGCTGGCCGGACGCTGCTCAATACGCCCGGGCCATGCTGAAAGCCGTCCCCCGGGACGAGAAGGAGGCGATTCTTGGAATCCATACCTTCAATGCCGACCGGGTGATGGTCGACCTGGCCGATGTAAGTCACTAAGTACCCACCCGGCATTTAATTTGTAGTATACCCATCCGGTCCTTCTACTAATACCGGTTTGTGTTGTTGTTGCAGGCACTACTCCGCGTGGAGGGGCTTAAGAAGGCCTACATCCGCAAGCAGGAAGAGGTAAGAAGAGCCAAACGTTCTGCGGATGACGCACATAGCGTTGCTCACTATTCCATGATTGTGCATGACTTAGAAACTAAAGCTATAATCATGCAACATGCGGATCAGGTCAAGTCCCTCCAACAGGCCCTCAAAGAGTCGAAGACAAAAATAGACAACCTCCAGGAGGCCCTGGATAATGCTGAAGATGAGCTGAAAAAGCACGAAGAGCCCCTCAAGCGGCTCGACCAGGCGGAGAAGAGCAGCAAACGGCTACAACTAGAGAATGACCGCCTGGTCAAGGAGGCTGCTGATGCTCAGCGAAACTTCCAGGCCACCCTAGAGGCTGATCAGAGTCGGCTCATTGAGGAGAATGAGCAGGACTGCGAAAACAGAATGAAGTGGGCATTCTCCATTATCCATCCGGGTACAGACTACAATGTCTGGGAGCTTGCCTACAAGTACGCAGACCTTGCCATTCTGGCTGAGGAGGAGGGCAAGCCGGGGCCTGAACCCTATGAGCAATGGGTTGAGGCGGAGTTCAAGCGGATGTAGGAGGAGGCGGCTGGCCACGAAGAGGCAGTCGAGGATGAGGTTGCTCCCGGCTCCGTTCCCAGCACCGACCCAACTCATCCGGAAGGGAGTCAGGCTCAGGGTGACCGGGTAACAGTGTAGCTAGAGTAGCAACGACCTCCCGGCCTGCGCCCCGTGCATTATTTTGTAATAGCGCCGGAAGGGTCGGCTTACTCGGCTGTTATATTTTATTTTGAGTACTGATATTTTCACCGGCTGTGCCGGTTTATTCTGTAAACAATTAATACTTTCACCGGCTGTGCCGGTTAATTCTGCCACATTTCTACCGGTTGATCCGGTTTCGAATGATTTTGCTTTTTTCTTTTTACTGCTTTGAATATCGCATTTTTCTTGCTTTGAAGGAATGTGTTTCCGCATGACTTGTTGGGGTTAGGATAGGAGGCTGGCATAGATGAAATGGTGCCAGGCGGCTATCCATATGTTATAGCGCAAATGCTAACGATTTTAGCTAAGTGCTAAGTGCTATCCGTAAAAACGAAAAGCAGTCGGTCTTTAAAGACTTGCCGGCTGGCTTTTTGGAAAGACCTTTTCATAAGATTTAGGGTGTCAATTTGCCGGTTGGGATTTTGCAAGAACACCCCTTCATAGATTATTGTCCTATACCAAATTCTTGAGGCCTGCCTTTTCTTAGTTGATTAGGCGACACTTTTAGTACCGGCTGTCTGTTTTGAGATCAGCCTTAAATGTCACTTAATCCAAAGAAGGGGCCGGTTGCATGTTTGGAGATGCTAGCCACGATTCTTTGGTGCAATGGATCATTCAGGCGGGTAGGACCGCCTAATTTTTGATCACTAGAACAATTTGCCACCCAAATGGGAGATGCTCTCTTCGATGAATTCACCCGAATGGATGTCATCGGCTGATTTGTTAGTTTTCAGGGCCGCTTGTGTTAAGCACAAGACGTGGCCCATGTAAGCATGATATGTAGTAAATTTTTCTCATTAATTATATAGAAATCTACAAAAACTATACAATTTCTAGAAGTAGTACTTTTTGAGATTATCTACATTCCAGGTTCTAGGCAGCTTTCTACCGTCTGGGGTTTCCAGGCGGTATGTGCCATCTCGTACTTCTTCAAAGATCCGGTAGGGTCCCTCCCAATTTGGGGTCAGTTTGCCTTGTTCATTGGCCCTACCGGTTGCTTCCATTTTGCGAAGCACAAAGTCTCCTACTTTCAGGGGCCGTTTGTAAACCCGCTTGTTGTAGGCTCTTGTCATTCTCAGACGGTAAATCTCATGACGTAAGGCTGTGTTGCCCCTTCGCTCTGGGAGAGCATCCAGTGCAAGCCGCATGGCTTCCCAATTGGCCGCCTCATCATATAGCATGATGCGAAGTGTTGGCTCATATTGTTCAATGGGAAGCACCGCCTCAGTGCCGTATGTCATAAGAAATGGGGTTTCACCGGTTGCCCCTTTTTCAGTGGTCCTGATGGCCCAAAGGGCATGAGGTAATTCCTCTGCCCATAGTCCACCGACTCTTTCAACCTTCTTCTTTATACCGTCTGAGATCAACTTATTGAAGGCCTCAACTTGCCCGTTTGCCTGAGGACGGCCAACGGATGCAAAACAATGGGAGATTCCTTGGTCCCCCAACCAGTTCTTGAGGACAGGCGTTTCAAATTGAGGTCCGTTGTCAAAGACCATAGACATTGGAACCCCAAACCGGGTGATGACATTTCTCCAAATGAAGGAGATCACGTCCTTTGTTTTTATGCCTTTGACCGCCTCTGCTTCAACCCATTTAGTGAAGTAATCCACCGCCACCAAAATATAGAGGCGACCGCCTGATGCAGGAGCATACGGACCCAGAATGTCCATGCCCCACTTTGCGAATGGAACCGGGCTATGGATGGTTGTCAAGTCAGTGGCCGGTCGATGTATCAACCGGGCGAACTTTTGGCATTTGTCACACCGTTTCACCAAATCCATGGCGTCTGCCTCAAGAGTGGGCCAAAAGTAACCCTGCCGTCTGGTTCTTCTTGCCAAGGACCTACCACATATGTGTGAGGCACAAAAACCCGCGTGCAGATCCTCTAGAACCTCTCTTCCCCTTTCAGGGGTTACACACTTTAGAAACGGCTGTAGGTAACCATTCCGGAGAAGTTCTCCATGATGCATAACGAAGCTCAAAGCACGCTTCTTGAGCGCCATTGCTTCAGAAGGGTCATACGGTAAAGTACCGTCTGCCAAGTAATCCCGGATGGGGTCCATCCAGGTGGCACTTCGGTCCAGGATACCTATGGGGTCATGATCAATGCTTCTTTTCTCAATGACTTCCCAAAAAAACCGTCCTAGGTGCATCACAGGAGGCAGATGATGCCAATTTGGAAAGGGCATCCGCCTGATTATTCTCAGACCGGGGCACCTGACTTAGATGAAATTCATCAAGTGACACAACCTCTTCCCTGACCGCCTGCAAATAATTGATCATAGCCGGATGGGTGGCTTCGAAGTCACCATTGTACTGGCTAACAATCAATTGAAAGTCTGAGCAGGCGCTGATTTTTGTTGCCCCTGCTGCCTTACACATGCGTATACCGGCTAGCAGGGCTTCATACTCCGCCTCATTATTAGAGGCTTGGAACCGGAACCGTAGTGCATATTCAAACTTATCCCCTTCCGGAGAATGGCATATAACTCCTGCACCACAGCCGTTCACCGTAGAGCTACCGTCTACGAATAACTTCCAAACCTGATCAGGATTTTCCGGTTGCACCGGCCTAGTCATCTCGACAATGAAGTCGGCAAACGCCTGACCTTTCACTGCCCGCCTTGGTTCAAAAGTTATCTCGAGGCTCTGTATTTCAACAGCCCACTTGATCATTCTGCCGGATGACTCGATGGTGGTCATTGGTCGCTTGAGCGGCTGGTCTGTATATACAATCACCGAGTGAGCCAAAAAGTAGGGCTTCAACCGTTTGACTGCGACGAACAGGGCCAAACCAAATTTTTCGATCATGGGGTACCGGAGTTCAGCATTCTTAAGTACATGGCTGATGAAATACACCAGGAGCTGATTACCGTCTCTCTCAGCGAGGAGAACGGCACTAAGGGCATGATCAGAAACGGCTAGATACATGTAGAGGACCTCCCGGGGCAGGGGTCTCACTAGCCTTGGCAAAGAGTGCAAGTGTTGCTTTAGCTTCTGGAATGCCATTTCCGCCTCTTCACCCCACTCAAATCTGGACCTCTTCTGGATGGCTTGGAAGAAATAGAGGCACTTGTCACCTGACCGGCTGAGAAATCTTCCCAACGCCGCCAGGCAACCGGTCAACTTCTGGGCTTCTTTTACAGTGCGGGGAAACCGCATGTCAATGACCGCCTGTACTTTTTCCGGATTAGCCTCTATGCCCCTTTGGTCGATCAAGAATTCGAGAAACTTCCCAGACTCAACACCAAATACACACTTCTTTGGGTTAAGCATGACCCGGTGCCGCCTGAGTGTGGTGAATGTTTCTCGGAGGTCTAGTAGGTGATCCGTCTGTAGCTTGGATTTGACTATCATGTCATCAATGTACGCCTCTACATTCCTGCCAACCTGATTGATGAAGACGGTGTTTATCATGCGTTGGAATGTAGCCGGTGCATGCTTTAACCCAAACGACATCACCTTGTAACAAAATAACCCCTGATCAGTGACGAAGGCCGTCTTTTCTTGATCTTTTTTCCATAGGGGTATTTGATGGAAACCTGAGTAGGCATCCATAAAACTCATCAGAGCATGACCGGCTATAGAGTCGACCAGATTGTCGATCTTTGGAAGCGGGTAACTGTCCTTTGGGCATGCTCTGTTCAGATCTGTGTAGTCTACACACATCCGCCAGGTACCATTCGGCTTTTTCACGAGGACAACGTTTGCTACCCAATCCGGGTAGTAGCATTGCCGGATGAACCCAGCATCTAACAATTTTTTGACCTCAGCCGCTGCCGCCTGAGATCTCTCTTCACCGTGATCCCTCTTTTTCTGCCTGACCGGCTTCTTTTTAGGATCCACGGCAAGCTTGTGGACAGCAAGATCCGGGCTGACGCCTGGCATCTCTTCCACTTCAAAGGCAAAGATGTCTTTGAATTCTCTTAGAAGTTGGAGCAGGTCTGCTCCCAACCGTTCATAAGCAACCGTCCCAACCTTGACAGCTCTGTCAGGACGGCTATCGTCTAAGACGACATCAATGCAGTCACCAGCCGACTGAGGTCGTTGATCATCTGACCTTTCCCCGGCTAGTGATTGCTATTTTTCTTGCTTGACGGGATCCGTCTAGCCCGCCTTTCTTTTCTTACCGGCTGCCCTTGGAGCCGGGACTGCTGTATCGCAGTTATCAAGATCTATGGGCTTGCCGTCTCCGGCTGCCCCCATAGGAGGTCTGACGTCAGAGAGATAGCACTCCCTGGCCGTCCTCTGGTCCCCCTTAAGGGAACCGACTGCTCCATCGTCCTTTTCAAATTTGACAAGCATGAAAGAAGGAACGATGACAGCCTTGGACTCATTGAGGGTCGGACGGCCAAAAATCATGTTGTAGGCGGCGAGCTCTTCTACAACCAGGAATTTTATCACCATGTGGCGTCCTTCCCCCTTTTCACCCAGCCGGATGGGAAGATCTATGCTTCCTACCGGATGCACTACGCCTCCCCCAAAACCAACAAGCGGGTGGGGCGCCTGGTGCATGCTGCTGGATTTGTACTTGAGCTTGGTCAAGCACTGATAGCTGATTAGGTCAGACGAGCTCCCGGTATCTATTAAGATCCGGCCAACCCTCTGATTGGCAACTTTGCATTCGATGACTATGGGGTCATCGTGGGGCCGCCTGACCTTGCCTCGGTCCTTTTCAGAAATAAGGACCTCAGGAAAGATGTCTTTTGACGCCTGGCTCTCCTCAACTGAGTTAACCAGCTTCCTGATGTTATCTTTGGTGCCCCTGATAGTGGGACCCCCTCGGGCAAAGCCGCCTGCTATTGTGAAGATGGTCTCTTCATCCGTTTCTGAATTGGCAAGAACAACTTTTGCCGCCTGCCCTTTCTTGGCCAGGGTGTTACCTTTGGCTTTGGGCAAATAAGACTTCAGAGCCCCTTCCTCAGCCAGACGGTCTAATAGCCGCCTGAGGCTATAGCAACCATTAGTGTCATGGCCAACATCCTCATGGTACTGGCAGTATTTGCTTTTGTCCCGGCTGCCTACGGGGCTTTTCATCACAGCCGGCTTGTAGAGAGACATCCGGTCCTTGATCTCCCTGAGGATGGAGGAGCAGTCCTTTGTGAACTCGTACTTGGGAACGTACGGTTCAGATTTCTGTCTGAGCTTCTGAGCCGGCTGACCAGATCGGTCTGCCGCCCAAACCTCCTTTCTCTTCTTTTCTTCCTTTTTAGCCGGCTGTTGCTGTTGCCCGCTGTCTCTTCTGTCGGATTTTTTGGAATCTGACGGCTGCTTTACAGCACAAAGCTCCGTCGCCTGTATATAGGCTTCAGCTTCCATCAACCCCTCTTGGAGGGTGGCTACCCTTTTCCGGACGAGGTCGAACTTGAAGGTTGACCCATCCTTCAGACCCTTAAAGAAGTCTGTATAAGCAACTTTGCCAGACAGCCCTTGAATCTGAATTCTCATCAGATTGAACCGCCTGACATACGACCGGAGCCCTTCTCTGTCACCCTGCTGTATTGCCCCCAGATCGAGGCTAGTCTTTTTGGCCGGGATGTTCATTGAGAAGTTTGACGTAAATAAGTACGCCAAGGTCTTAAAGCTGTTGATGCAGCCGGCTGGCAAGTTACCAAACCACTGTTGGGCAATGCCCTTCAGGGTAGCCGGGAAGCATCGGCACCAGACGACATCATCCAACCCCTGTAAGTACATGAGGTTGGAATAGGCCATTAAATGATCTTCTGGGTTGGAGGTACCATCATAGGCCCCTACCAACACGTTTTTAATCTTAGCCGGCTGTGCCGCCTGGGTTATCTCAGGGGAGAACGCCGAGGGCTGCTCTCCCAAGTTCAGCAGGCGCTGCTGCCAGTCCATGAGCTGGAACAGCTGCTACATATTTCTGCCAAACGGACCCGTTTGGGTAAAAGGGGATCCACCCAGCCCATTCGGCGAACCAAATAGACCTGGCTGGATCACTTGGGGTCCAGACCGGGCGGATGGTTTGCCCGTCTGACTCCCTAGACTTGTTCCCGTACACCTGTTAGAGGTGTCACGAAAACTGTCTGGAAAGGTCGACGTTGAAGCCGACGCAGACGCCAGACTTCTCTTTTCTTGGAGAAACGTCCGGGCGTCAGAGAATATCTTTTTTGAACCATCCGGTTGCAAGTGCCGGATGGGTTTTCTGGGTTCTGCTTGCGGGAAGCGGAGCCGGTTTTGATCGAACCAGAGGCCCTCCCCCTCCTTTGGCTTTGGATGAGGGGTAGGGACCCGGTCTTTGATTGCCTTCTTGTTAGAAGGCTTCTTGGCCGGCTAACTCTTCTTGGGAGTAGCTGACCGAATAAGGCTCTGGATTTCGCCTTTGAAACTATTCATGAAGGTCATGAGTTCGTTCCTTGTGACGGGAGCAAAGCCTTCTGCCGCCTGTGCAGCTCCAACCGGGTTGCCGACTGGGTTGCTTGGAGTAGCTTGGATGTTATCCCGTTCCTTCTTATCCCTGGAACGGGTGTGCTTTGTTCTGAAGGACCCGTCTGGGGCCACATAGGTGTCCAGTCCGTAATCATCACCGCTTTCATGGTCCGTCTGGACCTCAGGCTCGGCCAATGGCCGCTTATCCTGATCTGGTGGTATAGGGTTAGAAGTCATCTCAGAAGTACTCTCCCCACAGACGGCGCCAAATGTTTCGGGGTTTTTTGATGTGTCCCGCGGGAGAGTTACAATTCTAAGAATGCCCTTCCGCCGCCTGTACCTGCAAAACCACGAAGACTCCGGTTGGGTGGAGCTCCGCCTCCGACGATCAAGTCAGTGATGTACAGGAGGAAGATAGTGCGTAAAAGAGTGAAATTACTTCTCGCGTAATGGGAGAATTTCGCGATTAATATTGCTCGGTTTTGGTGTAAGTGTATTTATGAATGTATTGAATACCCATTAATGAGGATGCTCCCACTATTTATAGTGGGGAGCATTGGTTCCCCATTTAGGGCTCCTAGGACACGTGTCAACAGGGGATTGGAGCCCTGTTGACCAATAGCAAGGTGCCACGTGTCGCTCAGCCATAGGGCCACGTGGCTGGGGTAAAGTTACCCCAAACAATTATAAACTTTTTTTTAAAAAAAGTCAAAAGGTAAAGCGCTGTCCCAGACAGCGTTTTACAAATTAATTTTTTTGTAAAAAAAACCTAGATATAAAGCACTGTCTGAGACAACGTTTTATCCCTGAAATTTAGTTTGGTAAATACTTTTGCCACACATCCATTTTCGTAAATATTTTATAAATTTGTCTTACTTTGAAAAAACGTCCAAGATGAGATTAATTTCCTTCAACCCAATCTATTATAACCAATTTTTCCGATACGGGCCAGTTTTTGACTGCCCCAAACTCCCAAAGGCCCCCTAGTCCCATACGTACTTACTAGTATATTAGTAGTACTTGAATGTTTCTTGTTCCTTTGTTTACTTTTGGCGCAACAATACTCACCATTTCAAATTTTCAAGGCTACTACACAGAAGCCATTGTATTTATTTATTTATTTATTTATTTATTTATTTTTTTTGAGGGGAAAGAAGCCGTTATAGTTAATCTGTATTCATCATCGTTCATCAACAATTAATCATTCGATATCCGCGGTCTGCAATTCAGACAACTGCTTCTACAATCTACACTTGTTTTATTCAGTGGCTCCCGTAAATTTCGGTAATTTTGATTGCTATTTATTTTTTCAATTTGAAGAATTTCCGCTACATTTTGATTTTCATCATTCATAGTTTTTTCAATTTGAGTAATTTAACCTTGATTTCACAAACTTTGTCACAGATTCACAGTATTTTGAGCAATTTTCTTGTTTAATCGAGTGTTTGCATCTCGGGTTAGTGAATTGACCATAAATGCCTTTTTTTTTTTTTGGAAGAAGATCATAAGTGCATTGTTCTTGAGAAGTTAATACTTTTTGTTAATTATCTATTTTTTTAACTTAGTAGGGTTATAAAAATGAGAGAAAATTGTCATTTTTGGCATGAATTTGTTTAATTTTGCTTTAATTTGAAGTACTCATAATAAAATGATTATTGAAAATTTTCTCATATTTGTGAGGGTTTTAAAACTATAATTCTTAAGAGCACAATGTGTTGTGAGCCTGAGTGTGAATCTTGTCTCTTAAAAGGTTAACATGATACTTGATAAACTGTTATTTGACTCGACTACTCATGTCAACACTTGATCATACAGGTGACAATTGTCGAGTTGGATAGTTTACAAATTTGATTCAAAATGAAGTGTCGAGTGTCTACACCTGTATTGACTATTGAGGTGTTGACATTGGTAATTGAGGGGAAGATAATGAAGATTCCAAGTATCAACAAGGTCGTCTCTACTTCGAGGCGTTTGGAACAACATTAAACTGTGTATGCTTCTTCTGTCTTATAAGTTTGTTTACAGTTCCTATTTCTTGATGCGTGGATTTAAGTTTATAGGGACTGATCTAATGTAATTAAATCGTTAAAAAATATGCTGCTTCAGCAAGACAGCAACTCTAGCTGTAACTCTATGCCATTTTAACATCTTAAGAACTTAAGGAAGTGCTTGAGGTTTGAAATTAGATTAAAATCCTTTGGAAGTAGTATGGTTCACCTACTCTGAAATCCGATTTTGAAGTTTTTTCTGTGTTTCTATATGCTTGTGGTATTCTAATCTTTTTGTTATCTTAGTATACTTATTTTTGTTGCTTGGAGGTCAAAAAACATGTTAAAAACCTGTATCTTTTATGCCCCTTTGTTTAGATATATTCTTGTATTTCTTTAGTACTTAGTTCTAAGGCCATAACTTATGAAGCTTTTTACTTGACTGTAACGATTAATTTTAAGGCAGAAATAAGGAAACATCTCGTTTTGCTATTGTTCATCTCTCTGAAATAAGTTAATTTTGAAGGTTAGTTAATTTTGTGACAATGAAGTGGAATCATCAGACTTCAGTTAGCTTGCTTATTAAAGTAATAGAGTTCAGTACATTTAAAACCGTTTCTCCCTCCTAGTGAACCCCTCAGTCAAAATAAATTTCCAGGACGCAGATGTGTTGTGCTTGGATTTAGCTTATGATTTGTATCAGCATTCTGTTGAGCCTCATTGACTTACTGTCCAAGAAGTGCAGCATTTAATCAAACTGTCATCATCTCTTCCTTTTAATAAACTAGCTAAGACACCCCCATGGTGACCTTTGATTTAAACTAATACTGCTTTTTGTTTGTGAGAATTCAATTTCACTTGATGTATCCTCTACTTGAGCTATTTCAATTCTTATAAACTTTTCTGAATGAGATAATTCCATTGGTATTGTTGTGAATCTTGTGATCTAGAAAAAGATGACTACAATTTTGTTTCATTACATGTTTAGAAACAGTGTTGAACATGCATTTTATTACACGAAATTAACAATGTTGAATACAGACAAAAACACAGTACATGGACTGTGAAAATATCAAAATACCACTACACAACTTGGCATATTGAGCCTTCTGGATTCAAAGCAAATTGAGATTCTCGTGAAACGGTCAATATCTAAGTGAGAGATCCGCAGGTCATCATCTTGTGATGTGCATAATGAAAGAATCCATTTCTACACGAGAAGTACCACCTTCAGCAACTGATGCTCTGACAACATCACCCAGTTCTGCAGCCCTTTTTTGCATCTCCTTTCCATCTTCTGATGTCATCAATCTTCTCAATGCATTCTCAATTGTAGTTGCCATCACTAGGTCAGCACGGTGTGTCCAATCTCTCACCAGTGTACCGATTCTTAGCACCTCTGTCACCAAAATGGCATTCCTGGGTTGATCGGAATGCATGGGCCAAGCTGCAATTGGCACACCCATGCTGATGCTCTCTATGCATGAGTTCCATCCACAGTGACTCATGAACCCACCTACGGATGGATGTGCTAGAATTTGCACTTGGGGTGCCCAGTCTCTTATCACCATTCCCCTATTTTTCACTCTCTCTTCATACCCTTCCGGCAGTAGAGGATTTCTCACTTCACTACCTGAAAATATGTCTGCTGGATCCGCTCTTCTAAGTACCCATACAAACTTTTGTCCGCTTCTTTCCAAGCCTAGCGCCAGCTCCGTGATCTGCTCATCAGTCATTGAGGTTGATGATCCAAAAGAGACATATATCACTGAATCTGTCTCTTGTTTGTCTAGCCATAGTAAGCATATATGTCTATCAATCTTGCTATCCTTTTCCACTGGATTCAAAGGTCCAACAGAAAAGTACTTTGCCTCAGGGTCTATTGACAGCTTCTCCAATAGTTGGACATATCTACCTTCTATCAGCCTTGATGTGTTGAAAAGTGCTCCAGCCTCAAACCCCAAAAGTAGATATTGTTGGACTATGAAGTTTAAAACCTTTGGCGGCAAGCACCCTTCATTTGAAGGAATGCATTTTGGGACTTCAAAGTCTAGCTGAAAAGGTTTTTCAGGTATTTTTTCCCAGGTATTAAAGAAAATGGTAAAGGCAGAGATGGGAAAGAAGACATACGATTCAGCTTTTGGGATGTTTTTTACATCTTGGATCACAGAAGTCATTAGGCTATCAAAAATGACAATGCTTCTCCTGAACTTTGTAGAGAGTTCTTGCAGAAGTTGGGAAATAGGTTGACGGAGATGCATACAGGCATCGAATAGTGGTTCAGCGTTCGCAGGGAAAAAGGTGGAGGGGTCGGGATTGGGAGGAGGTGAGCTATAAGGTGGGATTTGGAAGTCATGGAAATGGATTTTACTTAAAGTTTCAGATTCCCAACCATGCAGTCGGAGCTTCGCTTGGTGGTTGTGGCTGGCAGATCCAGCATAATGAACTGGTAAACCATAGGAAGTAATGAGATGAGCAAGATGGAGAAGCTGGTTCAAATGACCTTGGGCAGGAAAGGGTACCATCAACACTGCCACTTGAGGGTGTTGTATTTCATTTTGCTGTGATTTTTTATTACAATTTTGGCCTTCCATTATGGGGTTGCGTGAGTGTAGGAAGAACTGTGGTTTTTATACTACTCTTGATAGATAGAAAAAACTTCATTAAATTATGTTTACTTGTCAGCAGGATTTGTTTAATGTTTATTTTATCTGCAACTTGATGCCGGCTCAATTCTTTATTCCCTAATTTCGCCATGATGCAGTAAGCAATAAGATGCATTTAAGCATGTTACATACAATTGTATTTGTATCATTTTATTTGTGATCTTGTCTGCTGGCGGGTGGTCAAATAAATCTGATCCAGCTTTATTCTTTTTTTTTTTTTTTTTTTTTTTTTTTTTTACAAGAGCGAAAGCAAACAAACAGCATTACATCAAATTCATAAGCTTGACCCGACATTTTCTCGCAATATCGTTTGCCCTTTGAACCTAATCTCTCTGTACTTTTAGGATGGTGCATCTTCGGAAAGGCACCCACTTCTCTTAACCCCTTAAGAAACCACGTTATCGAGACCTCCTTGCCTTGGTAATCCTGTAGGTTGTTCAACAAGGATTATGAATCAGTTATTAAAAGGATCCCATTCCTACCTTTAGATCGAGCCCATTTCATTGCTTCCAAAAAGCCCAAGCTTCACATTGTATTACAGATGCTGCAACGCCGTATTTTCCTCCCTCATCCAGCCCGAATCCTAGAGTGTTGCTCTTAACTACCCAGCCTATCCCTGCTCTCGTAGTCTTCTTATCCCAGGAGCCATCTGCTTCTACAATGAAGTCGTCGAACCCCGTCTTCTCCCTTCCTAAATGGACGTAGTTAAAACCTGGAGGCAGGATGGTTTCATCCCTTCTGATAGGCTCTTCCTCCGTTATCATGCTAGCACGATGGGAAAAGTGTTCATGATCTTGTATTAAGATCTATAAACTCCATCACTAGGTTACTCCTTCCAGCCGAATCCTTGAAGCATCTGGCATTTCTAGCCTTCCACATACCCCAAAGAGTCGCAATAAACCGCGAACATCGGGCTCCTTGTTTACCATCCTCGCTATAAAAGAGCAGGATATAGTGCTGGATCCATTCTTTTAACGGAATAGACCTAAGAAAGTCTGGGCAAACGTCTAGGGAACCTGTCTCCCAGACTTCCTTTGCCTGAATACAATACCTGAAAAGATGCTGGCTGTCTTCCTCTTCCTCTCTACAGAGATCACACTCTGGTTCAACCGGAATACCCCTGTGTGCCAGATTTTCCTTGACGGCAATACCATTATGAAATAGCTTCCACAGGAACACCTTCCATTTTGGCTGGATATCCATTCTCCATACTAGCTTCACTAATTCCCGGTCCTTTGCCAAGAAAGAGGCACTATCTAGCCCCAGGTTCTTGGAAAGATAGTAGTACCCTGTTTTGACCGTATACCTTCCCGATGGGTGGTGTTTTCAGTAAGGAAAATCATCCTCATTGGAAAGCGGAAGTTCCATTGACAAAATTGCTTTCGCCCGCTCCCAATCGAAGTTTTCCCTGATCTTTCCTACCTTCCATTCGTTCGTTTCCCTGTCTATAAAATCACTAACCTTCCACATCGAAGCGGCCCCCAGAGTTTGGCCCGATTTTAATAAAGGAATCTCCCCTTTCACCCATGGCGTACTAATTGCATTAATACTTTCCCCATTCCCTACTTTCCACGCGAAACCCCTTTTGAATGCTTGAGAAGCTTTTTGAAGACTTGTCCTTCCCAGGGACGGAGTACCTCTTCTGATATATGGTCTAGCCATGCTGCATATCCCACATGGTTGAAATCCTGTGTGGACTCTTGAGAGAAGTAGCTGTGGATTTGGATGCATCCTAGTAGCCTGTTTGAAGAGAAGAGCATCGTTGAGCTTAGTAGAGCCCCTAATTCCCAATCCTCCCATGCTTTTAGGCAGCTGGGTAACGTAATCCTCCTGTTCAATGCAACCCCTTATTATCATTACCAGACCACCAGAACCGAGAAATCAACGAATCAATCTTGTTTGCTATGCTAAGAGGGAGTTTCAAACACTTCATGATATGAGCCGACATGCTGATCAGTACCGTGTTAATGAGGATAAGTTTTGCTGCTTGTGATATGTGCAGGTGGACCCATGACGTAATTTTAGTCGATACCTTGTCGACTAAGAATTGGAAGTGGGGGCTTTTCTTTCCCTGAATATCGATCGGGACTCCCAGATGTATCCCCATGTTCCCCATCTCAGGCATAGCAAGAATTTGTTTCACTGTGGATTTCCTGTCCTCATCTACCCCTGGTGCAAACTTAATTACTGATTTCTGAAGATTTAATTGTTGCCCTGAAGCTTTACTAAACTTGTGTAGAATGTATGATATGCTCTTTCGGATTGGTTTTGAATCTCAATTGAAAATTTTATAATATTCGAAATGTCTTTTTTTTTTTTTTAAAAAAATAAAATAAAATTAATTAATAGAAGCAAAACCCTCCGCATACATTACACATAAGGACTAGATTCATTTAAGCTTTTTGTAATTTTGTTTATTTTTTACTTTTTACATAAGATGTTAAATTAATTATTTTTGTATAGCTTCTTATTAATGTTATTGTACTTATTTTTTTTTTGAAGAAAATGTTATTGTACTTATATTTCTTTTAATTTAGATTTGATACTAGGTGTGAAGCCCTTGCGATGCACATCTTTGTTTTTATAATTTATTACTATTATTATTACTCCCTTCGTCTCATAATACAATACCTCTTTAGGTTTTTATGCAGGAATTAAAAGAGAAAGAAAAAGTAGTTGGGAATAATTGAAGAGATAGAGAGAGAAAGTGTTGGTAATTAAGGTTAAAAGTACAAAAAAGAAAGGAAAAATTGCCAATAATAATCCTAACTGTGTTTCGTCCGCCTAAAATAATCTCAATTTTCGATTATTTTTTGAACGATTTGCCAATGTGGAGTTGAAAAATAAAGAAATTAATAGAGTAGTGTTCACCTAAAAATATTTCTCAATTTGGTGTCCATATAGGTTTGGAAATTACGAACCTAAGTTATATATTAAAAATTATCGAAGAGAACTTTTTTCTAATAAAATCCTAATAAATATGTATACCATCAAATCTTTTTTTTTTATTTTTTTTATTTTTGACACGAAAAGGGTTGTTTTAATTAATTACTCAAACCTTAATGAAGAAGAACATGAGGTTACAATAGGTGGGATTTCTTCAAACCAAACTTTCATTTATGCATAAGATATATCTTTATCGAGTCAAACATCAAATTTTTTTTATCTTAAATAATGCTTACAATATCTTAATTTTTTTTAGCATTGAGCCTCATCAATTCATCATTAATGCTTTTGTATTTTATTAATAGTAAAAATGGATATAAGCACTATGGATTTTATGAATATGATGTAGTAATATAAATGTTTAAAAACTTTCTTGCATTTTTTATTGACAGCATGTAACCAAGAATATAAGAGCAACTCTAATGGTTGTAGACTTGTAGCTAGGAACTTGCTTGCAATATTAAATAATCCCTAGCTAGTAGTTTGACCATTGGAGCTAGAAAATGCAATTAGCTTGGTTAAGCAAATTAGCTTTGGAGAATATATATATATATATATATATATATATATATATATATATATATATATATATATATAATCAATAAAATGAAATATAAAAAGTTAATTAAGGAGGTGGGATTCAATTAAATTGTAAGCTAATTGCTAGCCATTGGAGCTCAAAGTAGGTACATGATAATTGGCTTAAAAGCTTATGTGGCATGCCAAGCTACATGTCAAATTAGCTTGCCATTGAAGTTGCTCTTATTAAGCTAAGCTAGAAATATCTAGCAAAATAGCATAGCTAATACAAGAAGGATACTCTTCCTCCCAAACTCTCAAATCCTCATAGTTTCTACTATTTTCGAGCAAGTTTGTGGGCAGCCACAGTCCCACATCTGCTGAGTTGCGAGTTGCGAGTAATCAATGAAGGAGCACAAAACAAGTAGCTTAAGGATGTCCCTAACAATGATACGGCAAAAGCTAGACATTTCTCGCTTCCCCTGCTTCAAATAAGTGAATAGATTGTTGTAGTCCGTTTCTAGCATATTTGTTATGGATATAAGTTGTCAAAAAAATATGTAACATGAAACATCAACGTTTGGATCAATGGTGAATTAAAACACTTAGAGAATAGTTTTGAGACTCCAATGATTTTTTTTATTGAGACTTTAAATACGAAGCAATAAAAATTAGGTTTAGAGTTTCAATTCTAAGTGAACACTACTTTGAGAAATATTTTAAAGTGAACACTATTTTAGTAATTTCTTTATTTTTTAACACCAATTTAGCAAATCATTCTTATTTTTTAGTACTCCCAACTTTATACTCCATCTGCTCAAAACAGTCCCAAGTGACCGGTGACCTGTTAAATAGATAATTTATTTTTTAGGTTTAATGTACACGTGTCACCACATAATTGGTCAAAAATTAAAAAATAATTAATATTAATAATATTATTATTAAATACTTAATTAAAAATAAAAACACCACCACATCAGCAGCAATCGCCCCAAGACCTGCCCTTCGGCCAGCGCCACCCCCTCCCCCTCTCCTTGACGGCGCCGGACCAGCTACCCACGATCGGCGCCGCCCTACCCCTCTTCCTGCCATCAGCCCTTCTCTTCCCTTTAAACTCTACCCAAGGACAATTATTTTGTTTTTAGCTTCACATTTACTATGGCAAACTAGCAATTTTGAACTTGAAAAAGTGAGAGTTAGTGGAATATAGAAAGTGAGTTTCTCTTTTGACTTTTTTGATAGAAAAGAGAAATATTTAGAGACATTGATATTATTACTATATAGTAAGAAAATGTGGACCATGTAGTTGGGTATATATAGAAATATAAAAGCGAGTTATTTCTTTATCACAAGTAATTAATAATAAAAGCAAAAGTATAAATATTTTAAAAAGAACATATCAAAATGGAAGGTAGGAAATAAAAAAATAAAAACAAAAAGAGTAAGCAAAATAGTTCTTATGCTCAAATATGAAGTACTCGTAGTTGATTATTAACGATAACAAAATTTTACTTAAATTTGCTCAATTCGCACAAAAAATTGTGAAATGATAGATTGCTTAAAAAAAAAAAAAATATGAACAAATTTAGCTAATGAAATGATTTTTCCTTCCCTAAAGTTTACTCGTATAATTGTCTTACAAGGGAATATACAAAAAAAAAAAAAAAAAAAAAAAAAAAGTCCACACACAGAATCGATCTGCGGACCTTCAATTTTCAAGACTGACGCTCTTCCACTAAGCTATTAGGACTCTTGTCTTTACAAATGTCTTTACAGATTAATTAACTAATTCTAAAATTCCTGACTTTATCTCTCTCTTCTTAAACCCTATTACACTCGAACACTTTTCAGTTCAGATCAGTGCTTGCTATAGTCCAATTGCTTTCGGTGGTCTGTCTTCCTTAAACAAGGATTTCTTTTTTTTTTTTTTAATTTTTTTTTAACCAATTGTAGGATGATATGTGTCCGGTAACTTGCAATAACAAGTTAGATGACCGGTCGGGACTGTTTTGGGCGGATAGAGCATAAAGTTGAGATTATTAAAAAATAATCAGAAGGTGGGATTATTTTTTGGATCGGATATCTAGTTTGGGCAACCCTACTATGTCTGCTGATATGTGATTTCTCTACGGTTGCAGGTTGAAGTTGTCTTATGCTTCGCTTTTCGTTGTAGGAAAGTGCCAATCCTTGTATTCTATGCTTATTATCATAGTAATTCATAGATGATCAAAAGGCATTAGCTGAGGGCCACTTTGCTTCCTGCACGTCTAAGCTGTTCCTGTTTCAAGAAGTATGTTCTGTTTTTATTTCCAGGAAAAAGTATGTTCTGTTTAAATTAGGTTTAGTTAATTTATATTTTTATTTGCAACATGGAGTAAGTGTTTAGGAAGCACAATACTCCCTCCTGTCCTTTTCTTTTTATTTATTTATCTAATTTTTACACCCTTTATGTTTACGAATTTATACTCTTTCTGTCGCTAAATGTTAGCCCAATTTCCTTTTTGATCCGTCCTTTTAAGTTTGCCCTATACCATAAATGGTTACATGGGACCACTACTTTGCTCTTATACTAACTATTTTAGTCCCACCATTTTTTTTCTCTCGTCAACTCTCTCCAACCAAATATTAAAAAGCAACTTCATCTTTATGGGGCAAAAATAAGGGACGGAGGGAGTATTGTGCTTCCTTAACACTTACGTGTGTTCTAACTAGTAAAGTTTTACATGCTCCAAGGGAATTGGACATTGTCAAGGAATGCTATACTATGCCGCAAAAGTCAAGAAAAGGGTAAAGTTGGAAATGGGAAATAAACTACAGGGTTCAGTAATTGGGGATAAACTTTACATCTTGGTCCACAAAAGCATACGCAATGTTATTAATAACAACTATTCTCTTATACATAGGTGAGAGGTGCTGTAAGAGCTGAGAAACAGGCTTGCAATGATGCATAGAAGCTCTGAAAAATGGATAAAAGTGCTCAGAAAAAGGGAAATAGTTGATTGGTATCTGGTGAGTCTTGTAGTATTTCCCCACGTTGAACACAATTGTGATTGGAATAGGAACTATTGGAAAACTTAAGAATGCTTGCGTACTTATGATAAAATGATGCAAATAGTTTGAGAATAGATAAGCAGAACATGTGAATAGTACGAAGTATAAGACACTACAACACAACTGGATGTTGATCCTTCTGGACTCAAAGCAACTAAGATTCTTTGTGAAAGGACCACTTTTTAAGAGAGAAATCTGCATATCTTCATCTGGTGACATGACTAATGAAAGAATCCATTTCTACACGAGAAGCACCACCCTCAGCAACTGATGCTCGGACAGCATCACCCAGTTCTGCAGCCCTTTTTCGCATCTCCTTTCCTTCCTCTGATGTCATCATTCTGTTCAATGCATTCTCTATAGTATCTGACGTCACTAGGTCAGCACGGTTAGCCCAATCCCTCACCAGTGTACCAATCTTTAGCACTTCTGTCACCAAAACGGCATTCCTGGGTTGATCGGAGTGCATGGGCCAAGCTGCCATTGGCACACCCATGCTGATGCTCTCCATGCATGAGTTCCACCCGCAGTGACTCATGAAACCGCCTATGGATGGATGTGCTAGAATTTGCAGTTGGGGTACCCAGTCTCTTACCACCATTCCCCTATTTTTCAGTCTCCCTTCATACCCTTCCGGTAACAGAGGATTTCTCACTTCATTGCTGGAAAATATGTCAGCTGTATCGGCTCTTCTGAGTACCCATATAAACTTTTGTCCGCTTCTTTCCAAACCTATTGCCAACTCCGTGATTTGCTCATCAGTCATCGAGGTTGTTGATCCAAAAGAGATATATATCACCGAACCTGCCTCTTGTTTGTTTAGCCATTGTAGGCATATATGACTATCATTTTTGCTTTCTTTTTCCACTGGATTCAAAGGTCCAACAGAAAAGTGCTTTGTTTCAGGGTTTATTGATAGCCTCTCCAATAGTTGAACAAATCTACCTTCTATCAGCCTTGATGTGTTGTATAGTATTCCTGCCTCAAACCCCAAAAGTAGTTGTTGATTGACTATGAAATTAAAAACCTTTGGCGTCAAGCACCCTTCATTTGAGGGTATGCATTCTGGGACATCAAAATCTAGCTGAAAAGGCTTTTCGGGTATTTCTTCCCAGATATTTAAGAACATGATAAAGGCAGAGACGGGAAAGAAGACATAGGATTCAGCATTTGGGATGAATTTTACATCTTGGATCACAGAAGTCATTAGACTATCAAAAATGATGATGATTCTCCTGGACTTTGTAGAGAGTTCTTGTAAGAGTTGGGAAACAGGTTGACGGAGATGTGTAGAAGCATCGAATAGTGGTTCAAGGTTAGTGGGGAAAAGGATAGAGGGGTCGGGATTGGGAGGGGGTGAACTAAGAGGGATTTGGAAGTCATGGAAATGGATCTTATTTAAAGTTTCAGAGTTCCGACCATGGAGTCGGAGCTTCACTTGCTGGTTGTGGCAGGCAGATCCAGCATAATGAACTGGTAACCCGTAGGAGGTTACGAGATGAGAGAGATGGAGGAGCTGGTTCAAATGGCCTTGGGCTGGAAATGGTACCATCACCACAGCCACTTGAGGGTGTTGTACTTCATCTTGGTTGCCTATTTTACTGCAATATTGGTCTTCCATTTGGGGTCAAGTTTTGAGGTAGAGTATAGGAAGAATTGTGATTTTTATAGTATTCTTGACAAGTAGAAAAAACTCTATTAAATTATGGTTACTTGTCGTACGCACAAAGCAAACTTTGTTTAATGTTATTTTAGCAGGAACTTAATGCTGCCTCAATTCTTACATCACTAGCTGCGTCATGGTCCCTAGCAGTAAGATGCATGTTAAGATTAGATTTTATAACATTTTATTTGTGACTTTGTCTATTGATATCTTTGTATTCGTGTTAAGTGTCATAGTAAGTCATACATGACCAAAGGGGGTATTAGTTGAGGGCCATTTTGCTTCTTGCACATCTAAGTTGGTATTTTTTCAAGCAGTATGAATATTTTCTAGTAGCGTTAATTTTGCAAGTTTGAAGTTTGAAACTCTTATTACAACCTGCTTCTGTTTGTAAGAACTCTTAATTCAAGTTTGCTTTCTGATTTTTCTTAGGGTATAGTCATGATCTAGAGGCCTGGAGGCAGGTGACTGTGCCTATAAATTTTAGTGCATGGAAATTACAATGCCGAACACGGAGATCATAGTAGTAGGATTAAGGAACCATAGACAAGCTTAGTGCCTGCTTATTATGAAGCACAGATTCATGTGAGTTTATGAACAAGAGATTCACTAACAGTAATGTTTAAATGGTAAATTTCTGTAATTAAGATAAGATAAGAGCATAATTTGTTGAAGAGCCTTCTGGACTCAAGTCAATCTCTATTCCTTTGTTTACTAATTTTGGCCCTGTATTACTCTTAACAGATTTTTGTTATCTGGTTACATGAGAAATGAAAGAATCCATTTCTAAGAGAGAAGTGCCTCCTTTGATAACTGATGCTCGAACAGCTTCACCTAGCTCTGCTGCCCTTCTCCGCATCTCCTCCCCTTCTTCTGATGCCATCAGTCTTCTTAAAGCATTCTCTATAGTAGTTGATGCCACCAGCTCAGCATGGTGTGCCCAATCCCTCACCTGAGTACCCATTCTTAGAACCTCTGTCACCAAAACGGCGTTCCTTGGTTGGTCGGAATGCATAGGCCATGCTGCCATTGGCACTCCCATGCTGATGCTCTCCATGCACGAGTTCCACCCACAGTGACTCATGAACCCACCTATAGATGGATGTGCTAGTATCTGTAACTGGGGTGCCCAGTCTCTTACCACAATTCCGTTGTGTTTCATTCTTCCTTCATACCCTTCGGGCAGCTGAGGCATTTTTACTTCATCACCTGTAAAAACATATCCAGTATCAGCCTTTCTAAGCACCCATATAAACTTTTGTCTGCTTCTTTCCAATCCCAACGCCAACTCTGTGATCTGTTCATCTGTTATCGAGGTTGTAGATCCAAAAGAGATATATATCACTGAATCTTTCTCTGTTTGTCTAGCCATTCCAGGCATATATGTCTATGCTTCTCATTTTTGCTTTCTGTTTCCACTGGATTCAAAGGTCCAACTGCAAAGTGTTTCATATCAGCTTTTCATGGCAGCTTCATTAGTAATTCAATATATTCATCCTCTATCACCCTTGACGTGTTGTAAATCCTTCCAGACTCGAACCCCAAATGATCTCGTTGATTGACTATAAAACTTGTAACCCTGGGCGTTAAACCCCCTTCCGTGGACTGAATGCCTTTTGGTACATTTGAATCTAATGTAAAAGGTTTCTGTGGCATTTTGTCCCAAGAATTGAAGAAAGGAGTAAATGCAGAGATAGGAATAAAAGCATAAAGTTCAGCATTTGGTATATCTCTCACATCTTGTACCACAGAAGCCATTAGGCAATCATGAATCACGATCACTCTCCTGAACTTGCTTGACAGTTGCTGTAAGAGTTGGGAAACAGGCTCATGGAGATGCTCAGAAGCATCGAAAAGCGGTAGAAGGTGTGTAGGGAAATGGACGGCAGGGTCTGGTTTTGGAGGAGGGGAGCTGTAAGGAGGAAGATTGAAGTCATGGAAATGGATTTTACTCAAAATCTCCGCGTTCCAGCCATGGAGGCGAAGTTTGGCTTGACGATTGTGGACCGAGGATCCAGCATAGTGTACAGGTATTCCATAAGAAGTAATGAGATTTGAGAGATGCAGGAGTTGATTAAGGTGGCCTTGTGCCGGAAATGGCACCATCAGAACTGCCACTTTGGAGTCTTTATAGCAAGTCTGGCCTTCCATTGTTAGTTGGGGTGGGAACTTGGCAGGGAGTTATGTAGATTTAGATCGTTGAAGATGAGTATGACTTTTTGACCACTAAATTATAACTACTACTATGTATTATTGCTACTTTGGATACAGAGTATAAAATTATGATAATTACAAATGTGTTTATAGGCTATCATCAATTTAACTAACTCCATATTTAAGTTTGTATCAAATTAATTCAGATTAGATTAGACTATATTAAATTTTCTTATTTATATTTAATTTTTGTTAAATATCTTTATTTTTGTAATTAAAAAATTATAAAAATTACATATTTAAAAGTCAATATTAATACGAATCTATTAAGATCAAATCATAATAATATTCGTAATTGAACATTAGTACTCCGTAATTCTGTATAGTATCTGCTGTAAAGAAGGCCTTAAGATCAGGCATACTGTCTGAAGTGTCAGTCATGCATTATTGCCTTACTGGCAGTAAGTTATTGGGACATCATATTTCCCGTTGATTATTGTGGAATATACTATTTACCTGTGTTTAATGATTGTCTTTACTAAGTGAAACCTGCTTGCTCAAATCTGTCTGTTTCCTCTTTCCAAAACAAATATTGTGGATGTAAGAAATGCTAAGGCTAGACCGCATACACTGCCATACAGCCAGAACAGAGGTAAAGTATCAGCATATCCTAACTCATACTCCGTACCATTCAATTATTTCAGTTGAAAAAGATTAGACATGTTTTATAAATGATAACCCTGTAACTTGTCAGCTAGTAGCTATTTTCGCCACCAATTATACACCACGAGAGCCTCGAGTGGGGTTATCGATCATTCCTGTTGGCAGATAATTAAGAAACATAAAGAAAAAAAATAAATGGTTATTAAATAACCATGCATTACCATTGAAAATTAAAGGTGTTTCCAAATATAGGGAAAAATAACTAATGGTAATAAATATTACAGGCTAAATTTTAAATGGCTTAGGTTGTTTTAGGAAAACTATAAATTGAGCATTTCCTTCATTTGTATGTAATAATTTTCAAGAGAAAATTTGAGAGAAGAAAAATAACTCAGAGAAAAGAGGGGTTGTGTTTTTTGCACTTTGGTATAAATAGACATTTTGTTTATGTAATTTATTTCTCCCTCAAATTTGATTAAATAGAAAATTTGCATTATTTTCTTAACAATTGGTATCAAGAGCTTGGTTGACAATTAGTCCACATTACGATAAAAATAAAAACGATCCTAAAAGAAAAAGTCAAATTTGAGTGGGAGAAATGGCTGCAGACAAAGGAGAAGTTAAACTTGAAAAATTCGATGGTAAAGATTTCGGATTTTGAAAAATGCAGATTGAAGATTATTTATACCAGAAAAAACTCTATCAACCTCTGGAAGAGAAAAAGCCAGATGGCATACAAGAAGCAGAATGGAAGCTTTTAGATAGACAAGCACTCGGAGTTATTCGATTGACGTTATCACGCAATGTGGCGTTTAACATTGCAAAGGAAACCACAACGGCAGGTCTCATGAAAGCTCTCTCTAATATGTATGAGAAGCCATCAGCCTCCAATAAAGTTCATTTGATGAGGCGGTTGTTTAGTTTGAGGATGTCGGAAGGTGGATCGGTAGCTCAACACCTTAATGAACTCAATTCTGTCACAACCCAATTGAGTTCTGTTGAAATCAAATTTGATGATGAAGTATTAGCGTTAATACTTTTATCTTCCCTGCCAGATAGTTGGAATGCTACAGTCACAGCTGTGAGTAGCTCATCGGGAAATAACAAGTTGAAGTTTGATGACGTTCGTGATCTGGTTCTTAGTGAGGAGATTCGACGAAGAGAATCAGGTGAATCTTCATCCTCTTCAGTATTGCATACAGAGTCAAGAGGAAGAAATTTAATCAGAAGGAATGAACGCGGAAGATCAAACTATCGAGGACAATCCAGAGACAGGAGGTCAAAATCCAGGAATCCAAATAATTTCCAAAACTCAAAGACTGTGGAGTGTTGGAATTGTGGAAAGATTGGGCACTATAAAAATCAGTGCAAGGGAACACCAAAAGGCAAAGAAGTGAAGGCAGAGGCAAATGTCACTTCTACCGGAGAAGGTGATGATGCGTTGATATGCTCATTGGAGAGCAAAGAAGAGTCTTGGGTATTAGACTCTGGAGCATCGTTCCATGCTACTTCTAATAAAAACTTTTTTGAGAAGTATGTCCATAGAAACCTTGGACAGGTATACCTTGGTGATGACCAACCTTGTGATATTGTTGGTCAAGGTAATGTCAAAATTAAGTTAAATGGGTCAGCTTGGGAGCTGAATGATGTCAAACATGTTCCCGACCTAAGAAAGAACTTGATCTCAGTTGGGCAGTTGGCTCGTGAAGGTTACACTATAATCTTTCAAGGTGATAATTGGAAGATTTCAAAGGGAGCAATGATAGTTTCTCATGGTAAAAAGAATGGTACTCTCTATTTGACAGCTGGAGCATGTTATTCGATTGCAGTTGCAACAAAGAATGAAAATTCCAAGTTATGGCACCAAAGACTTGGTCACATGAGTGAGAAAGGAATGAAGATCATGCATTCAATTGGAAAACTCCCTAGTCTAAAATCTGTGAATTTAGACATGTGTGAAGAATGCATACTTGGAAAGCAGAAGAGGGTAAGCTTTCAGACATATGGAAGAACTCCAATGAAAGAAAAATTGGAGCTTGTTCATTCTGTTGTGTGGGGACCAACAACCACCCAGTCTATAGGTGGAAAACAGTACTTTGTGACTTTTATTGATGATCACTCTAGGAAAGTATGGGTTTACTTTCTAAAATACAAGTCTGAAGTGTTTGAAGTTTTCAGGATATGGAAAACTAGGGTTGAAAATGAAACAGGTCTGAAGATCAAAAGATTTAGGTCCGACAATGGCGGAGAATATGAGGACACCAAATTCAAGAAGTTTTGCTACGAGCATGGTATTAAGATGGAAAGAACTGTGCCAGGTACGCCTCAGCATAATGGCATAGCTGAGCGGATGAACCGAACATTGATAGAAAGAGCCAGAAGCATTCGTATACAGTCAGGTCTACCAAAACAATTCTGGGCAGAAGCAGTCAATACAACAGCTTACTTGATCAATCGAGGACCATCAACCCCATTGGAGTACAAATTACCAGAGGAGGTATGGAGTGGTAAAGAGATCAAATTGTCGCACTTAAAGGTATTTGGTTGTGTAGCTTATGTGCACATTAGTGATCAAGGAAGAAATAAGCTTGATCCTAAATCAAAAGTTTGCACTTTTATCGGTTATGGTGAAGATGAGTTCGGATACCGCATTTGGGATGATGAAAGCAAAAAGATTATTCGTTCAAGAGATGTAATTTTCAATGAGAGAGTCATGTACAAAGATAGGCATAAAATTGAGAGTTATGAAACAAATCAAAAAGAATCTACATTCATTGATGAAGATTATGTCCCAGACAGTACGATGCAAGAGTACACTATCATAAGTACTCCGCAACAAGAAGAACAAACTGTACAGGGCAGTATATCGCAATCAAATGACATACAACAACCTTCTTGTCCAACTCCTACACTAAGAAGGAGTACTCGACCACATGTGCCTACTAGAAAATATATGAATTATTTGTTATTAACTGATGATGGGGAACCAGAAGATTATTATGAAGCATCCCAGACCAGAGATGCTAGCAAGTGGGGGCTTGCAATGAAAGATGAAATGCAATCCCTGATTTCAAACCAGACATGGGAACTAACTGAGTTACCCATAGGTAAGAAGGCCCTTCATAACAAATGGATATATCGAGCAAAAAAGGAGCACGGTGATTCCAAGAGGTATAAGGCTCGACTAGTTGTCAAAGGTTTTCAACAGAAAGAAGGAGTTGATTATAATGAGATATTCGCTCCTGTTGTGAAACTCAATACCATTAGAACAGTGTTGAGTATTGTTGCAATTGAAGATCTTTATCTCGAGCAGTTAGATGTGAAGACTGCATTTCTTCATGGAGATCTTGATGAAGAAATATACATGCACCAGCCAGAAGGTTTCATAAAAAGTGGGAAAGAGCAGATGGTATGCAAACTTAAGAAAAGTTTATACGGGCTAAAACAAGCCCCAAGACAATGGTACAAAAAGTTTGATAACTTCATGCACAAGGAAGATTTCCAGAAGTACAACGCTGACCACTGTTGCTACTTCAAGAGATATCAATCCAGTTATATCATCCTATTACTTTATGTTGATGATATGTTAATAGCAGGTTCTGATATGAATGATATTATAAAGTTGAAGCATCAATTGTCAAAGGAATTTGACATGAAGGACTTGGGTCCAGCAAAGAAGATTTTAGGAATGCAAATCACAAGAGAGGCACTTTGCAGTTATCACAATCAGAGTACATCAAACGTGTTCTTCAGAGATTTAATATGGGTAATGCTAAGCCTGTTAGTACACCGTTGGCGAGTCATTTTCGTCTATCAAAGGATCAGTCCCCTCAGACAGATGAAGATAAAGAATATATGGCCAAGGTTCCTTATGCCTCGGCTATTGGAAGTTTGATGTATGCAATGGTTTGTACAAGACCAGATATTGGACATGCAGTGGGAGTTGTAAGCAGGTTTATGTCCAATCCAGGAAAAGTCCATTGGGAAGCTGTTAAATGGATTTTGAGGTATTTACGAGGTACAATTAATAAGTGTTTGTACTTTGGTAAAGGTGAATTGAAAATACAAGGTTACGTTGATGCAGACTTTGGCGGTGAAGTCGATAATAGAAAGAACACAACGGGTTATGTATTTACAGTTGGAAATACAGCCGTAAGTTGGATGTCCCAACTACAAAAGATTGTTTCTTTATCCACTACAGAAGCTGAGTATGTGGCAGTGACCGAAGCTAGTAAAGAGATGACATGGCTTCAAGGTTTGTTAGATGAGCTGGGGTTCAAACAAGTGAATAATATTTTGTATAGCGATAGTCAGAGTGCTATACATTTAGCAAAGAATTTGGCGTTTCACTCAAGAACAAAGCACATCGGTATTCGTTATCACTTTATCAGGTCTCTTCTAGAAGATGAAGTGTTAACTCTTAAAAAGATTCTTGGCAGTAAGAATCCAGCATACATGTTAACGAAAACAGTGACGATTGACAAGTTGAAATTGTGCTCAACATCAATTGGTCTTAAAATGACAGAAGACTAGTTGAGGTTCTACTCCTTGGTGTGAAGACAGATTGAAATCAGTCTTCAAGTGGGAGATTGTTGGCAGATAATTAAGAAACATAAAGAAAAAAAAATAAATGGTTATTAAATAACCATGCATTACCATTGAAAATTAAAGGTGTTTCCAAATATAGGGAAAAATAACTAATGGTAATAAATATTGCAGGCTAAATTTTAAATGGCTTAGGTTGTTTTAGGAAAACTATAAATTGAGCATTTCCTTCATTTGTATGTAATAATTTTCAAGAGAAAATCTGAGAGAAGAAAAATAACTCAGAGAAAAGAGGGGTTGTGTTTTTTGCACTTTGGTATAAATAGATATTTTGTTTATGTAATTTATTTCTCCCTCAAATTTGATTAAATAGAAAATTTGCATTATTTTCTTAACAATTCCTACATTACTGTCCTGCCATTTTTATGTGGTATTGTCTCTATTTGATGAAAACTTGAAAATGCTTCTCTTTCTATCACATGGATTGTCTTCAAACCACAAGTATATCCTCATGTGTCCATGTTGGCTCCGGTTATACTACCTCCATTTCTTATTATGTGCAACAAAGGGGTATTATTTATGAGACATAAAATATTCTTTTGTTGCACTAATAAGAAGGAAAAATTGCGAAAAAAATAATACAATCTTTGGATTATGCATTAATATTACAACCTTTAGGAGGTGTTTATTTTAAATAGACAAAAATCAATTGGTAACCCGCTTTTACAGATTATCATCGTTTTATGACGACACGTGTCATGGTAACCAATTACATGACGACACGTGTCATGGTAACCTGCAATTTAACTAACTCCCCAAAGGTTACCAATCGGTTTCTGCATGTTTAAAATGAACATTCCCCAAAGGTTGTAATGTTGATGTATAATTCAAAGGTTGTATTATTAAAAAAGAATGAGCCAAATTATTATTTGCAATTTTTCATAATAAGAAACGGAGGTGGTATATATTTTTCAAAACGGTTCCTTTTGATAGAAAAAATAGTCTCATTGTCCCATTCCTTATAATTAAAAATGTCAAGATGTTTTTTTTAACAAGACACAGAATAGCTAGTTGTGAGGTCTAGGAACATCGTTACAACAATTTGTTAAAACAATTTATTTGGAATGTAACAATACTGGAAAAAAAAAATACAATCTTGAATTGAGAAAAAGAAAATGTGCAATGGAAACAAGGCTGCTACAAGGTAGAACTATCTAGAGATATGGGAAATGAAGGCATCCCTTTCTGAACTGGAAGCACCACCTTCAGCAACTGATCCTCTCACAGCTTCTCCTACATTTGCTGCTCTCATCTTTATCTCCTTTCCTTCTTGTGATGCCATCAATGTCTTCACTGCATTCTCTATCGTAATTGATTTTACAATCTCACCGCGGTGTTCCCAATCTCTCACCATTACACCAATTCTAAGCACATTGCTAATCAAAAACGCATTCTTTGGTTGATCAGAATGCATAGGCCAGGCCAGAATCGGCACGCCCATACTTACACTTTCCATACAAGAATTCCATCCACAATGACTCATGAACCCGCCAAATGATGTATGAGCCAAGATTTCTAGCTGCGGTGCCCAATCTCTTACTATTATTCCCCTGTCTTTTACTCTTTCTTCATAATCTGCATGAAGTTGAGGCTTCTTTACTTTATCAGCTTCTGCAAAAACGTCGTTTGGATCCGCTCTTCTAAGCACCCATATAAACTTCTCTCCGCATCTTTCCAACCCGTTTGCCAACTCTGTGATCTGATCATCCGTCAGAGATGTTGTCGACCCAAAAGACACGTATATCACCGAATCCTTCTCTTGTTTGTCTAGCCAATGAAGGCATTGGTGTCTATTTTTCATGCTTTCACTTTTGATTTTCACCGGGTTAAAAGGTCCTAAGGCAAAGTGATTTATTTGTGAATTTGTTGTAGATAGCCTCTCCGATAGTTGAACATATCTACCTTCTAAAATTCTTGAGGTGTTATAAATCCACCCTGATTCAAACCCGAGAAGTTTCACTTGATTGAGAGCAAACTCTGTCATATCTTGTGTACAACACCCATCTTTAGGGGGGATATCTTCTAGGAAATCTTTTGAATCCAACTGAAACGGCTTCTCTTTCTCGGGTATATATCTCCATGAATGTAAGAAATTGTAAAACGCGGAGACAGGAATTCAGTAGGAAATTCAGTAAATTCCGGCGGAATAAATTTCGTCGGAAATTTCCGTCGGATTTCCTACGGAATAAAAATCCGTCTGAATTTATGGGCTGTCCGACGGAATAATTCGTTGGAAATTTAATGTTTCGACGGAAATAAAATTCGTCGGAAACTTCCTACGGATTTTTCCGTCGATACATTAAATTTCCGGCGAAAATAAAATCCATCGGAAATTTCCGACGGAATATTCCGTCGAAAAATTTAATTAAATAATAAAAAAAAACCTAACCCTACAAAACCCTAAAAAATACCCGGACCCGCCCTTATATTTCTTGTTTCTCTTCTCCTCCTCCCCAACGCCTCTCTTCTCCTTCTCTTTCCTCTCTTCTTCTCTTTCTCTCTCCTCTCTTCTCCTTTCTCCCGGAATTCTCCTTCTCCTTCTCCTCTCATTCTCCTTCTTTGATGTCCTCCTTTTTCGATCTCCTCCTTCAATTCAAGCCACACCATTCCACACCATTTCGATCTCCTCATTTTCAACGGCGACAACAACAACCACACCGTTCCGGCCACCGCGCAGCGACAACAACCAACCCAGTAGCGTGAAAACCACCGCAACGACAACAACAATACCAGCCCCAGCAGCAACGACAATAACAACTGTACTAAAAAAAAACAATTTTGATTATAATTAAATTTGTTATAATTGTAATTTTATTTTATTAATTTCAGATGATAATTGTATATTTATTTAATTTGTTTGATTTCAATTTTATTTTGTTTATTTTTTTCGATTTATGGTTGTTTCGATTTGTGGTTGTTTTGATTTTTGGTAAGGGAATTGGGGCTGGATCTAGGTAGATTTGGCGTTTCCGATTTGCTTTTTTTTTTTTTTTTTTTTTTCCGTATTTTCTTGTTTTTATCGTATTTTTTCGTATTTTTTTTGTATTTGGGTTAGGTGGTTGGTCAGGGCGGGTGGGTTAGGTGGTTGGTCAGTGTGGGTGGGTTAGGTGGTTGGTTAGGGTAGGTGGGGTACGTTTGGTTATGGTGGGTGGGGAAGTTTGGTCGGGTCTGGGTTTGGGGGTGGGGGGTCTGGTCTGGTCTGGGTTGGGGCTGGTGATTTTGTGGGTAAGGGGTTAGGATGGGTCTGG
Organism: Chenopodium quinoa; assembly: GCF_001683475.1. Taxonomy (NCBI): domain Eukaryota; kingdom Viridiplantae; phylum Streptophyta; class Magnoliopsida; order Caryophyllales; family Amaranthaceae; genus Chenopodium; species Chenopodium quinoa. Next base: position 2,668,138 of record NW_018744996.1, on the reverse strand, counting down.
GTAAAGGGGTGGGGTGGTTAGGGTGGGTGGTTATGCGTGGGTTAGGGTGGGGTGGTTAGGGTGTGTCTGGGTTAGGGTGGGGGTGGTCTGGGCAGGGTGAGGGGCTGGTTTTTTTTTATTTATTTTTTTTAATTGACATTTCCGACGGAATATTCCGTTGGAATATTCCTTTTCCGATGGAATATTCCGTCGGAATTTTCCTCTTCCGACGAAAAATTCCGTCGGAATTTTCCTCTTCCGACGGAAAATTCCGTCGGAACCTAATCAACCTCCGATGGAATTTTCCGTCGGAAAATTGCGACGGAATTTCAATTAAAGTCAAAATCGGCGCCGACAGAATTAGATTCGTCGGAAATTCCGTCGGAACCACCTCTTCCAACGGAACGGAATTTCCGCCGGAAAAGGCCAAATTTCCGACAAGAGGTGCTCCGACAGACTACTTCTGACGGAATTCCGTCGGAAGGCTTGATTCCGACGGATTTTCCTATGTTTCCGACGGGAAAATTCCGTCGGAATTTTGCTGTTTTCTTGTAGTGTTGAAAATTGGGACAAAATGATTGGCCAGTTCTGATGAATATAATGGCACGTTTAAGTTATTGTTTTTATTACGGAGTATATTGTTGAATGATGAGTTGTTGAATGTTGGATAGAAGGCTAAGTCATCATGTATCTTAAGTTTGGTTACAGTCAATACCAACTACTAAAAACAATAGGATTGAACATTGCAGATGTTTTACTTGAACTATAGAACTATTTTAGATTTTTTTTTTCATGGAAATTTAATACTGCAACGTATACTCGTATGTTTTTAGAAGATTTTAAAAGATATTGAATCATACCCATTTAAAGAAATCAAATGTTTTATGCTATAAATTCCAAATCTATCCTTTTTTATATATGTTGCTTTTGTTAATGTTTGCAATAATTTGGATTAATTTATTGGTAAATTTGCCTTTTTGTCCTTTTTTTTTACTTAAAAAAGAGGAAGCCTCAGTTTATATTATCAAACGACAAAACTGTAAATAAATCAACAATTTTGCCTAGTCATCATGACATTTTTGTAAATAAATCAACTATTGTAAGGTCCAATTCTAGCTGTCATGGCATGATTGTCAATAAATCAATTATTGTAGGGTCCATTTTTAATAAAAAAGTTTTTGATTTATTTACAATTTTGCCATTTGATAAACTTATGATTTCTCCTAAAAAATTTGAGCATTTCACCATGTTGCAATATTAAAAGAATGCTAACTAGTTTTTTTTAGGTGATACTTAAAACTTGAGATTAAATTTCGTCTACATCATTGTTATTTGGGAGTTTTTATGTCCCCCCCAAAAAAAAAAAAAAAAAATTAGACGACCACATCAAATTAGTAACTATTATAAGTCTTTTTTTTTAAAAAACAATTAATTTAACTAATGTATTAGTTTTTGGCATGGAGATTAGAAAATTGAATGGAGAAAGCAAAAAAAAAAAAAAAAAAAAAAAAAAAAAGGGTTGCTAACTTCAAAAGAAAGGTAAGAATGACGTGAGCAACTGAGCACCTTCCAAATCTATACACTATCAGTATTCTTAAATTCTTAAGTAGTCAAGTTCCACGACTGCATATATAGAATCTTCCTATAGTTTATAGGAATACTTATAAGTGACCATATGAGTAAATACAAGTTAATCTCGGTGATAAACATGTGAAGTTTATCACATGATATTGTGGTCATTTCGCAGTTAAAATGAGGGGTATTTTTGCCATTTGAAAGAGGAGATCCTCCAAGCAGCTTTAATGGGAGAATGCAAATCTGATGAAATCGAAGAAGCTGACGAGCTCCATCAATGGTGAATACCAATAGAAGGGGGATATCAAATAAGCAAACGAAAACACTTTCCCCTTAGGGGTTAACCATTCCCTTAATTTCTACATATTTACACAGGGTTTTCGTTGGATTTGGCGACGAAGTCGCCGAAAATGGTGTTGAGGTTTCGTATTCACCATTGAAGCATCTTGAAGAAGAAATCAGAAGATTAAGGTGTTTGGGGATTAGAGAAGGAGGAAGAAGATGAAGGTGCTAGTAGGGTCGGGAATGTGAAGGAAGGAGGAAAGGAAACCATGGATTAATCATGGAGATGGGTCACGGTGGAGTGAGGAGGAAGATGATGGTGATTTTTAATTTATTTATTTTTTTTCAAAATGTAAAAATATTTACAATTTTGCCACCGAGATAAACGTATCCGTTTATCACGGAGATCAACCTGGGCTCCCTCCAGACTTTAAGAAATTATGAGTGACTAAGGCCCCGTTCACTTCACCTTAATTTTGCTGAACTGAAATTATTTTTACTGAATTGAAATTATTTTTACTGATTAAAACTGAATTTTACTGATTAAAACTGAATTTTACTGAACTTATTTATACTGAAATTATTTTTAATGAACTGAACTTATTTTTACTGAACTGAAATTATTTTTACTGAACTGAACTTATTTTACCGAACTGAAATTATTTTTACTGAACTGAACTTATTTTACCGAACTGAAATTATTTTTACTGAACTGAACTTATTTTTACTGATTTAGATATTATTTTTACTGATTTAATGTATATATATATATATATAAATATATATATATAGATATATTAGGTAAAATAATCTATTTTTGTAATTTATATAGTTGGCATATATAACGATAATATATTATGCCAACCATATAAATTTACATAATATCGTATATAAAAATGGTTGGCCTATATATTATGGGAATATGTATTTGATATACTTGTATATGATATTCGGTTTAGGGATACTGCCTTTCGTTGCCTAACTTTACCGCCAAACATACCAAAACAATAAAACTAATAATAATAAGAATAAAATCATAACTTTATTATAATCATAAATTATTACAAGGATTGCTTCTTATTGCATATGACTATTTAAGTTTATTATTCAATATTGTGAAATCTTACACACAATATGCGTGCTAACCATATATATGTACTCAATTTAGGAATTTACTTTCAAAATAAAATAAATATCTTAAACAATCCTTTTTAAACAAAAATTTATATTTTTATTTAATAATTAATTACATTTGTTGAACATAAAATTAAACATTCTACAATTTATTTAATAAAAGTCAAACACACTGACACTATTATGATATATATGTATATATATATATATGTATGTATATATATATATATGTATGTATATATATATATATGTATGTATATATGTATATATGTATGTATATATGTATGTATATATGTATATATATGATTATATGAGACTATTAAAATATATAGTTGATCGTTAAAATAGTTTCTAAAGCAGCGAGTTGGAGTTAATGATCTCAAACCCAAAGACTTTAGCACAATTTATGACATGCATGAGAAAAATATTGTTAATTAAATTTTTGGTTTGAATTGTCGGTCAATTTTTTACTACATATATGTTGGTTAACTACATGTAATTTACAAATAATTATAGCAAATATTGGTAGATTGATTGATCATATCAAGGCATGTGATATTTAAGCAAAAAAAAAAAAAATAACGACATATTGGTAGTATTGTATAGATCATGCATATATAATCATATATGAATATCATATTTCAATATCTTATTGAATTTATTGTAATTGATTAGGTATGCTATTACGATGAATTTTGTTACCCTTTTATAAAATATAGTACTTGTATTTACCAAATATCACCGACTACAATATTATCAATAAGACATAATATTTTATACTTGACAAAAAAAAAAGATATTATATTTTATAACTATACAATATGTGATAAAAGTATAGACAAAAGTGATGCATAAAAAAAATATATGTGAAGTATTAAAAAAATCTTGTACGACAATATTTTGCAATATATGGAAAAAATAATTTACATAAAAAAGCCTAGTAAATAAAAGCATCAAAGTACATGAACTTAAATTAATTTTGCTGAAATTATTTTTACTGAATTGAAATTATTTTTACTGAACTGAAATTATTTTAACTGAACTTATTTTTACTGAACTTAAATTAATTTTACTGAATAAAACTGATTTTTAATGAACTGAAATTATTTTTACTTAATATTATTTTTTTAAGGTGAGGTGAACAGGGCCTAACTATTATCTTCTCATAGATCCCCTTAAAAGAATGGAATATCATAGATCCATAAATCCTTATGGAAAGTTGTATAAAGAAACATGATGTGAAAATTGTACTCCAGTGTGAAAATAATGTTGCAATAAGTTAATAGCTTCTCAAACACGAATTAATCGTGATTAAAAAAGACGGAGAAAAAGTATATTTAAACCAAAAGGACATAAATTTAATATCTGCCTTCCTTTATGCTAATTTGAAAGGCTTATTAAGACCCTGTTCACTTCACCTTACAAAAATAATTCGTTCAGCAAAAATAAGTTCAGTTCAATAAAATTCAGTAACTTTACAGAAGAAATATAACTGAAAATCAGTAAAAATAATTTCAGTTCAGCAAAAATAATTTCAGTTCAGTAAAAATAATTTAAGTTCAGCAAATATAATTTCAGGTCAATAAAAATAATTTCAGTTCAGCAAAAATAAGGTGGAGTGAACGGGACCTAAATGTTTTTTAATTACTAACTGGTGCTAAGATTTTCACACCCCTTTTGTGATTATGGTCTCACTTTTTCTAAATTAGTAATTATCTCCATTATATTGACCATAAATCTTTTACAATATGTACACTTTTTTTTTCAAAACTATTTTTCCAATAATTATTCAGCTTTTGTATGTCACATTCTAATATTAGGCCTCTGATTTCTACTGTTTTTTTAATTTTTAATTTATTTATATTTTTAACATGCCAAGATTAACAAGAAGTCACATACAAAAGTAGCATATCGCGATCACTCCATGTATGTTAAGTTTATGAACATTAATAGTTGAACTAACAATGTCTACCACCTATGATTTCTTAACATTGAATACCCATCCCAAGTAAGTTTGGTTCTAGACCAACAAGCTTCACAGTTCTCGACCTCTAAGATAGTAAATTTTGTACAGAATTTTGCTAATCTAGTCCTTTACAATCTTATAGGTTGTTTGGCTCGAATACCAGAAACAATGTGTGTTTGGGTCCAATTTAGTCCAATTGGGCCTGGTCACTGAATGATCCAATTAAAAGCCCAAGGTTAAGGTTCAACTCTCCAAATGTGCTAAAGTCAAAAATCAACATCCTCAAAGCCATGTCAAGGTCAGTCAACGGCCCAATCAGCTTGGCCCAGCCCAACTGACTTCCGGGCCCAATCCGCCTCCTTCATTAGCCAAGGTATAAAAGCCAACAATTTGGTCAATTCTTGGTAAGACAATAAAGCCTCAAGCAACTAAACTCTTGCACAGCTTTCTCTCTCTAATATACTGACTTAAGCATCGGAGGGGCCTTCCTCGGCGTCCCCCCCGAGGCTAGTTTACGTGTATTTGTTGTGCAGGAAACCCTCGGCTCCTGCGTCGTTCGGACCGAGACCAAGTTCCCTCAAGATAAAAGGATCTTCCGAGATTCGATTGTTTTCATCCGAAACAATTTGGCGCCGTCTGTGGGGAACGCTACTAAATTTCGCGTCAGTCATCAAACACTCCGGCAGTCGCCATGACTAAGAGTGGAAAGAGTTCCAAGAAGGCTAAGAAGGGAGGAGGCCGGATTACGGTGAGGGAACGCCAGCCGGTTTATCCCTCCCCGGAGCAAGCCTCTTCCGAATCGGAGGCCCCCATTTCTCCGGAAAGGGAAGCCTCAAGAGGTCCTAGCCTCCAGGAGGAGAACACCTCGCACCACACTCGGCAGCCGGGGCCATCCCCGAGACCGAGTGGCTCAGGTGCGAGGAACTCCCCGCCGCGCCATAGCGTGCAATCCAGGTCACATCCGAGGGAGACTCCTCCCTCCGGACCCTCCACCGAGGAAGTGGCCAGAGCAGTGGCCATCTGCATGGAGTTCCTTAAAGCTCAAGGGGCTCCAATCCAGATGCCTGATGATCACCAGCCGAGAAACCTGAAAAGGAGGATCGGTCAGGATGATGGTGGACAAGTTCCACCACATAGACAGCTCGGCCAGAGGTGGCGAGGGGACACCCGAAACTCCAGTAAGGAGAGGAGGAGGAACCCTCAACCCTCTGACCACTCTGAAGCTCAGAATTCCATGGGGCCCTCCAAGGACCCGGAATTCGCCCGCCGAAGCGTTCACGAACGCTTGGGTTCGAGGGAGGTGAGTGTGCATAGCCGCCTCACCTTCCCAGAGGATACCGGACCCCACCCAACCTTGTCTCAGCCGGGGACGAAAACCACTTCCACCTCTGAGAGAGGAGGGAGCGAGGTCCCTGAGGCCGGGTACAAGGGGAAGGCGGTCATGGTTCCATCGAACTCGCCCTTCCAGAAGTGGATTCTGGAAGAGCATGTGCCAACGGTCAAAATCCCGGCACATATTACTTACGATGGTACCTCAGATCCTAAGGATCACATTGCCTCTTACGAGGGGCACATGTATCTGAACCCGAGGTCTGAGGCTACCTGGTGTAAATACTTTCCTACGACCCTCAAAGGTGTTGCCCAATCCTGGATCACCAAAGGGCTCAAGGAAGGCTCCATAACCGGTTGGAACGACCTCTCCAACAAGTTCAAGAGCAAATTCTCTACGGCCAACCGCCGAGAGAAGACCACTGCAGAGCTAATGAGTCTGCAGCAGGCGGAGGACGAGAGCCTCCGCGACTATCTGACTCGCTTCAGCAACGAGTCATCCGGAATCACAAGCCTGGATCAAGGCCTGGCCGTGTTCGCGCTACGGAACGGCCTCCAAGCTGGAAAGTTCCTGGACTTCATGGTCATGCATCCCCCGCAGACCCTGGAGGAAGCCTTGGAAGCATCGGATAGGTTCATCCGAGCCGAGGAGTGGAACAGATCCAGGTCTCAGTCTCGTCCGAGAATTGAGAAGCCGAAAGGGCAGCAGCCCGAAGTCTCGGCGCAGAGGAAAGGGAAGGCTAAGGCCTCAGAACCGTCCTCTGCTGCCGAGCCGAAGAAGGAAAGACACTTTCCCTACACGGGAAGGTACGATTCATACACTCCACTCTCCCTTCCCCGTGCTAAGATTTTCAGCACGACGAAGGACGAGGGGAGATTCAAAAAACCTCGTCCGTTGCCTCCCTGGCATCAGACGAGGGGAAAGGACCAGTGGTGCGAGTTCCATGACTCACCCGGACATCGCACCGAGGACTGCGTCCAGCTGAAGGACCAGATTGAGGATCTGGTCCGCAAGGGGTACCTGAGCCAATACCTCGCGGACAGGCGCGAGGAGAAAAAAGCTGAAAAAGATTCTCGGCAGGACCTCAACTTCGCTCGGAAGAAGGATAAGGGACCTCAGGGCAAGGAGTCCCTCGACATCCTGGTTATTTCCGGGGGAATCTCGCGAGGCACAGCCAAACGCCAACTGAGGGGTCTAACCCATCAGATTCATCAGGCTGAGCTTCGGCAGTCCCAGTCACCGGCGCCGAACATCCTGTTCACAGCCGAAGACTGCGAGGGGGTGGTATACCCCCACGATGACCCACTAGTAATCATTCTGGGCATCGCCAACCGCAACGTCTGGCGGACCCTCGTCGACGGCGGTAGCGGGGCGAACATCCTCTTCCGAGGAGCGTTCGACCAGCTGAGGATGGGAGCCGAGCACCTGGCCCCCGCACCCTACCCGGTGTCTGGATTCAACGGCTCTTCCTCGTATCCTGACGGGAAGATTACACTTCCTGTCACCATCGGCGAAGGCCGAGCAGCTAGGAATATCATGGCCGAATTTTTGGTCGTAGATGCTCCATCTGCATACAACGTGATCATGGGGAGACCCCTCATTCACGGCATTCAAGGAGTCGTCTCCACGTATCATCAAATCATGATATACGTTTCAGACGAGAGACGCTCCGAGAAAATAAAGGGCAGTCAAAAAGAAGCCCGCCGATGCAATCACCTCAAGCCATCCACGTCTCGCCGAGGCGACCGTGGCGATGGGGAGGAAAAGCACCGGGACCGAAACGCCAAAAAGCCGAGAGGCTCAGACGTTTCGGCTAATGAAGCCCCAGACAACGAGAAATCTGATGGGGGCCAAAAGGCTGACTCCGCCTCAGAGCCGAACGACTCTGATGGCCAGCCGCGGTCAGGAAAGTCTGCTAATATTGATAGCAGGCCGGAATTCGAGGAATCCAACTCTAAGAGCATGGAAACGGATGACCTGACCGAGTCAATAGAACTGACCGTAGGAGATCCGAACAGATGTGTTAGCATCGGGTCGTCACTGGAGCCAAACACCCGTGCGGCACTCGTCCAACTCCTACGGGCCAGTGGAGACGTGTTCGCCTTCTCAGCCGCAGAAATGCCCGGGATTGATCCGGACTTCGTCTCCCATAGGCTTAATGTCGACCCCTCCAGTCGACCCATTAAGCAGAAAAAGCGGAACTACTCCGCCGAAAAGAACCAGAACATCGCAGCTGAGGTCGATAAGCTCCTAGATGCTGGGTTCATTGAACCCTGTCAGTATCCGGAGTGGCTGGCCAATGTTGTAATGGTTCAGAAGGCAAATGGTAACTGGAGGATGTGCGTTGACTTCACGGACCTGAATAGGGCATGTCCCAAGGACTCCTATCCGCTGCCGAGGATCGACCAACTGGTCGACTCGACAAGCGGGCATGCTCTGCTCAGTTTCATGGACGCATTCTCGGGATACCATCAGATCTTCATGCACCCCGAGGACCGAGCTAAAACAGCGTTCATAACAAGTTCCGGGTTGTACAATTACAGAATGATGCCCTTCGGATTGAAAAATGCGGGGGCAACATATCAGAGGTTGGTTGATCAGGTTTTCGCCGAGCAAAAAGGCCGAAACATGGAGGTTTATGTTGACGACTCAATCGTCAAAAGCATAAAAGAAAAAGATCATGTCACGGACCTAGCCGAAACCTTCGCCACCCTCAGAAAATACAAAATGAAGCTGAATCCGAAGAAATGTGTCTTCGGCGTGAAGTCAGGCAAGTTCCTCGGCTTCATGGTCAGCAAGAGGGGGATTGATGCAAACCCCGCCAAAGTACAAGCTGCTTTAGACCTCCCCGAGCCGAAGACAAAAAGGGATATTCAGCGTCTAGCCGGGAGAATGGCTGCCTTGTCCAGGTTCATCTCACGAGCCTCAGACAAAGGGCTCCCTTTCTTCAAGGCGCTGAAGCTCCAAAATTCAAAAGGCATTGAATGGGGAGACGAACAAAAGTCAGCCTTTCAGCAGCTCCGTGAACACCTGGCTCAACTCCCAACACTGGCAAGGCCAGTCGTAGGAGACATCCTATACTTATACGTGGCGGTCAGTCCAGCCACGGTAAGCGCGGTGCTGCTAAGGGAAGAAGAAAAAGTTCAACAGCCGATCTATTTCGTCAGCCACACCCTGACGGATGCCGAGACGCGCTACCCATTGTTAGAAAAAGTGGCTTATGCAGTGGTGGTGGCTGCTCGGAAGTTGCGACCCTATTTTGATTCTCATCAAATAGCGGTTCTAACTGATCAGCCGTTAGAGAAAGTCCTCGGCAAGGTTGAAAAATCCGGTAGACTAGCAAAGTGGGCTTTCGAGCTCACCGAGTTCAGTATCGGTTATCAGCCGAGAACAGCCATCAAGGCGCAAGCCTTGGCAGACTTCTTGGCCGAGTGCTCCTATCAGGAGACTCTGGATGCAAGGAGGAAAATCTGGACCGTCTTCACGGATGGGTCCTCCACCGTGAACGGTTCGGGGGCAGGGGTCGTCATTACCTCTCCCGAAGGCAAAACCTTCGAGTATGCACTAAAATTTTCATTCAAAGCCTCTAACAACGAGGCCGAATATGAAGCAGCCATTGCTGGCTTAGACCTGTGCATATCGTTGGAAGCCGAGCATGTCTACCTCAAGACAGATTCTCAGCTGGTCGCCAATCAGATCCGGGGGAGTATGAGGCTAAAGAGCCTTCAATGGCAGCTTACCTCACAAGGATCAAATCGACAATTGCGAAGCTGAGATCTTTCGAAGTAGAGCTGATCCCAAGGGGTCAAAATGCTCAAGCGGACGCACTCTCCAAACTTGCAAGCTCAACTCTGACTGAGTTAAGCCGTTCTGTCTATGTGGAGGTGCGCCGAGAAAAGAGTGTAGCCGAAGCAATATCAATCTGCTGCGCTGCACTCGAGCCGAGCTGGATGGATGACATCCTGGCTTATAAACTCAGGGACGAGCTCCCCGAGGATAGGAATTCGGCCTCCAAGATAAAGCGGATCAGTTCACGATTCCTCGTCTTCGGCGGCCAACTCCTCAGAAAATCCTTCTCCGCTCCATTATTGAAATGCGTGGGTCCAACGGATGCCGACTATATTCTCCGAGAGATTCACCTCGGCATCTGCGGAAACCACATAGGAGGGAGAACCTTAGCCCACAAAGCTCTCAGGGCAGGGTATTTTTGGCCTACAATGATCTCGGATGCAAAGAACATGGTCAGAAAATGCGAGAAATGCCAAAAATTTGCACCGGTAATCCATCGGCCATGCCTAGATCTCCAGCCAATTCTTAATCCTCTTCCATTTGCACAATGGGGGTTGGATATTCTGGGACCCTTTCCCGAGGCCCCATACAAAAGAAAGTGGCTGATAGTCGGAATCGACTATTTCAGCAAATGGATTGAAGCGGAAGCTGCTTCAGGCATATCTGAGCAAACTGTCAGACAGTTCATCTGGCAGAACATAATAACTCGGTTCGGCATCCCAAAAGTTTTTGTGTTCGACCACGGCAGACAGTTTGACAACCTGCCCTTGCGCCGATACACTGATCAATTCGGGATAAAATTGGCTTACTCCGCGGTTTGCCACCCTCAGAGTAATGGCCAAGCCGAAGCCGCGAATAAACAGATCCTTAACGCTCTCAGAAAAAGAGTAGAGGATCAAAAGTCCAAGTGGGTAGAGGAACTTCCGGGAACCCTCTGGTCACTCCGGACAACCGAGAAGGAGGCAACGGGGCATTCACCTTTTCAGCTGGTGTATGGATCCGAAGCAGTGCTTCCAGTGGAAGTGGGCTCAGAAAGCCTACGAGTGAATCTCTTCTCAGCCGAGGAAAATGAGCAGCTCATGAAAGAGTCCCTCGACTTCCTTGACGAGATTAGAGATCTAGCCCGAGAAAGGATGGCTGCACACAAGCTCAGAATGAGCAAGTCCTACAACCGAAGAGTCTATCAACGACCTCTCAGAGTTGGGGATTTAGTTTTGAGGAATGCTGCAGCTGTTCAAAAAAGTCACATTCATGGCAAACTCTCAGCATCTTGGGAGGGACCTTATGAAATTTATCAAGAGCTTCAGCCCGGTACCTTCAGACTCAAACAAATGGATGGCACCGAGCTGAAAAACCATTGGAATGCCGATGTGCTCAAAAAATACTATGTGTAAATCCTTCGGATAGTACAATCTATGTAAGTACACTGATTTTGTTTACAAAAAGGCCATCGGGCCAGTATTCATTCAGATTGCGTGTATTCTTTAAGTCTTTATGCTTTCTACGGTTTTTCAAAAATTCAAGGTTTCATTCGGCGCTGTCCGGGGTATTGCATAATGATGCCTTGTACCTCGGCAAGCCGTAAAACCTGCCAAAAAAGGATACAAGCCCGAAGTATTGCATAGTGATGCCTTGTACTTCGGAGAATCTGTTCCTTTGGGCAAAAAGGCCATAGACTTATCCGAAACATAGCCTAAAAAATAGGAACTGATAAAGCCCCGAAGTATTGCATAGTGATGCCTTGTACTTCGGATGAATCAGTTCCGGGTGGTAGTTGCAACTCTGAAGTATTGCATGATGATGCCTCGTACTTCAGATAAACTGCTGCCCCGGCATGGTGTTTCGGATAGTTGTTCCCTTGGATGAATTGAAGAAAGTGTCACAAGAGTACCATCTCTAGAGTAAAAACTCTCAGGTGGGAAATCAGTACTTTAAAAACAGATGTAGAAAATAAAGCAAAGTGTTCAAAGATCCTCGGCTTAGCCGAGAAAAATTATCAGCCATTCCAGAATTCAGAAGACCTCATCTTCAGATTTCTGGGGGGGCAGAGGGAAATAGAGAAATGGCACAACTGATCTAATACCCTTCAGCTCAGCCGAAGTTTGATACTTATGTCAGTTTTTTTCACAAGTTGAAAACATCCGAGTACAAACGGCAAAAAGAAGTCTCAGCAGAAATGATTCTCGCTAGCCGAAGTTCTGCACTTAGCAAATATTTGAAAGATCATTCAAAGAAAGCAGTAAAGTGCGAAGACTGGTAAAGCGAAGAAAAAAAAAATACACAAGAAAGCTGAGAAAGTGAACTTCTTTGAAATAAAAATGTTGAATTACAAAAATAGTCGGCAGCCGCCCACAAGCGGAAAGTAACAGCTGCCGAAATACGTACAGGCAAAATAAAAATATAATAAGCTGTTGTACGATAAGGCAAGCTGAAGCAAAAAAAAAACAAAAGGCAAAAATTCAGAAAGCGGCAAGTCTAAAGTTGAGCGCATGATGAACCGCAAGATTCTGAAGACGACTGCCCGAGTTCCTATGCTTCAGCCTGAGGATCAGACTGATCAGCTTCATTGGGCCCAATGGTGGTCTCAGCTCCAGCAGCAGAAGAAGCAGGCTTTGCACTCTGCCGAGCCTCCCTTTCCCTCTGCTCAGCCTCCAACTCCATCCTCTCAGCTTCTTCCTCGGCTTCCTCAGCCTTAAGGATTTCAGCTTCGATTGGAGTGGCATACTTCATGTGAGGGTCTTCGGGATCTTGGACCCATTCAGCACATTTGGACCAGTCCAGCTTCGGCTCAGCATGAAGGCAGACCCTTCGGCACACTCTGAACCCGTTTCTAAAACCCATTTCATACTCTTCTTGGGTATAGATACGGACTTTGAGTAGAGCCTCAGCATCGGCCAACTTCTTCTTCGTCTCCTCCAAGTCTTCCTCGGATCTCTTCAGCTCATCGACGAGCTTGGAGGAGGAGCCTTTCAGCTCGGTAAACTCTTGCTGAACCTGGGAAGCCTCGGCCTGAACTTGGACCATTTCTTCCTTCTTGGCAGTGAGCTGATCCTCAGCCTCTTGTAGCTTAGCTCTTTGAGCTTCAGCAGCAGCAGCAGCCTCTGAGAGTTGGACGTCTTTGGCCAAGAGCAACTCTTCAGCAGCCATTCGGCTGGCTTCAAGAGCCTCTAGACGCTGCTGCACTTCAGCTTGTGCAGCAGTTCCTTCTTGAATTCGGCTCTCAATAGCAGCCTTGAATTTGGAGACGTCCACTCCCATATGCTCCTGGAGGAATTTTTCCCCTTCCATCAGTGGGGGAAAAACCTCCATCTCCATAGCATCGCAGAAGGTTTTCAGAGCTTCGGCAGCTTTTTTACCGTACTCCTCAACCTCCTGCTGCTTCTCTTCAGCTGCTGCTTGCTTCAGCTTAGCAAGCTTAACTTCCTCTTCAGCCACCTTCCTTTCGTGCACAGCAGCGTCCACCCTATCTTGTAGGGTATCAATCAGCTCTACAGTGAGAGTCTGATTGTGCACGAACTGAAAACAGGGGCACAAGTTAAAAAAGTAAAAAATAATAGCTGAAAGGTTGAGTTCAGAAAGAAATCAAGGCAAGGAGAATTACCTGCATCATCAGCAGTTGGTTGGACCTGGCAGGGTCAGGAACTGATCTGCTGGATTCGCCCATCCCAGCAGTGGCCTTCAGCGACCAAATCCTTGCCCTATCTACTTCGGACAGGCCAGCAAAATCGCCGAAGTAGGCTGCAGCACCTTCTCGGTTCTGACCCCATATGAGGTCCCAGATGTGGTCTGGGACTGGAATTCGGGGGGCCGAGAAACCCATTTCTCCAGACTGCAGCGTCTGGAAGGAAGGGAAGGATGACGATGGAGCCTCTTTAGCTTTGGGTGGCTCAACGTCCTCCTCCTTCTCAGAAGAGTCAATTATTGTGACCTCTTCTTCTTCAGGTGTGAGGACGAAGGCCCCAACCTCTCTGGCAATGTCCGCCGTGAAACCCTCAGCACTGGGCATCACGGCGTCTCCATCCTTGTCCTCGGCGGCACTCTCTCGAGCTTCTTCCAGAACCTCTCCCTTAGGTTTGGGAGTTCTCTGATCCACCTCCATCTCGGGGGGTGGCGGAGAGGCCCTTGGGGGTGATTGAGGCGGTGGCCGGGGAACCCTCGGCGATCCATTGCCTTCCTCGGGTTCCCTTATTTCAACGCCGATGGTCATCGGCCTCCGCTGAAAGTCATGCGGGCCGATGATGGCCATTCTTCGGCGCCTCTTCTGAAGCGGCTGCTCGTCCATATCTGAGTCTGAAGACTCTTGTATTTGATCTTCGGGACGAACAGGAGCTTTGCCTTCTCTGTGTCTGTTACTCTCTTCAGACTGTAACAGACAGGGGGGAAGAAGAGTGTGAGTAAAAAAAAAAAAAAAGAAGAAAAAGACAAAGTTAAGTCTAAAGGCTCACCGAGGTCTTCAGCAAAGCCTCGTCTTCTTCAGCTGCCCTAGCCGCAGCTTCTTCAGCAACTCTGGAGGACCCTTCTCCACCTTCACAAGCTTCAATAACCCGTGCAACCTCTTCGGCTGTACGGGCAGCTTCAGCTTCTTCTTCCAGCAGCTGAAACAAGGGATCCCTCTTCTTCCACCAAGGCTTCTGCCTCTGATACAGAGCAACAGCCTCAATTTGGAAGTGGGAAGAGTCTAGGTGAACCTCTCGGCGCCTTGGTTCAGTGATAGGGGGAGCCCGATCAGTTACGACTCGTTCTCGGTTGACGCCAAGGCGAGCGTAATCAATGCCGACGTTGGTCTCGTCCCGTTCTGAAAAAGAAAAGGGGAGAAGTCAATTCAGTTAGTTCGGCACATCACAAGAAAGCAAAATGAAAGAAGAAAAGAGATAATTAAAAGGCCTCGGCCCCAGCCGAAGAAGATTACCATCCCTAAACTTTCGGCTGAGGCCGACAGCTGCCAGCATATTCTCTTGGAAAACATAGTGCGTATCGGGGAGCCAAGTCTCCGGGATATGCTGCATTCGGCCGCTGCCTCCCCGGTTCGGCAGCTTGCCGAAGATGTTCTGCTGATTAAGGTTCGGGTCTGGCCCGCTATCTTCGGGAGGACCTAAACTTCCCATATCAGGATCCGGCTCGGCAAGATACCGGGGAGCGCTGAAAACGTAAGGGTGGCTCGGCTCCGTGGGTGCCCTAACCCAAATCCATTGACCTCTCCAGTCCTTGTCTGAAGAGTCGTTCGGCCACATGGTTAGGAACGGGGGCCGAGACTCAATCCGATACCACCCAGAGCCATGGCATCCGTGCCCACTTTGAATGTTTGGCACTAGCCGATGGAGCCTTTTGAAGCAATGCAGGTTCGGCACGTACCTGAAGAATTTGCAGACCCATAAGTACGTCATTACCCTTCGGATGCTGGTGGGGGTCAGCTGGCACAGGGAAATGCTGTAATGGATCAGCAAGTCTCGGACGAAAACGTCCAAAGGGAACCTCAGCCCATACTGAAGCTGTCTCGTGTACACCCCCACATACCCCGGGGGTGGACGATGGATTCTATCGGATGCTGAGGGCATTCGGCACCAATATCCATCAGCTTCAAAAATGCCGTAGTGCAACTCAATTTGCTCGGCAAATCGATATTGATCGGCGTTCTCTACCCACCATGAGTAGGGGCGGTTCTTTATCATGGCCGAAGCGACTTCGGCATTCTCCCACTCTGAAAACCCAGGGAGGATATCCCAAAGGACAGCGGGAATTTCATCGTCCCGTCCAGAAGCACTCGGCTCATCCGTTCTCTGAGGAGGAGCCGAAGAAATGGGAGTCGCCCTAACCCCTTCAGCAGGGTCAGACTCTGTCCTTCGTCCATTCCAGGTCCCAATCCTGTCCCTGGGATCGGGGATTAGCCTTGCTCTTCTTGGAGCACGGGCTCCACCTCTAACTCCCCTCACCATTGACGAATTTCGAAGGAAAAAGTCGAAAAAGGGGAAAGAGTGCAAAGTCGAAGAAAGATGAAATAAAATCAAAGGAATTTACCTTGATCTGAAGCAAAAGCCGCCGATTTACGAATTGGTAGTGACAAGTCTCAGCTTCTAAGCTTAATGCTCGGGGAATTTGCGAAGTTTTGATGCGGGCTCTTGAGCGTTCTTGAGAATTCTGGGTTTGTGTTGATGAATGAGTGGGGAGAGAAGACGCGCCTCTATTTATATCTCCAGAAATGGGAATTCAAGGAGTCTGCGTTTCAATTTCTCTCAAGCACCCCACTAAGTAACCGTTAAACACACGACCTTGCAGTTAAATCGCCCACTACCCATCCAACTTCCGCAATTATCCACATTAACTGTTGTTATCTCATTAATCATGGGTTAATTACGGTTTAAATTCACATTTTTGGATTAACAAATCATTCACTTCCCTCCTTTTCTGATTAAATCAAACCCGACCCGTCATCCTTCCAAATCGGGTCTGGGGGGCAAGTTGTTTGGGTCCAATTTAGTCCAATTGGGCCTGGTCACTGAATGATCCAATTAAAAGCCCAAGGTTAAGGTTCAACTCTCCAAATGTGCTAAAGTCAAAAATCAACATCCTCAAAGCCATGTCAAGGTCAGTCAACGGCCCAATCAGCTTGGCCCAGCCCAACTGACTTCCGGGCCCAATCCGCCTCCTTCATTAGCCAAGGTATAAAAGCCAACAATTTGGTCAATTCTTGGTAAGACAATAAAGCCTCAAGCAACTAAACTCTTGCACAGCTTTCTCTCTCTAATATACTGACTTAAGCATCGGAGGGGCCTTCCTCGGCGTCCCCCCCGAGGCTAGTTTACGTGTATTTGTTGTGCAGGAAACCCTCGGCTCCTGCGTCGTTCGGACCGAGACCAAGTTCCCTCAAGATAAAAGGATCTTCCGAGATTCGATTGTTTTCATCCGAAACAATGTGGATGCAAGAGACGCTAAGGCTAGATCGCATACACTGCCATACAGCCAGAACGGAGGTAAAAGTATCAGTACATGGTAACTCATGTCATTCAATTATTTCACTCAATATTTTTTTTTTCCAGCAGTCAAGTTTGCTCATGTGTTGCAGAATGTTTTCTGGATCTTGTTACGACAATTTCATAATTGTCAGCCTTATGGCCTTGTGTTCAGGTACAGCTTATGACTTGTTGACAGTTGTAAGAAGTCAAAATTGCTTGTTAGGCCTTGTTACAGCTTTCATGAATTAGATTATTCTAAGAGTTTTTATTAGTTATATAAAGCAAGTAAGTTTTGATAGATGAAAACAATTTTAAACACGGAGTAATAGAGTAATACATGATACAAGGCTGCCACAAAAAAAATATTGAAAAAAGAAAATGTGCAATGGAAACAAGGCTGCTAATAGTATAAGCAATAGGCGATTAGGAAAGGACAAAGAAGGTCTTTGCAGCTACCAGGTAGAACTATCTAGAGATATGGGAAATGAAAGCATCCCTTTCTGAACTGCAAGCACCACCTTCAGCAACTGATCCTCTCACAGCTTCTCCTACATTTGCAGCTCTCATCTTTATCTCCTTTCCTTCTTGTGATGCCATCAATGTCTTCACTGCATTCTCTATCGTATTTGATTTTACAATCTCATCGCGGTGTTCCCAATCTC
The DNA here is from genome assembly GCF_001683475.1 of Chenopodium quinoa. NCBI lineage: Eukaryota > Viridiplantae > Streptophyta > Magnoliopsida > Caryophyllales > Amaranthaceae > Chenopodium > Chenopodium quinoa. The sequence goes on along the minus strand of NW_018744996.1, from coordinate 2,650,471 downwards.
TCACCATTACACCAATTCTAAGCACATTGCTAATTAAAAACGCATTCTTTGGTTGATCAGAATGCATAGGCCAGGCCAGAATCGGCACGCCCATACTTATACTTTCCATACTAGAATTCCATCCACAATGACTCATGAATCCGCCAACTGATGTATGAGCCAAGATTTCTAGCTGCGGTGCCCAATCTCTTACTATTATTCCCCTGTCTTTTACTCTTTCTTCATAATCTGCATGAAGTTGAGGCTTTTTTACTTTATCAGCTTCTGCAAAAATGTCGTTTGGATCCGCTCTTCTAAGCACCCATATAAACTTCTCTCCGCATCTTTCCAACCCGTTAGCCAACTCTGTGATCTGATCATCTGTCAGTGATGTTGTCGACCCAAAAGATACGTATATCACTGAATCCTTCTCTTGTTTGTCTAGCCAATTAAGGCATTGGTGTCTATTTTTCCTGCTTTCACTTTTGATATTCACCGGGTTAAAAGGTCCTAAGGCAAAGTGATTTGTTTGTGATTTTGTTGTAGATAACCTCTCCAATAGCTGAACATATCTACCTTCTATAATTCTTGAGGTGTTAAAAATCCACCCTGATTCAAACCCGAGAAATTTCATTTGATTGAGAGAAAACTCTGTCATATCTTGTGTACCACACCCATCTTCAGGGGGGATACCTTCTAGGATATCTTTTGAATCCAACTGAAATGGTTTCTCTTTCTCGGGTATACTACTCCATGAATATAAGAAAATTAGAAACGCGGAGGTAGGATTAAAGTTGTATGTTTCACCATTCGGAATGAGCTTAACATCTTGGACAACATAAGCCATAAGAAGGTCATGAATGACTATGACTCGGTCAAACTTTCTCGAGAGTTGCTGCAAGAGATCAGACACTGGTTGACGAAGATGCATGGAAGCCTCGAAAAGGGGTAGGAGATGTTGGGGGAAAGAGATGAGGTCGACACTGGGAGGAGGTGAATCATAAGGAGGTAATTCAAAATCATGGAACTGAATTTTTATTAAGCTTTCTGTGTCCCACCCGTGAAGTCGAAGCTTCACTTGACGGTTGTGGGAGGTGGAGCCGGCATAATGGACCGGTATACCGTAGGCGGCAATGAGATGAGAGAGGTGGAGAAGTTGGTTGAGATGGCCTTGTGCGGGTAGTGGTACAATTACCACTGCTACTTTACTCTTAAGGGTGTTGTTTATTGTCATTTTGGTCTATTTTTTTTCGTGATGGAGTTATTGGTGTTATATATATATACAGACAAGCATCGTTTTTACAAAGAAACTGAAGTAATTTGTCTTTATGTTTGTCTTATGACCTCACTAATTGTGTCATTTGCAATGCTAGTGATCATTTAGACAATCTCTAACAAAATTAAACAAGCCAGAATTTTGCTCTAACGTAGAAGTTTCAATAGTCTAAATGTGCATGCACTTGCTCCTGTCATTTGTGGCCCGGATTCGGATGGTGTATATCATTTGTCTAACACCACTAGTTGATAGGACTTGGAATTTGGGACAAAGAGATTGACTAGTTCTGATGAATTATAATGGGACGTTTAACTTAGAATGTTTATTACGGAGCATATTGTTGAATGATGAGTTGTTGAATGTCGAATAGAGGGCTAAGTCACCATGCATCTTAAATTTGGTTACGCTTAATGCACCAATTGCTAAAAATAATAGGATTGATTAAGCATTGCAGTTGTTTTACTTGAACTATAGAACTATTTAAGATTATTTTTCCTCTGTAACTTTAATACTACAACATATACTCATATGTTAATTTTTAGATGATTTCAAAAATATTGAAACATACCCATTTAAAGAATAAAATGTTTTATGCTACAAATTCCAAATATATCCTTGTTTATATATTGTTGCTTTTGTTAATGTTTGTCTCGCTGTACCGAAAAAAAGGGATTCAGACAACCACATCAAATTAGCAATAATTATTATAAGTCTTTTTTTTTTTTTAATTTAATTTAATTAATTTATTTATTTTTGGTATGGAGATTAGAGAACTGAATAGAGAAAGGAAATAAGAAATAAAATGTGCCAACTTCCCTACCTTATAAAAAGTACTAGATTGCTCTTATGAATAGTGTGTTGCCAAGTATATCCTTCAAAATGTGTATTTACATATATACCCTCATTAATATGCACAATTATTTTAATGAATAGTGTTTGTACAAATGTACCCTCTAAAATGTTTATTTATTTATTTGCCCTTATTAATGTTAGTTGCCTATTTTTTTTTAACTCTTAAGAATAAATCGTGGATATTTATACTACCCCTACAAATATATTTTCTCTTATTAATGTTGTCAACAACCAAATTTTAGATTTAAGGCCAAACTGAAAGAGCTCTCCGAATATGGCTAGCTATGACGCGCGCATTGCGATTTCCTAGTCAAAAGAAAGGTAAGAAAGAGGTGAGCAACTGAGCACCTTCCAAATGTATACATTATCTTAACTAGTCAAGTTCCACGACTACATAGAATCTTCCATTAGTTTACTGGAATACTTATAAGTTAGCACATTGTTGAGAAATTACGAGTGACTAACTATTATCTTCTCATGTCCAAAAAAAAAAAAAAAAACTATTATCTTCTCATAGATCCCCTTTAATAAAAAAAAAAGGAATATCATAGATCCATAAATCCTTATGGAAAGTTGTATAATGAAACATGATGTGAAAATTGTACTCCAGGCCAGTGTGATGATACCATTCTTAAGTGTCATGAGCTGTTTGTTAAACAAATGAGTTGAGGTTAATCGATTTTGAAACTTGTGTAATAAACGAGCTTTACATACGAGCATATAAACTTTTTTTGAAGAACGAGCATATATACTTGATTACTCGTTTATACGAGTTTATGAATAACTCGTTTATTTATGTTAAGTAAATTTATTATAAGAAAAACCTATTCACTATTAAATTAACATTTATTGATTTACTCACAACTTTTGTTTTAATTTAGTTTGATCATTAAATAAAATGCTTTACATTATATGTTTTGTTTCGGTCAGAAAACAATGGGCCTTCGGCTGGCCCTTCGGATGAGTGGAAACGAAGCCCAATTCGAGTGATGACTGAATTGGGGATTTCCTGCACAGCAATGCAAATGTAAACTAGCCTCGGGGGGTGTGCCGAGGAAGGCCCCTCCGATGCCGAAGTCAGTACGGATGCAAAAGTATTAGAGAAAAAGCTATGCAAGAGTATTTGTTGCTTGAGGCATTTAATGTGAATGAATGTAATTGTGTTGAAATGAAAGCTTTTATACCTTTGTTCCATAAGTTAGATTGGGCTTGATCAATCAAATGGGCTGCCATTTGATTGGGCCTTGCTATAATTGACTTGGCAAATGTATTGAAGGGTTGTACCTTGCCTATTGGGCTTTTATTATTTTCATTATGACTGGGCCCAAATATAAGCATTTTGGACCCCAAACAACTTGCCCCCCAGACCCGATTCGTGAGGATAACGGGTCGGGTTTCAGCAGCTGAAGGATTTGGAGGGAAATAAATGAAAATAATTTAAATGTTTTTGATAACTCAATACAGTTAATATAACCGTTAATGATGATTAATTAACCTTAATGACGGTTAACTAATGGTAGTGGGGAAGTGGAGTGGACTTAGTGGAAAATTAAATTTTGGCGGTTTGTAATTGGTTTGGGAAGAATTTGAAGAGTTTGTAAACTGACATTAAGTGAGTGGGTTTTTGCACCAAGTATTTAATTTGCATTTTGCATAATCATTTCCGGCATTCCCAAATCAAACACTCTTCGCATTTCACTCTCACTTTTCCAGCGAACTCGCGCAAGTTCTTTTTCTCTTTCACCAATTTCCGCCTTTTCGAAGCTTTTCAGCAGAATTCGTTGCTCCGAACCACTAAATCGGCGAATTCCGAGTCAGATAAAGGTAATTTTCTCCGAATTTCATTCGGATTTCCCCTTCTTTTAAGCTATTCCCCTTTTTCCTACTTTTTTCGCGTCGCCATCGAGACTATTGAGGAGGAAGTGCCGCAATTAATTCTGAAGAGGAACCGTCCTCTGCCAGTAATGCCGTTTTTGAGCGGCCGAAACCCAAACGCCCGAATTGAGGTTGGTTCACCCTCGAGGGGAGAAGGATTAAGGGTTGTTCCGCTAAACAGCGCCCCTCCTAGGGAGCCAGCCGAAGCAAGCACTTCTGGTCGAAGGGCTTCTACCAGATCTCGGCCCTTGACCCCTGAAGAGAGGGAATGGACCGATGAATACGAGAAGTCTGGTCTGTTGAAGACCGAGCCAGCCGAATGGTGGCTTGCAAATGATGCTCGATACCACTTTGCCGAGCAGTTGGAGGTCTACTACGACATAATGGAAGCCGATGGGTATTGGTGCCGAATGCCCACAGTGCTGGAGAGAATCTATCGGGCCCCTCCAGGTTATATTGGGGTTTACGTTCGGCAGCTGCATTACGGGCTGCGATTCCCAGTGCACCCCTTCGTCATCAACGTTCTGAATGGGTACAATATTTCATTGGCCCAGCTCACCCCAGTCAGCATCAAGAGAATCATGACCTATCTCCGGGTGTGCATCTTCTATGGGCTGCAGACGAGCGTCCACTGTTTTCGGTGCATTCACAAACTGTCACCGAACACCCAGTCCAGCAGAATACATGGCCGAGGCTGGTGGCGTATAGAAGACGAAAGGGGTTATCTGACCTCCTATCCGAACGATACCTCGGATAAACATTGGAGGGAGCAATGGATTTGGGTGCGAGCTCCTTCGGATGAGAGCCACCCTAATTACTTCGGGGGGCCTTGCTACGTTAGGAAGCCAGACCCATCCATGTCAAGCATCGGTGATGACGATTTCACCGAACTGGATTGCCTGCAGATGGAGCTATTCGGCAGATCCTCAAACCCTGGCGCTACAGGCCGAATGACCATTATGCCAACCGTCTGGCTGCCATGTTATCATTACATCTTCCAAGAGAAGATGTTAGCCGTTGCCGGCCTCAGCCGAAGATACCAAGGTGGTAAGTGATTCGGCTGGGGCCGAGGCATTTACATTCTGCTTTTTAAGTTTTCACAATCCGAAGCTTTTTGTTTGAAGCTAATGTTTTGCTCTGATATTTTTTCAGCTATCTGCGAAGAGACTTCTGGTATCAATTACGAGGTGCTGGGAATCAGCCAGACCAGAGTGCCGATTACCAATACTCCTCCCATCACAGCTGTGAGGGATCGACCACTGACACTGCAGCCGAGGAAGCTCGAGGTGGTCAGTGCTTTTGAGTATCTGGCGCAGAAGCCTTGGTATAAGAAGATCGACCCTTTCTTCCTACTCTCAGCTGAAGAGGAAGCTGCTGCTGCTGCTGCTGAAGGAGGTGACGTTGTACAGCCACCACCTCCTCCATCCGAGCCTATCAGAGAGGAAGATTCGGAGTCAGAAGATACCGAAGAGTTGTTCGGCCCTTCGGTTAGTCCTTTACTTATTGATTTTCCCAGTTTAGAACTTCAGCATTTTGATTGTTTAACTTGCAAAGTATCTTTCTGAATATGTTGATACGTAGCTTCAGCTTTTGAGTATGCATGTTACACGTAATTTTCTTTGAATTTGCACGTAAATTCTGCTAAGTGTAGTTCTTCGGATGCACCTCTGTCTGATATAGTTTTATTTTGCCAAAACTGTTAAGTATGTGGCTTCGGCTGAAACATTTGTGTGCTTCTGCCTTGAGCTTCCTTGCTGTTTGTTGTTGTGTTTTTTTTTACTTCTCTGATTTCTTACTCGTCTTCCTGCCCCCTCTTTCTTTGCTTCTGCAGTCCGAAGGGGAAGAAGAATTAGAGAAAGAAGAGCCTGCCCCCTCTGAACCTGCTGCCGAAGATATAGCTGGCGGAAAAAGAAGACCTTTGGTTCGGCCTGGTCAATTCAAGGCACCAGAGCTTCCTGTCAAAAGGCCTCGGCTAGAAGAGGTTCAAAAAGAGGCGGCTGAGGTTACTTCCCCCTCTCGGGAAGTTTTCATTGAAGTGGCCGATGTGCCGGTCGACCCCTCGCCTCCTCGCCACGTGCCCGAACCATTCATTTTCTGAGGAGGTTCAGCACGAGGTAGAAGTGTTGGGGATTCAGGATGAGGATCCGAAGCTCGTTGAGAAGGAGAGCGAGCCGCAGCTGAATGATGCTACAATGTCTGCGCATACGAATATTCCCTCCAGTTCAGCTGCCACCTCCTTCCGAACTTTCCAATCAGCTGAGATGGGGTTCGGCTCAGCGCCCTCGGTCCTTGTTCCTGGTCATGCCCGCACAATTATTGAGGATAGGCGTGATTCTGCCCTTTCCTATTTCGGCAATTTGGGCAATCTTTCGGCCATTGAGAGGGCTAAGGCATGGATGCATGGCGCTGCTGCAGGAGCTGCTGAGTCCTTAGAAAGCGTGCCCCATCCTCTTCTTGAGAACCAAAGGGTTCTGATGCAGGTAACCTTCCTACACTTGCATTTTTTTTTTTTTTGCCAAGTGTTGGACTTCGGCTAACTGCATAATCTGCTACTGTTGGGTCTTGCAGGCTGTGCACAATCATTTCCTTACTGTGGAAATGTTTGACGAGCTTCAGAGCCAAGCAGCCAAGGTCGAAGAGGCTGAGATTCTGGCTCGGCTAGCTGAGCTGAAGCAGGCAAAGGCTGAGGACGATGTCTCAGCTGTTAAGCGGGAGATGCAGAGAATGGAGGAGAACTTCCGCACCTTCAGCCGAGGCCTGGAGCAGATAGTCTTCCCTTGGCTCGAGGAGGGCCAATCTCTCATGAAAGAGTTTGGAGCTAATACCCTCGCTGAGTTCCGGTCTCGGCTTGAGGCCAAGGCCAAAGAAGATGCTGATGCTCAACAACTTCTCATCTCTGCCCATGAGCAGCAGCTGGCTCAAGTTCGGGAAGAGGCTAAAAAGGAAAAAGATGATCTGCTCGCCGCGAACTAGAAGCTGAAGGACGACCTGGAGGCTTAGAAGGCCGAGCTGCTGGATGCCAAGGAGCTGCTCAAAACCAGGATTTACACCGAAGCTGAATATGGTGAGGGTTTTGAGAACGGCTGGAAGACGGCTCGGCGCTTGGCTCTGCATGCTGCCCCTGATATGAACTAGGACCAGGTTGAGGCTTGGTCAATGGACGCTGACAACCCTCAGATCAACGAGGCTAGCCAGGCTGAGATTGACTTTCTAGTCCGCCAGGCCGAGGCTGAAGCTAAGGAGGCTGAGGAAGCTGCCAAAGAGGCTGAAGCTACTGGTCCTGCCTCCTCTTCAGTTGGGGCTGGTCCATCTGGAGTTCTAGAGAATGCTGAAGCATAGGAACTCGGGCAGCCGTCTTCTGAGTCTTGCGGATCAACATGCGCTTAATTTGTAAACGCCGCATCAGCTTTTGCCTGTTCTTTTGTTTCAGCTTTCCTTTGTATAAACTTTTTATCTGTTTTTGTGTACTTTCGGCAGCTGTGTTTTCCGCTATGTGGGCGGCTGCCGACTTTGAATTTCTGTAGCTTAAACTTCTGAATTTGGTTTCTGTAGCTTAAACTTGATGTTTGTGATATTTCAGTCTTTGGTAGATGAAATAGAATTTTTAGCTGTTTCCTCTTCTTCTGCCTATTTTTCCAGCTTTGCATTTGATTGCCTTTTTTCTGAATTTTTTCAAAATTTGGCTAAGTACAAAGCTTCGGCTAAGAGTTCTTCAGCTGATAACACTTTAACCGTTTTACTTGGTTTTTCATGGAATTTTTCCAAGTGTCAAGGGCTTCAGACAAGAGCTTGCTGAGAGCAGTTCAGCGTGTAAGCGCCTTCTGCCCCCCAGAACTTTGAAGGTGATGTCTTCAGGGTTCTGAGTGCTACTGAAGCTTTGTTATAGCTTGCATATATATATGTTTATTCCTTGTATTTTGGTCGATTTTGATTCATCCGAGGGAATGACTACCTTGGACATAATGCCAGGGCAGTGATCATCTGAATTACAAGGCATAATTATGCGATACTTCAGAGGTGCAATCACTACCCGGAATTGACTTGCCGAAGCACAAGGCATTACTATGCAATGCTTCGGGCACTCTATCAATTCCTATTTTCGGCTATGTCCTAGATGAGCCTATGGCCTCTTCGCCGAGAGCAGCAAATCCATCCGAGGTACAGTGCATCACTATGCAATACCTCGAGGTTCTATTTACCGCTCTCATTTTGGCAGGTTTTCCGGCTTGCCGAAGCACAGTGCATCACAATGCAATGCTTCGGACAGCACCGGGTGTAAACCCTGAGTTTTTTTCAAAAATCGGCAAGGACAGAAATACTGAAAGCAGAATAAAATTATGAATAATTGTGGCTCAAAGGCCTTTCATTAATCTGAAGGGAATGTACTTACACAGATTTTTCAAACATGAAATTTTCTAAGTACATTTGCGTTCCAGTGGTTTTTCAACTCAGTTCCGTCTAACTGCCGAAGACAATAAGTTCCTGGTTGGAGCTCATCATATATTTCATAAGGCCCTTCCCAGTTAGCTGAGAGCTTCCCATGGATGCGGCTTTTCTGAACAGCGGCGGCATTCCGAAGAACCAAGTCCCCAACTTTAAGGAGTCTTGACTGGACTCTTCGGTTGTAGAATTTACTAATTCTCTGCTTGTATGCCGCCATTCTGTCCCTCGCTGAATCTCGGATCTCATCTAAGAAATCGAGGGACTTTTTCATGAGATGCTCATTTTCTTCGGCCGAGAACTGATTGACTCGGAGGCTTTCTGAGCCAATTTCCACTGGCAAAATGGCTTCGGACCCATACACCAATTCAAAAGGTGAATGCCCCGTGGCCTCTTTTTCAGTTATCCGAAGTGACCATAGAGTTCCAGGAAGTTCCTCTATCCACTTGGACTTTTGATCTTCAACTTGAGAGCGTTGAGTATCTGTTTATTTGCAGCTTCGGCATGGCCATTACTTTGAGGATGGCAGACTGCTGAATATGCCAGCTTTATGCTGAACTGATCTGTGTACCGCCTCAGCGGCAGATTGTCAAATTGTCTTCCATGATCGAAGACAAGCACTTTTGGGATGCCGAAGCGCGTGATGATATTCTGCCAGATGAATTTCTTGACAGTTTGCTCAGTTATGTTTGAAGCTGCTTCGGCCTCTATCTATTTGCTGAAATAGTCGATTCTGGTAGGGAGCCATTTTTTCAGCCATTTTTTCTGGTAGGGAGCCTCGGGGAATGGTCCTAAAATATCCAACCCCCATTGAGCAAAGGGGAGTGGATTCAGGATCGGCTGAAGGTCCCTTGAAGGCCTGTGAATAACGGGTGCGAATTTTTGACATTTTTCGCATTTTCGCACCAAGTCCTTAGCGTCTTGGATCATAGTTGGCCAATAGTATCCTGCCCGTAGTGCCTTATGGGCCAGGGTTCTCCCCCCAATGTGGTTTCCACAGATGCTGAAGTGGATCTCCCGAAGGATGTAATCCGCATCTGTTGGACCCACACATTTCAGCAGTGGGGCTGAGAAGGATTTTTTCAGCAGCTCCCCCTTGTAGACAATGAACCTTGAGGCTACCCTTTTCATTTTTGCTGCTAAGTTCTTGTCCTCGGACAACGTTCCTTGCAGCTTGTAAGCCAAGATGGGGTCCATCCAGCTAGGCTCAACCTCAGCGCACTGAACCTCAACTTCTGGGTCAATGCTTCTGTTTCGGCGCACCTCCACGTATATGGACCGATTCAGCTATGTAAGAGTTGAACTTGCAAGTTTAGAGAGTGCATCGGCTTGAGCATTCTGACCCCTTGGTATCAGCTCGATTTCAAAAGTTCTCAGCTTCGCTATAACTGATTTGATCTTGGCAAGATAGGAGATCATGGAGGGCTCTTTGGCCTCATACTCGCCCTGAATCTGGTTAGCGACTAGCTGATAGTCTGTCTTCAGACAGACATGTTCGGCTTCGAGAGCTATGCACAATTCCAAGCCAGCAACTGCTGCTTCATATTCTGCTTCGTTGTTAGAAGCCTTAAATGAGAATTTGAGTGCATACTCGAAGTTTTTGCCCTCGGGAGAAGTGATTACCACCCCAGCCCCCGAGCCATTTACGGTGGCTGAGCCATCCGTGAATACAGTCCAAGTCCCCTTCCCTTCGTCGAGTGTTTCCTGATAGGAACACTCGGCTAGGAAGTCTGCTAGGGCTTAGGCTTTGATTGCTGCCCTCGGCTGGTAGCTTATGCTGAACTCGGTGAGCTCGAAGGCCCACTTTGTTAGTCTGCCTGATTTTTCCACCTTGCCGAGGACTTTTTCCAGCGGTTGATCTGTTAGGACCACAATCTGATGCGAATCAAAGTAAGGTCTTAACTTCCGAGCTGCTACTACCACTGCATATGCAACTTTCTCAAGCAGAGGGTAGCGCGTTTCGGCATCAGTCAAAGTATGACTGACGAAGTAGATCGGTTGCTGAACCTTTTCTTCTTCCTTCAGCAGCACCGCACTCACCGTAGCAGGGCTAACTGCTACGTATAAGTACAAGATTTCTCCTTCAGCTGGCCTTGCCAGCGTTGGAAGATTTGCCAAGTGCTCCCGGAGCTGCTGGAAGGCTACTTTCTGCTCATCTTCCCATATGAGCTCCTTTGATTTCGGAAATTTCAGCGCCTTGAAGAAGGGCAGACCTTTGTCCGAGGCTTTTGAGATGAACCTGGACAAGGCGGCCATTCTCCCCATAAGGCGCTGAATGTCCCTTTTCGTCTTCGGCTCGGGAAGATCAAGAGCTGCTTGCACATTGGCGGGATTGGCGTCAATCCCCCTCTTGCTGACCATGAAACCTAGGAATTTCCCAGACCTCACGCCGAAGACATATTTTTTCGGATTCAACTTCATCTGATGCTTTCTCAGGGTGGCGAACGTTTCAGCTAGGTCCGCAACATGATCTTTTGCCTCTTTGCTTTTGACGATGGAATCGTCAACATAGACCTCCATGTTGCGGCCTTTTTGTTCGGCAAACACTTGATCCACCAACCTCTGATATGTAGCCCCGGCGTTCTTCAGGCCGAAGGGCATCATTTTGTAATTATACACCCCGACGCTTGTAACAAATGCCGTTTTTGCTCTGTCATCGGGGTGCATGAAAATCTGATGGTACCCAGAAAATGCGTCCATGAAGCTGAGCAGAGCATGGCCACTTGTCGAGTCAACCAGTTGGTCAATTCTCGGCAAGGGATAGAAGTCCTTCGGACAGGCCCTATTCAGATTCGTGAAGTCAACGCACATCCTCTAGGAGCCATTAGCTTTCTGAACCATTACTACATTCGCCAGCCATTCAGGGTATTGGTAGGGCTCAATGAACCCTGCGTCCAGAAGTTTCTTGACTTCGGCTACGATGTCCTGGTTCTTCTGAGCGGAGTAGTTCTGCTTCTTCTGCTTAATTGGCCGACATGTGGGGTCGACATTAAGCTTGTGCGAGATGAGGTTCGGATCAATTCCCGGCATGTCAGCTGCTGAGAATGCGAACACATCTCTGTTGTCCCGAAGGAGTTGGATTAGTTCAACATGGAGGTTCGGATCTAACCCTTGTCCGATCTTGACGCATTTTTCAGTATCCCCCTCGGTCAACTGGATAGATTCAGTTTGCTCGTCTGACTCCATTGCCTTGGAGCCAGATTCTTCAGGTTCAGGTCTGCTGTCAATCTCAGTCGACCTTCCTTTCTTCAGCTGGCCCTCGTCCGAATCTTTCAGTCTGACCGAAGAGCCCGCCTTTTCGGTCCCTAAAGATGCTTTCTTTTTTGGGGACACCTGAGCTGAAGCACTTAGGCCTTTCAGCCTTTTAGTACCCCGCTCCTTTTCTCTCTCTTTTTCTTCCTCATCATCCTTGTCGCTTCGGCGACTCTTGGATGGCTTGAGGGAGTTGCATTCCCGGGCCTCTCTTTGGCTACCCAGTATTTTCTCGGAGCGTCCTTCGTCTGAGACATAAATCATCGACTAATGATATGTCGAGACTACTCCTTGAACATCATGGATGAGTGGTCTCCCCATGATGACGTTGTAAACTGACGGGGCGTCGATGACCAAGAATTCGGCCATGATGCTTCGTCTTGCCCGGTCTTGGTCGAGGCTGACGGGAAGAAGAATTTTCCCATCCGGATATGAAGAAGAGCCGTTGAATCCAGTGACCGGATAAGGGACCGGAGTCAAATGCCTGCTCTCCAACTTCAGCTGGTCGAATGCCTTCCGAAAAAGTATATTCGCCCCGCTGCCACCGTCTACCAGTGTCCGATAGGCGTTGTGGTTTGCGATGCTTGTCATGATAACCAATGGGTCATCATGGGGGTACACCACCCCCCTGCAGTCTTCGGATGTGAACGTCATGTTCGGCACCGGAGACTGCGGCTTCTGGAACTCGGCATGATGGATCTGATGGGTTAGACCCCTCAGATGGCGCTTGAGTGCGTTCCGAGATATGCCACCGGAAATGGTCAGGATGTCATTGTGCCCTCCTTCGGGAGGTCTATCCCTTTTCCGGTGATAGTCCAATTCTTGTCGAGAATCTTTCTCGGTCTTCTTCTCTTCGCGGCGTTCCGCGACATATTTTTTTAGATATCTTTTTTGGACCAGCTCTTCGATCTGGTCCTTCACCTGAAGGCAATCCTCGGTGCGATGCCCACGAGATTCGTGGAACTCACACTAAAGGTCCTTCCCTTTATTTTGATGCCAAGAAGGAGGTGGCTTCGGCTTTCTGAATCTTCCCTCCTCCCTCGTCACACTAAAAATTTTAGTACGTGGTAAGGTGAGAGGGGTGTAAGATTCAAATTTCCCTAGATAGGGAGCCTTATCCTTCTTCGGCTCAGCGGCCAAGGGAGGTTCTGAGGCTTTTGCCTTCCCTTTCCTTGACACTGGAACTTCAGCCTGCTGCCCTTTTGGCTTCACAAGCCCTGATTGGGATTGCAGCTTCGCCTTGTTCCATTCCTCAGCTCGGATAAATTTATCCGAAGCGTCGAGGGCTTCTTCCAGGGTCTGCGGGGGATGCATGACCATGAAATCTAAAAATTTGCCAGCTTGTAAGCCATTCCGTAATGCAAATACGGCTAGGCTTTGATCCAGACTTGTTATTCTGGATGACTCGTTGCTGAAGCGAGTCAAATAATCTCGGAGACTTTCGTCCTCCGCTTGTTGCAGGCCCATGAGCTTTGCAGTGGTTTTCTCTCGGCGATTAGCCGTGGAAAACTTGCTCTTGAATTTATTGGCTAGATCGCTCTAGCCAGTTATTGAGCCTTCCTTCAGCCCTTTGGTGATCCATGATTGGGCCACACCTTTAAGGGTCGTCGAGAAGTACTTACACCAGGTAGCTTCGGACCTGGGGTTAAGGTACATATGCCCCTCATAGGAGGCAATGTGGTCCTTCGGATCCGAAGTACCGTCATATGTAATGTGTGCCGGAATTTTAACCGTTGGCACATGTTCCTCCAGTATCCACCTTTGGAATGGGGAACGGGGTTGGAACCATTACAGCCTTTCCCTTCTGCCGCGCCGAAGGAACCCTACTTCTCCCACTCAGAGAGGTGGATGCAGGGGGTGTCCCCTCGCGTGACATGGAGGGACGAGACCCTTCTGGGAAGGTGAGGCGACTATGCACTCCTCCTTTTCCACCTAGGCGTTCGTGAACGCTTCAGCGAGAAACATTGTGGCTGTCATGATGATCCTCGGAGTTCCGAGCTTTCGAACTTTTGGAGTGGCCGGAGCCTCTCCTCTGATTCTGCCTAGAACCGCCTGGATGCCCAACCCTTCGGCTGCCTTCCCCTTTTGAGGATGGAGCCTGCTTCTCTCCCTCGGTTATGCTCTTCCTCTTTCGATCATTTGATCTAGGCCAGGGTGGCTTTTTTACTGGTGGGAAGCGTTCCCCTAAAGTATGCATGAATTCCATGCACACAGCCATGGCTTTCATGACCTCCTCGGTTGATGGTCCGGTAGGAGGAGTTGAGCGCATGCTCGGTGAAGGATCACGCTTGTGAACCTCACTATCCCTCGGCGAGTTTCCGTTTAGGTAATCCTGCTGGGAAGGAGATCCTCCATGCGAATTTTCTCCCCTCGGGGAGTTGGAAGCAGTCGGTTCAGGCGACGGTGAAGGTGTTCTACCGGCCCTTACCGTTATAAGACCGGTCTTCCTAGCTTTTTTAGAGCTCTTTGCACTCTTAGTCATTTTTTTTGAATTGGCTAAGATTCGAATGAGATTTTTGGCTGAATTTTTGTAAGTATCCCCACAGACGGCGCCAAATTGTTTCGGTCAGAAAACAATGGGCCTTCGGCTGGCCCTTCGGATGAGTGGAGACGAAGCCCAATTCGAGTGATGACTGAATTGAGGATTTCCTACACAGCAATGCAAACGTAAACTAGCCTCGGGGGGTGTGCCGAGGAAGACCCCTCCGATGCCGAAGTCAGTACGGATGCAAAAGTATTAGAGAAAAAGCTATGCAAGAGTATTTGTTGCTTGAGGCATTTAATGTGAATGAATGTAATTGTGTTGAAATGAAAGCTTTTATACCTTTGTTCCATAAGTTAGATTGGGCTTGATCAATCAAATGGGCTGACATTTGATTGGGCCTTGCTATAATTGACTTGGCAAATGTATTGAAGGGTTGTACCTTGCCTATTGGGCTTTTATTATTTTCATTATAATTGGGCCCAAATATAAGCATTTTGGACCCCAAACATGTTTGATTTTGAAATTTTCAAAGGTCAAAAGTACAAAGTTGATTAATAGGAAAAACTAGTATTTAAACTCGACTTGATTAATACATGATTCAATCGTGAATCGTACATGAACACTACAACCTTCTAAATGGTTATTTAATTTTCCACTAAATAAAAGTCTCGTACAACTTTTGTCTACAAGCGGTTAAGGGGTCCAATTGTGACAAGCTTTTTGTTATTGTTTACAAATCAAAATACTCCGTGACATTGCATTGTAACTTAGCTTTCTTATCTTCAAGGGTCCATTATTGATGGCCAGTTTCCAGATTATTCAAAGACATTAGACAATTCTTCTGAAATTGTCGTATCCCCTCCATTAGTCAAAGACATAGACATTAGTCTAGTCTTTTGTATTTTTATTTTTCTTTTTTGGCATTACAACTCTTCTTTCTTTCTAGACGATTTGAATAGTTGGTCAAAGTTTTAATAGTGATATTCAAAATGTGGAGTATATTTACATCGTGTAATCATAGTCCGAAGTATTTTTAGTTGTTGGCAACATAATGAGGAAAAATTTATAACAAATATTTTGAAAGGTATAAAGGTATGTACATTATTGTTAAGAGTTTTTAAAAAATACAATTAACGTTAATGAGGGTAAATAAGTAAATAAATATTTTAGAGGGTATAATTGACCAAAAACTATTCATAAGAGTTAAATTATTAAATCATAAGGAAAAAACTTAGAGACAATTAACATCATATTAATTAATAGGGGCATATAGGTAGGTTTCTGATATTTTGGTTGCCTATGGGCGAACTTGTAATATGGGGCCCTACTTAAAAAGTGATGTTAACATTATGAATTTTAAGGGTATGTAAGAACATTAAATAAAATTTATAAACTGATCATTGTTTAATGCAGAGTAATAAAATGATTATTGTTTAATGCAGAGTAAGTTAATTTCTGATTTTCATTATAAAAAAAAAAGTCATTTTTTTCCAACTCAATTAGCATCCACCATAGTATATACATCAAACACAAAACTTACATCAAGATAAAATTATTTTATAAAAAATCAAGATAAAGTTGCTTAATAGTACATCAAGATAAAATTATTTTATAAAAAATCAAGATAAATTATTTTTAATTAAATGAAATTGTTTTTTTTCTTTTTTTTCCTAATATTAATTTGGGCTTCCCATTCTGAGCCCCGGGCGGCCGCCCCGACTGCCCTGCCTCAGATACGAGGCTGCATATAGGTAAAGAAACATCTTTAAGGATATAATTATTTTCACACTATTCATAAGTTATTTTTCATACTTTTTAAAAGGTAAGGATATCTAAACAAATTCGATCTAGCATAGATCGTGATTGGTGAAAATAAATTAGTCAAGTGATCTAATTAGCTACAGACATTTGGTAAAAATTAAAAACCAAAAGAAAATTCCAGCTTAGGAACCAACCGACCAAATCACCCGCCTAATTTTTTGACTCATGATTGTTAAAATGGTTAGTTGACAATAGAATAAGGGTGCTTATATTGACAAGGCAAAAAAATCAATTTCAAGGCATATTATCTATTCAATTCTCGTAATCTTTGAGAATCTAAATATGTCAAACTTATTTATTCAATAAAATACTTTGTAATATTTTATTGCATATACTATTAGTATCCCAATATTTTTTATTTTATTTTTGAATAGTCTTATTTATTGGATTCATTTATATATGTATATATTTTTTTGTAAGGATATGCAACATTCTTATTTGTTCCCGTTCATTGTCAGTACTACATACCACTATTACATGCATGCACAAATACTTTTTGTTAATTAATGCATTCTAATAATCAATATAAGGAGAATCATTCATATCAACTGAGAAAAAAAATTCAAATATTACATAACAACTATTTAAAAATAAGACGATAAACATAACTAGTCATCATTTCTCAAAAAAATATAATGTCGATTCATATGCATAAACCCTGCTTATAATCAACACCAAAAAATATACGAAATATTAGTTAGTCAAATGTTAAAGTTTAAAAAAAAAAAAACAAAAAAAAAAAAAACAAAAAACTTCATATAATCATTAAACTAATAATTAAAAGAGTATAAATACCACTCTGTGAGGTTAAGTTTCGGTCTGCCTTTATATTTCTTGCTACGACTATATTTTATTTTATTTGAACCATGGTGAATAATTTAATTAGTTGCAGATTTTGATGAGAATAATTAGTAGTTGGAGTTGAAAAGATTTTAATTGGAATATTGGGATGCTATGGACTAATATTATAGGCAACAAAATATTACAAAGTATTTTATTAAATTAATAATTGACATATTTAAATTCTTAAAGATTACAGACATCGGGGAGATAATTTGCCTTGGCAATATCAACGCCCTAGAATAATCAAGATCAAGACAAATTTCTCAATAGGCACTTGAAATCTACATCGATTTATTTTATACTTGTACTCCCTTTGTTCTACCCTTTTAAATTCAAAATATTTTTATAAAAATGCGACAATCTTAATAGGACAGATAGCATGAATATTAGCATTTTTTTTTTGCGCATCTGCTACTAACGGAGTATATTTATTAAACAAATCCAAAGCTTGATAAACATCTTTCAGCAACCACATCTATGATCTATGTACATACTTGAAAATCTATATGACGTGGAGCAAAAACATGATAACCATCAACCAGTTCCTACAATTACCTACATCTTTAGTTGTTACTTGTTCATGTTTTTGACTTTTTTTATAAGGCAATTATCTAAGAAACTGACTACATACACATATTTGTTTGAATATATGAATGTTTTATTACTTGTCACTAATCACATTATGATATGTTCAAATAATGCCAAATTGCTAATATGAATAAATTAACATTCACAAAAAATATTGTGCATGAAAATTACTACTGATGAGTAAAAAACAAAGCTAAGTAGAAAATATATCTATTCCTCGTACTAATACCCTCTCAAAGAATATATGCATTCTAACGATCCAAGGAAGTTGATGAAAAGCTTAAAGGTCAACATTTTGCGTTTATTGGAAACCAAGGGAGTATGCAATCAAGTTTCACATAAATGTTTTCTTGTTGTGAATCTTTCAAGTAAAATTCATACTACACTCAAAATAACGTAACTATATTGTAACTTCTATTGAAATTGAACTGATTTCGATCAAATCAGCCCATAAAAAAAAAAAGACAACTAACAATTGATTTCAACTCTTACACAGATAATTAAGAGATATCAAATACGACCAAATCTAAAACAAATGGAATCAAACCGATTGATTCTAATAATTAAGTAATGGATCTTGCAAAAACATTCATGATTGATTAGTACCGTTATTTTTTTTAATTATTATTATTATTATTATTATTATTATTATTATTATTATTATTATTATTATTATTATTATTATTATTATTTTGATCTAGCAATTTTCGAAGGTGTACACTAATTAAGGAAAAAAAATAAAAAAATCAAACCCGATCCAAATGTCACTAAGTAAGAAAACAACTCAAAGGTAGCATTATCTAGAGATATGAGCAATGAAAGCATCTCTTTCTAAACCAGAAACACCACCTTCCGCAACTGATCTTCTAACATCATCGCCTAATTTTGCAGCTCTATTCTTTATCTTCTTTCCTTCTTGTGATGCCATCAATATTTTCACCACATTCTCTATCGTACTTGACTTTACAATCTCACCGCGATGTTCCCAATCTCTCACCAGTGGCGGACCTGGGCTTGTGCCTGGTGGGTCAAGTGACTCACCAGGGCCCAAAAAAAATTCTAAGTTTTCTTTTTTTTTTTTTAAAAAAAAAAAATAAAAAATTCTAACTTCAGCCTGTTCCCCTTTCACCTTCTCCTCGCCGCAGCTGCAACAACATTTCGCGTTCCCCTTTCATTCTCCCTCCTCATTCACTAATGGTCATGGTGGTCGTGAGAGATAACGACTGTGTGGTTTGATTTCTAGGATTTTTTTTGGTGTTCATGGTATGAGCTTCTTTAAACTTTCCCCTCTAAATTTCAAATTTAAGGTTTCTTTGCATAATTACTAGTTCAAATCTTTGATTTTTTTTTCGATTTCTAGGGTTTCGATTTGTAACTGTTGGTGGTGGTGGAGAGCAGCGATGGTGAGGTTCGATTTGTGCATATAGATATGCAAAGTAGCTAGAATTTTGAATGTGTTTGGCTTCATGTGTGTTTTTCATTTGCTAATTGCCTAATTTAATTTACGATTTGGGGATTTTTGATGTAGGTTTTCTGTATTTGATTTAATTATGTCATTTTTGTTTAAATTTGTGTTTTGTGCCAGTTTTTGCTCGGAAAGTTGAAGGGGTTTTATTATCTACTAATGGGTAGTCAGGATTAGCTGATTTTTGTGTGAATAAGGATTGTTTTGAAGTTTAATTAGCTTAATTTATGTGGAATTTGTGCTCAAATAAAGTACTTGCTATGAGCTATATGTATAATCATTTTGTTTGCTTAAACTAAACAATTTCGTCTAAAAAAAGTAGAAATGGAAGATTGGTTTTGAGTCTTTTGACTGTGTTTAGTTATAGTTTTGTCTAATTGTCTTCATTATAATTTTTAAGTCCCAAATGATTTATTTTAATATGATTAGCCGATTAGAAACTGAAGATTTGTTTTAATTAGCCGATTTGGGAATTTTTCCTCTAGAAACTGAAGTTGTGACCGGATATTTGAGCTATTTGAGTTGCCTGTGCATAGGTATTCTTTTGAGAGGTGGTTTCATTACATTTTGGTTTCTTTATGATCTCGCAGATGTAATTTGGACTACAAATTTTGAATCCCTGACAAATAGGACTTTGAATTTATGAAATTATTATTAATAAATTTAGACAGTTTACCCGTAATTTGATCTAGATTGTTTGTGTGGGTGATAGCTGTTTTGCCTCTGCTTTGATTATGGCGTATAGATTCCAAGAGCTTATTGATTATTTGTTCTAAATTGATCTGTTACATATTAGCTGTATGCTTTGCCTAATTGTATTTTAAGAGAACAGCTTCTATTTCCGCTGTTTTTGGAGTTTATTTGTCCCCGGTTTAAATTTGTGTTTTTTCCGGGTTACAGGCTTGCTGATTGCATTGCTTGTGGGTCTGCTGTTGCAGAGTTGCTTGTTCTGTTGGGGTTAGGAGATCTGTGAAGGTATCTCTTTTGTTTCTGGCATGTACTTTTTTTTGTATATACTTCTTACCGGGCTTTATGAGTTCATGATGTCGCTTAGCTATCTGGAATTGTGCTTTTGTTTCTGGGGGATATTGCTTGATTTAGTTGAATATTGCTTGATTTAGTTGAATATGAACCGTCCAACCAATTATGAATAGGGGTAATTCGCTGTTGGGGTTATTTGCATATGATTCATACTTGTGATTTCATTTGTTTTGTTAACTTTGTGTTTGATTAGGTTGTTGAATTTATATGCAGGGAAGACTCAACTTATCAATCATTTTCTAATCAACAAGAGTTGGTATATTGTTAATTTGCCTGGATATGGGTGAGTCTCTGTAATTTTGGTTTTAATTTGGGCAATTTCTGTAATTCTTGAGTCTATTTCATGCTAGGAATATTGTATACTTGTATTGTGAATCAATTGTTATTCGTGTTTATTCCTGATCATATGCTTGAATCATATTGAAGTGCCAAAAAAGGATTGCTTTTACGCCTTGAGGCATTGCTTCAAAATTATTGATCATCCTGTAAAACATGTTGCGGACTGATATGTATTTAGGCTACATCCGTTGTAGTTAATTTGGTCTCCAATCGTGTTGTTTATTTTCAAGTTTAGGAAGTAAATGTCTCCTTACATGTCATTGTGAAATTTTATTTTACATATTTGATTATCGATTGTGACTCACCAGTCGGAAATTCCTGGGTCCGCCACTGTCTCTCACCATTACACCAGTCCTTATAACATTGCTAACCAAAAACGCGTTCTTTGGTTGATCAGAATGCATAGGCCAGGCTAGAATTGGCACACCCATACTTATACTTTCCATACACGAATTCCACCCACAATGACTCATGAACCCGCCAACTGATGGATGAGCCAAGATTTCTAGCTGCGGCGCCCAATCTTTAACTACTATTCCTCTATCTTTTACTCTTTCATCATAACCTTCAGGAAGTTGAGGTTTTTTCTTTTTATCAGCATCTACAAAGACGTTGTTCGAATCTTCTTTTCGGAGCACCCAAATAAACTTCTCCCCACATCTTTCCAACCCGTTTGCCAACTCTTCAATCTGATCATCAGTCAATGATGTTGTTGACCCGAAGGACACGTATATCACCGAACCCTTCTCTTGCACGTCTAACCATTTAAGGCAATGATGTTTATTTTCGCCACTTTCGCTTTTGATAACAACCGGATGAAAAGGTCCTAAGGCAAAGTATTTTATATGCGGTGTTGTTAGAGATAGCCTCTCCAACAATTGAACATATCTACCGTCTATGACTCTTGAGGTGTTGTAGATCCAACCTGACTCGAACCCGAGAAGTTTCACTTGATTGAGTGCAAACTCCGTCATAGCTTGAGTATGACACCCATCTATAGCCGGGATACCTTCAAGGATATCATTTGAATCCAACTGAAATGGCCTATCTTTCTCGGGTATGCTACTCCATGCATCGGCGAAAAAGGTAAACGCGGATGTAGGAATGAAGTTGTATGTTTCACCATTCGAAATGAGCTTAATATCTTGGACAACATAAGCCATAAGAATGTCATGGATGACTACGACTCGGTTATACTTGACCGAGAGTTGTTGCAAGAGGTTTGACACGGGTTGTCGAAGATGCATGGAAGCCTCTAATAGGGGTTGGAAGTGTTGGGGAAAAGGGACTAAGAGGTCGGCATTTGGAGGAGGTGAATCATAAGGAGGAAGTTCGAAATCATGGAAGTTAATTTTTGTTAAGTTTTGTGTGTCCCAACCATTTAGACGAAGCTTAGCTTGGTGGTTATGGATGGAGGAGCCCGCATAATGGACTGGGATTCCGTAAGAGGTGATGAGGTGGGAGAGGTGGAGGAGTTGGTTGAGATGGCCTTGGATGGGAAGAGGTACCATTACTACTACCACTTGAGGATTTTGGTTATTCATTTTTAGTCACTTTGTTTTCTTGGGGTTGGTTGAGCCTTGTTTTTTTATGTATTTATAATTTATAATTTGTTAAAAACTTGTAGTGCGCACAAAGAAATTTAAGTTGACTAGTAGTATATATGAGTCAAAAGTTTAATTGGTGTAGCTTTTTTGTTGTTACCCGTGTGCTTCCAATTTTGAGACGTTGGCTTCGTCGATCTTAAAATACTACCTCCATTTTATATTATTTACAACGATTATTTTACATTAAGTGTAATTACAAAATGTCTAATTATTATAAATAATATAAAATAAAGGTAGTATAAGTTTTCTTTGTCATTTACACTTGTTGTATAATGGTCAATAAAATATAATTGGGGTTTTGTTTCCATAACGGTTGATAAAAAAATAAAAAAATCAGAAGGTCATCGGATTTGTATAGTCCCGACTTCGAATCCAATTCGTATAGTCCACCTGACTTATGTTGGGTGAGTCTCTAACGGTGAGTAAATTATTATTATTATTATTATTATTATTATTATTATTATTTTTTTTTTTTTTTTGAGTAAATTCAAACCTTGCCATGTTTAATATATATACTCCTCACAACAAGATCGAAGAAACTGAAAATGAAACCAAAATTATAAACATATAGCAGTGGCGTCACCAGGATTTTCGAAGTGTGGGTTCGAAACTTCCGAAATTTGAAATCATAATTAACAAAGGAATAAAAATACAATAATTAAATATTCAGTACATAAATAATTTCAAACTATGGATTACAAATAGATTACACATAGAAAAATGAAAAAAAAAAAAAAAAAAAGACTACAGAAGCATTCTTCGAGTCTTCATACTTTGGAAGCGTTCCAATACATCATCATCACTAACTCTTGAAAATAAATCTCTTTCAAGAAAAGTGACTAAATTATCATTCAATAGTTGATCACCCATACTATTTCGCAACTTATTTTTTACGTATGTCATTGAGGAAAACACTCGTTCCACGCTTGCAGTTGCAACCGGAAGGATCAATGCTAGTCTTATAAGCAAGTAAACTAAGTTGTAAGTAGTATGCTTATTTGTTTCAACAAGCATCATAGAAAGCTCATGAATACCCTTCAAGTCTCCAAACCTTGCATCTTGGCGCACATCATTAATATAAAATTGAAGCTCATGACGAAGTGCAGTCATCGTCATATCATTAGTTGGAAACTCTTTGGGATATAACTCAGCAAGTCTCAACAACTTTTGCATATCAAATGCCGCAAATGAATTGATCGGGTTTAAGCATGACACACAAATAAGTAACTCCATATTTTCTTCATCAAATCTACTATTGAGCTCTTGGAGTTGTAAATCAATAACACTTATAAACATTTCTACCCGAAATCGATGAAGATTTGAAACTTTGGCAAAGAAGCGTCTTGACCTTCCACGAGGAACATACATATCATCCATAGTAGGAACTTCTACATCATGTTTAACACAAAAACAAACCACAAGATGTAAAAAGTCTTCCCACCCATGGTCCCTCATTTGTTGTAATCCCTCCTTAGTCAATTTAACATATGTCATGGCATTAACAATATCTTGGTCCCCCTTTTGCAGAGCTTGACACAATTTATCAGTAATCCCAAATATTTCGGACATCAAATGTATCATAAATACAAATTCAAATGATTCAAATGTAGACATGACAGTGATAGCCTTCACGCGATCATCCTTATAAATCTTATTTGATCCAATCTTCTCAAGAACTTTAACAATAGTAGCATACAATGCGGTAACATTTGAAACAGTTTTGTAATGTGATCCCCACCTAGTATCACCAGGCCTACCTAAGCCATGTTCTTGGTTTAAACCTTGCCCACTTTCAATTTCTCCTAGTTCTAATGCTTGTAAGGCAGAGTCCAATTTTATCACCCAACTAAAAATGTTAAATTACCTAATTAGATTTTCAACTGAATATATAATTGTAATAAGCTTAAACTCACAAAAACTAATTAACATAATCCATAATAAGAACACTTGAATGCTTATAAGTCCTTAGTTATTCTCTGATCCTTTTCCGCGAATATTTTTGAACCATTCTCTAACTTGAAACATGCCATTGCCACTGCCTTCACGGAAAGAAGCTAGTTTTGCAAATCCAGCAACAACTAAACCTCCAGCAGCAACTTTGCAGTAGCTAAACAACCGGCTTTTACAAAAAAATCAGAAAATAGCATATGAAAATCAGAAAATAGCATACGAAATACAAAAAAATCCCCAAATTGAGAACTTGAGAAGTAAATTAGATAATTATAACCAATTAACCAAACTTCAGCAATTTACAAAAAATTGGCAATTCGTAAATCGTAATGTATATTAGCAATTGAATTTAGCATATGAATTTCAATTTTCAAGTATTCAATGATTTAGCAAAAAAAATCCCCAAATTGAGAAGTAAATTACATTTGCAAAAAAAAAAAATCCCCAAATTCACTTACCCCTACATACACCGATACACCATACACGGCTGTGAGGCTGGGACGCTGGGTCTGGGTGAGTGGCTGGTGCGCTGCCGGCCTGCCGCTGCCGCCGTGTTCTGCTGACTCTGCTAGTCTGCTGCCGTGCTGCGCCGGGAAGAGAAGGAGGAAGAACGGGAAGAGAAGGACTGAAGGAGGAAGAACGGGAAGAGATTAAGAGAAGGAGGATTGGAGGAAGAAGTTAGGGTTTTGCAATTTGGGGGAATGACTGAATGAGGAAGAGGAAAGCGAACTCTGGAAGCACGAAGCAGGAAAGCTCAGTGCTCAGGAAACAAAATTAAAAAAAAAAATGTGAGTTATGGGTTTTGAACCCACAACCTCTTGTGTGATGGGAGGTAAAAATAACCACTGGGCTACAACTTTACTTGTTGCCATATAATACACAAATATTCTATTTAAACCTATTTTGATTTTTTTTTTTTTTAAAAAAAAAAAAATTTAAATTTTTTTCAAAAAATCAGTGGGTTCAATGAACCCACTTGAACCCACCCTAGTTCCGCCCCTGACATATAGACATGAAAACAATTTTGGAACAAATTTTATAAACATATAAACATAACACTTCAACAGTATACGTCTCTACACTGAAGCCTCGTGCACAAATTTTATCAAAATTGTTGAAAATATAATTCTTCAAAAAAAAAATGTTGAAAATATAAAAACCAGTTAATTGGCAGCTAAAAGCCAAATATTAAAAAACAAAAAAACAAATATCAAACACGCACCCTAGTTAACCAGAGTAATGCATTGGAATTTCTGAACCAAATAAAGAGGATTTTCATGACTAATAATAAAGACAAATAAAAAGCAGAAGTAGCAACGTAATAAATAAAGAAAAACAGGAGAAACCACTCAAACTAGGACAATTGAACCCTGTAGCAAAATTTGCATTAAAATCTACTTGATTTTTCGCATTATCTAGTGATATGAGCAATGAAAGCATCCCTTTCTAAATTAGAAACACCACCTTCGGCAACTGCTCCTCTAACAGCTTCGCCTAACTCTGTAGCTCTTTTCTTGATCCCCTTTCCTTCCTCTGAAGCCATCAATATTTTCACTGCATTCTCTATCGTACTCGACTTTATAATCTCACTGCGATGTTCCCAATCTCTCACCATTACACCAATCCTTAGAACATTGCTCACCAAAAACGCGTTTTTTGGTTGATCGGAATGCATAGGCCATGCTAGAATCGGCACACCCATACTTATACTTTCCATACACGAATTCCATCCACAATGACTCATAAACCCACCTGTTGATGGATGTGCTAACACTTCAAGTTGCGGCGCCCAATCTGTTACTACTTGTTTGGGTCCAATTTAGTCCAATTGGGCCTGGTCACTGAATGATCCAATTAAAAGCCCAAGGTTAAGGTTCAACTCTCCAAATGTGCTAAAGTCAAAAATCAACATCCTCAAAGCCATGTCAAGGTCAGTCAACGGCCCAATCAGCTTGGCCCAGCCCAACTGACTTCCGGGCCCAATCCGCCTCCTTCATTAGCCAAGGTATAAAAGCCAACAATTTGGTCAATTCTTGGTAAGACAATAAAGCCTCAAGCAACTAAACTCTTGCACAGCTTTCTCTCTCTAATATACTGACTTAAGCATCGGAGGGGCCTTCCTCGGCGTCCCCCCCGAGGCTAGTTTACGTGTATTTGTTGTGCAGGAAACCCTCGGCTCCTGCGTCGTTCGGACCGAGACCAAGTTCCCTCAAGATAAAAGGATCTTCCGAGATTCGATTGTTTTCATCCGAAACAATTTGGCGCCGTCTGTGGGGAACGCTACTAAATTTCGCGTCAGTCATCAAACACTCCGGCAGTCGCCATGACTAAGAGTGGAAAGAGTTCCAAGAAGGCTAAGAAGGGAGGAGGCCGGATTACGGTGAGGGAACGCCAGCCGGTTTATCCCTCCCCGGAGCAAGCCTCTTCCGAATCGGAGGCCCCCATTTCTCCGGAAAGGGAAGCCTCAAGAGGTCCTAGCCTCCAGGAGGAGAACACCTCGCACCACACTCGGCAGCCGGGGCCATCCCCGAGACCGAGTGGCTCAGGTGCGAGGAACTCCCCGCCGCGCCATAGCGTGCAATCCAGGTCACATCCGAGGGAGACTCCTCCCTCCGGACCCTCCACCGAGGAAGTGGCCAGAGCAGTGGCCATCTGCATGGAGTTCCTTAAAGCTCAAGGGGCTCCAATCCAGATGCCTGATGATCACCAGCCGAGAAACCTGAAAAGGAGGATCGGTCAGGATGATGGTGGACAAGTTCCACCACATAGACAGCTCGGCCAGAGGTGGCGAGGGGACACCCGAAACTCCAGTAAGGAGAGGAGGAGGAACCCTCAACCCTCTGACCACTCTGAAGCTCAGAATTCCATGGGGCCCTCCAAGGACCCGGAATTCGCCCGCCGAAGCGTTCACGAACGCTTGGGTTCGAGGGAGGTGAGTGTGCATAGCCGCCTCACCTTCCCAGAGGATACCGGACCCCACCCAACCTTGTCTCAGCCGGGGACGAAAACCACTTCCACCTCTGAGAGAGGAGGGAGCGAGGTCCCTGAGGCCGGGTACAAGGGGAAGGCGGTCATGGTTCCATCGAACTCGCCCTTCCAGAAGTGGATTCTGGAAGAGCATGTGCCAACGGTCAAAATCCCGGCACATATTACTTACGATGGTACCTCAGATCCTAAGGATCACATTGCCTCTTACGAGGGGCACATGTATCTGAACCCGAGGTCTGAGGCTACCTGGTGTAAATACTTTCCTACGACCCTCAAAGGTGTTGCCCAATCCTGGATCACCAAAGGGCTCAAGGAAGGCTCCATAACCGGTTGGAACGACCTCTCCAACAAGTTCAAGAGCAAATTCTCTACGGCCAACCGCCGAGAGAAGACCACTGCAGAGCTAATGAGTCTGCAGCAGGCGGAGGACGAGAGCCTCCGCGACTATCTGACTCGCTTCAGCAACGAGTCATCCGGAATCACAAGCCTGGATCAAGGCCTGGCCGTGTTCGCGCTACGGAACGGCCTCCAAGCTGGAAAGTTCCTGGACTTCATGGTCATGCATCCCCCGCAGACCCTGGAGGAAGCCTTGGAAGCATCGGATAGGTTCATCCGAGCCGAGGAGTGGAACAGATCCAGGTCTCAGTCTCGTCCGAGAATTGAGAAGCCGAAAGGGCAGCAGCCCGAAGTCTCGGCGCAGAGGAAAGGGAAGGCTAAGGCCTCAGAACCGTCCTCTGCTGCCGAGCCGAAGAAGGAAAGACACTTTCCCTACACGGGAAGGTACGATTCATACACTCCACTCTCCCTTCCCCGTGCTAAGATTTTCAGCACGACGAAGGACGAGGGGAGATTCAAAAAACCTCGTCCGTTGCCTCCCTGGCATCAGACGAGGGGAAAGGACCAGTGGTGCGAGTTCCATGACTCACCCGGACATCGCACCGAGGACTGCGTCCAGCTGAAGGACCAGATTGAGGATCTGGTCCGCAAGGGGTACCTGAGCCAATACCTCGCGGACAGGCGCGAGGAGAAAAAAGCTGAAAAAGATTCTCGGCAGGACCTCAACTTCGCTCGGAAGAAGGATAAGGGACCTCAGGGCAAGGAGTCCCTCGACATCCTGGTTATTTCCGGGGGAATCTCGCGAGGCACAGCCAAACGCCAACTGAGGGGTCTAACCCATCAGATTCATCAGGCTGAGCTTCGGCAGTCCCAGTCACCGGCGCCGAACATCCTGTTCACAGCCGAAGACTGCGAGGGGGTGGTATACCCCCACGATGACCCACTAGTAATCATTCTGGGCATCGCCAACCGCAACGTCTGGCGGACCCTCGTCGACGGCGGTAGCGGGGCGAACATCCTCTTCCGAGGAGCGTTCGACCAGCTGAGGATGGGAGCCGAGCACCTGGCCCCCGCACCCTACCCGGTGTCTGGATTCAACGGCTCTTCCTCGTATCCTGACGGGAAGATTACACTTCCTGTCACCATCGGCGAAGGCCGAGCAGCTAGGAATATCATGGCCGAATTTTTGGTCGTAGATGCTCCATCTGCATACAACGTGATCATGGGGAGACCCCTCATTCACGGCATTCAAGGAGTCGTCTCCACGTATCATCAAATCATGATATACGTTTCAGACGAGGGACGCTCCGAGAAAATAAAGGGCAGTCAAAAAGAAGCCCGCCGATGCAATCACCTCAAGCCATCCACGTCTCGCCGAGGCGACCGTGGCGATGGGGAGGAAAAGCACCGGGACCGAAACGCCAAAAAGCCGAGAGGCTCAGACGTTTCGGCTAATGAAGCCCCAGACAACGAGAAATCTGATGGGGGCCAAAAGGCTGACTCCGCCTCAGAGCCGAACGACTCTGATGGCCAGCCGCGGTCAGGAAAGTCTGCTAATATTGATAGCAGGCCGGAATTCGAGGAATCCAACTCTAAGAGCATGGAAACGGATGACCTGACCGAGTCAATAGAACTGACCGTAGGAGATCCGAACAGATGTGTTAGCATCGGGTCGTCACTGGAGCCAAACACCCGTGCGGCACTCGTCCAACTCCTACGGGCCAGTGGAGACGTGTTCGCCTTCTCAGCCGCAGAAATGCCCGGGATTGATCCGGACTTCGTCTCCCATAGGCTTAATGTCGACCCCTCCAGTCGACCCATTAAGCAGAAAAAGCGGAACTACTCCGCCGAAAAGAACCAGAACATCGCAGCTGAGGTCGATAAGCTCCTAGATGCTGGGTTCATTGAACCCTGTCAGTATCCGGAGTGGCTGGCCAATGTTGTAATGGTTCAGAAGGCAAATGGTAACTGGAGGATGTGCGTTGACTTCACGGACCTGAATAGGGCATGTCCCAAGGACTCCTATCCGCTGCCGAGGATCGACCAACTGGTCGACTCGACAAGCGGGCATGCTCTGCTCAGTTTCATGGACGCATTCTCGGGATACCATCAGATCTTCATGCACCCCGAGGACCGAGCTAAAACAGCGTTCATAACAAGTTCCGGGTTGTACAATTACAGAATGATGCCCTTCGGATTGAAAAATGCGGGGGCAACATATCAGAGGTTGGTTGATCAGGTTTTCGCCGAGCAAAAAGGCCGAAACATGGAGGTTTATGTTGACGACTCAATCGTCAAAAGCATAAAAGAAAAAGATCATGTCACGGACCTAGCCGAAACCTTCGCCACCCTCAGAAAATACAAAATGAAGCTGAATCCGAAGAAATGTGTCTTCGGCGTGAAGTCAGGCAAGTTCCTCGGCTTCATGGTCAGCAAGAGGGGGATTGATGCAAACCCCGCCAAAGTACAAGCTGCCTTAGACCTCCCCGAGCCGAAGACAAAAAGGGATATTCAGCGTCTAGCCGGGAGAATGGCTCCCTTTCTTCAAGGCGCTGAAGCTCCAAAATTCAAAAGGCATTGAATGGGGAGACGAACAAAAGTCAGCCTTTCAGCAGCTCCGTGAACACCTGGCTCAACTCCCAACACTGGCAAGGCCAGTCGTAGGAGACATCCTATACTTATACGTGGCGGTCAGTCCAGCCACGGTAAGCGCGGTGCTGCTAAGGGAAGAAGAAAAAGTTCAACAGCCGATCTATTTCGTCAGCCACACCCTGACGGATGCCGAGACGCGCTACCCATTGTTAGAAAAAGTGGCTTATGCAGTGGTGGTGGCTGCTCGGAAGTTGCGACCCTATTTTGATTCTCATCAAATAGCGGTTCTAACTGATCAGCCGTTAGAGAAAGTCCTCGGCAAGGTTGAAAAATCCGGTAGACTAGCAAAGTGGGCTTTCGAGCTCACCGAGTTTAGTATCGGTTATCAGCCGAGAACAGCCATCAAGGCGCAAGCCTTGGCAGACTTCTTGGCCGAGTGCTCCTATCAGGAGACTCTGGATGCAAGGAGGAAAATCTGGACCGTCTTCACGGATGGGTCCTCCACCGTGAACGGTTCGGGGGCAGGGGTCGTCATTACCTCTCCCGAAGGCAAAACCTTCGAGTATGCACTAAAATTTTCATTCAAAGCCTCTAACAACGAGGCCGAATATGAAGCAGCCATTGCTGGCTTAGACCTGTGCATATCGTTGGAAGCCGAGCATGTCTACCTCAAGACAGATTCTCAGCTGGTCGCCAATCAGATCCGGGGGGAGTATGAGGCTAAAGAGCCTTCAATGGCAGCTTACCTCACAAGGATCAAATCGACAATTGCGAAGCTGAGATCTTTCGAAGTAGAGCTGATCCCAAGGGGTCAAAATGCTCAAGCAGACGCACTCTCCAAACTTGCAAGCTCAACTCTGACTGAGTTAAGCCGTTCTGTCTATGTGGAGGTGCGCCGAGAAAAGAGTGTAGCCGAAGCAATATCAATCTGCTGCGCTGCACTCGAGCCGAGCTGGATGGATGACATCCTGGCTTATAAACTCAGGGACGAGCTCCCCGAGGATAGGAATTCGGCCTCCAAGATAAAGCGGATCAGTTCACGATTCCTCGTCTTCGGCGGCCAACTCCTCAGAAAATCCTTCTCCGCTCCATTATTGAAATGCGTGGGTCCAACGGATGCCGACTATATTCTCCGAGAGATTCACCTCGGCATCTGCGGAAACCACATAGGAGGGAGAACCTTAGCCCACAAAGCTCTCAGGGCAGGGTATTTTTGGCCTACAATGATCTCGGATGCAAAGAACATGGTCAGAAAATGCGAGAAATGCCAAAAATTTGCACCGGTAATCCATCGGCCATGCCTAGATCTCCAGCCAATTCTTAATCCTCTTCCATTTGCACAATGGGGGTTGGATATTCTGGGACCCTTTCCCGAGGCCCCATACAAAAGAAAGTGGCTGATAGTCGGAATCGACTATTTCAGCAAATGGATTGAAGCGGAAGCTGCTTCAAGCATATCTGAGCAAACTGTCAGACAGTTCATCTGGCAGAACATAATAACTCGGTTCGGCATCCCAAAAGTTTTTGTGTTCGACCACGGCAGACAGTTTGACAACCTGCCCTTGCGCCGATACACTGACCAATTCGGGATAAAATTGGCTTACTCCGCGGTTTGCCACCCTCAGAGTAATGGCCAAGCCGAAGCCGCAAATAAACAGATCCTTAACGCTCTCAGAAAAAGAGTAGAGGATCAAAAGTCCAAGTGGGTAGAGGAACTTCCGGGAACCCTCTGGTCACTCCGGACAACCGAGAAGGAGGCAACGGGGCATTCACCTTTTCAGCTGGTGTATGGATCCGAAGCAGTGCTTCCAGTGGAAGTGGGCTCAGAAAGCCTACGAGTGAATCTCTTCTCAGCCGAGGAAAATGAGCAGCTCATGAAAGAGTCCCTCGACTTCCTTGACGAGATTAGAGATCTAGCCCGAGAAAGGATGGCTGCACACAAGCTCAGAATGAGCAAGTCCTACAACCGAAGAGTCTATCAACGACCTCTCAGAGTTGGGGATTTAGTTTTGAGGAATGCTGCAGCTGTTCAAAAAAGTCGCATTCATGGCAAACTCTCAGCATCTTGGGAGGGACCTTATGAAATTTATCAAGAGCTTCAGCCCGGTACCTTCAGACTCAAACAAATGGATGGCACCGAGCTGAAAAACCATTGGAATGCCGATGTGCTCAAAAAATACTATGTGTAAATCCTTCGGATAGTACAATCTATGTAAGTACACTGATTTTGTTTACAAAAAGGCCGTCGAGCCAGTATTCATTCAGATTGCGTGTATTCTTTAAGTCTTTATGCTTTCTACGGTTTTTCGAAAATTCAAGGTTTCATTCGGCGCTGTCCGGGGTATTGCATAATGATGCCTTGTACCTCGGCAAGCCGTAAAACCTGCCAAAAAAGGATACAAGCCCGAAGTATTGCATAGTGATGCCTTGTACTTCGGAGAAGCTGTTCCTTTGGGCAAAAAGGCCATAGACTTATCCGAAACATAGCCTAAAAAATAGGAACTGATAAAGCCCCGAAGTATTGCATAGTGATGCCTTGTACTTCGGATGAATCAGTTCCGGGTGGTAGTTGCAACTCTGAAGTATTGCATGATGATGCCTCGTACTTCAGATAAACTGCTGCCCCGGCATGGTGTTTCGGATAGTTGTTCCCTTGGATGAATTGAAGAAAGTGTCACAAGAGTACCATCTCTAGAGTGAAAACTCTCAGGTGGGAAATCAGTACTTTAAAAACAGATGTAGAAAATAAAGCAAAGTGTTCAAAGATCCTCGGCTTAGCCGAGAAAAATTATCAGCCATTCCAGAATTCAGAAGACCTCATCTTCAGATTTCTGGGGGGGCAGAGGGAAATAGAGAAATGGCACAACTGATCTAATACCCTTCAGCTGATCTAATACCCTTCAGCTCAGCCGAAGTTTGATACTTATGTCAGTTTTTTCACAAGTTGAAAACATCCGAGTACAAACGGCAAAAAGAAGTCTCAGCAGAAATGATTCTCGCTAGCCGAAGTTCTGCACTTAGCAAATATTTGAAAGATCATTCAAAGAAAGCAGTAAAGTGCGAAGACTGGTAAAGCGAAGAGAAAAAAAATACACGAGAAAGCTGAGAAAGTGAACTACTTTGAAATAAAAATGTTGAATTACAAAAATAGTCGGCAGCCGCCCACAAGCGGAAAGTAACAGCTGCCGAAATACGTACAGGCAAAATAAAAATATAATAAGCTGTTGTACGATAAGGCAAGCTGAAGCAAAAAAAAACAAAAGGCAAAAATTCAGAAAGCGGCAAGTCTAAAGTTGAGCGCATGATGAACCGCAAGATTCTGAAGACGACTGCCCGAGTTCCTATGCTTCAGCCTGAGGATCAGACTGATCAGCTTCATTGGGCCCAATGGTGGTCTCAGCTCCAGCAGCAGAAGAAGCAGGCTTTGCACTCTGCCGAGCCTCCCTTTCCCTCTGCTCAGCCTCCAACTCCATCCTCTCAGCTTCTTCCTCGGCTTCCTCAGCCTTAAGGATTTCAGCTTCGATTGGAGTGGCATACTTCATGTGAGGGTCTTCGGGATCTTGGACCCATTCAGCACATTTGGACCAGTCCAGCTTCGGCTCAGCATGAAGGCAGACCCTTCGGCACACTCTGAACCCGTTTCTAAAACCCATTTCATACTCTTCTTGGGTATAGATACGGACTTTGAGTAGAGCCTCAGCATCGGCCAACTTCTTCTTCGTCTCCTCCAAGTCTTCCTCGGATCTCTTCAGCTCATCGACGAGCTTGGAGGAGGAGCCTTTCAGCTCGGTAAACTCTTGCTGAACCTGGGAAGCCTCGGCCTGAACTTGGACCATTTCTTCCTTCTTGGCAGTGAGCTGATCCTCAGCCTCTTGTAGCTTAGCTCTTTGAGCTTCAGCAGCAGCAGCAGCCCTTGAGAGTTGGACATCCCTAGCTTGGAGCATCTCTTCAGCAGCCATTCTGCTGGCTTCAAGAGATTCTAGCTGATGCTGCACCTCAGCCTGTGCAGCAGCTCCTTGGATTCGGCTCTCGATAGCAGCCTTGAACTTGGAGATGTCCACCCCCAGGTGCTCTTGGAGGAATTTTTCCCCTTCCATCAGTGGGGGAAAAACCTCCATCTCCATAGCATCACAGAAGGTTTTCAGAGCTTCGGCAGCTTTTTTACCGTACTCCTCAACCTCCTGCTGCTTCTCTTCAGCTGCTGCTTGCTTCAGCTTAGCAAGCTTAACTTCCTCTTCAGCCACCTTCCTTTCGTGCACAGCAGCGTCTACCCTATCTTGTAGGGTATCAATCAGCTCTACAGTGAGAGTCTGATTGTGCACGAACTGAAAACAGGGGCACAAGTTAAAAAAGTAAAAAATAATAGCTGAAAGGTTGAGTTCAGAAAGAAATCAAGGCAAGGAGAATTACCTGCATCATCAGCAGTTGGTTAGACCTGGCTGGGTCAGGAACTGATCTGCTGGATTCGCCCATCCCAGCAGTGGCCTTCAGCGACCAGATCCTTGCCCTGTCTACTTCGGACATGCCAGCAAAATTGCCGAAGTAGGCTGCAGCTCCTTCTCGGTTTTGACCCCATATGAGGTCCCAGATGTGATCTGGGATTGGAATTCGGGGGGCCGAGAAACCCCTTTCTCCAGAATGCAGAGTCTGGAAAGAAGGGAAGGACGACGATGGAGCTTGATTAGCTTTGGTTGTCTCAGCATCGTCCTTCTCAGAGGAGTCAAGTACTATGACCTCCTCTTCTTCAGGGGTGAGGACGAAAGCCTCAACCTCTCTTGCGATATCTGCCGTGAAGCCCTCAGCACTGGACATCACGGCATCTTTATTTTCGTGCTCAGCAGCACTCTTCTTGATTTCTTCTTGGACCCCTCCCTTAGGTTCGGGAGTTCTCTGATCCACCTCCATCTCAGGAGGTGGCGGAGGGGTCTTTTGAGGAGATTGGGGTGTTGGCTGGGGAACCCTCGGCGATCCATTGCCTTCCTCAGGTTCCCTTATTGCGACGCCGATGGTCATCGGCCTCTGCTGAAAGTCATGAGGGCCGATGATGGCCATCCTTCGGCGCCTTTTCAGAAGGGGCTGCTCGTCCATATCTGAGTCTGAAGACTCTTGTATTTGATCTTCGGGACGAACAGGAGCTTTGCCTTCTCTGTGTCTGTTACTCTCTTCAGACTGTAACAGACAGGGGGGAAGATGAGTGTGAGTAAAAAAAAAAAAAGAAGAAAGACAAAGTTAAGTCTAAAGGCTCACCGAGGTCTTCAGCAAAGCCTCGTCTTCTTCAGCTGCCCTAGCCGCAGCTTCTTCAGCAACTCTGGAGGACCCTTCTCCACCTTCACAAGCTTCAATAACCCGTGCAACCTCTTCGGCTGTACGGGCAGCTTCAGCTTCTTCTTCCAGCAGCTGAAACAAGGGATCTCTCTTCTTCCACCAAGGCTTCTGCCTCTGATACAGAGCAACAGCCTCAATTTGGAAGTGGGAAGAGTCTAGGTGAACCTCTCGGCGCCTTGGTTCAGTGATAGGGGGAGCCCGATCAGTTACGACTCGTTCTCGGTTGACGCCAAGGCGAGCGTAATCAATGCCGACGTTGGTCTCGTCCCGTTCTGAAAAAGAAAAGGGGAGAAGTCAATTCAGTTAGTTCGGCACATCACAAGAAAGCAAAATGAAAGAAGAAAAGAGATAATTAAAAGGCCTCGGCCCCAGCCGAAGAAGATTACCATCCCTAAACTTTCGGCTGAGGCCGACAGCTGCCAGCATATTCTCTTGGAAAACATAGTGCGTATCGGGGAGCCAAGTCTCCGGGATATGCTGCATTCGGCCGCTGCCTCCCCGGTTCGGCAGCTTGCCGAAGATGTTCTGCTGATTAAGGTTCGGGTCTGGCCCGCTATCTTCGGGAGGACCTAAACTTCCCATATCAGGATCCGGCTCGGCAAGATACCGGGGAGCGCTGAAAACGTAAGGGTGGCTCGGCTCCGTGGGTGCCCTAACCCAAATCCATTGACCTCTCCAGTCCTTGTCTGAAGAGTCGTTCGGCCACATGGTTAGGAACGGGGGCCGAGACTCAATCCGATACCACCCAGAACCATGGCTTCCGTGCCCACTCTGAATATTTGGCACTAGCCGATGGAGCTTTCTGAAGCAGTGCAGGTTCGGCACGTATCTGAAGAATTTGCAGACCCATAAGTACGTCATTACCCTTCGGATGCTGGTGGGGGTCAGCTGGCACAGGGAAATGTTGTAATGGATCAGCAAGTCTCGGACGAAAACGTCCAAAGGGAACCTCAGCCCATACTGAAGCTGTCTCGTGTACACCCCCACATACCCCGGGGGTGGACGATGGATTCTATCGGATGCTGAGGGCATTCGGCACCAATATCCATCAGCTTCAAAAATGCCGTAGTGCAACTCAATTTGCTCGGCAAATCGATATTGATCGGCGTTCTCTACCCACCATGAGTAGGGGCGGTTCTTTATCATGGCCGAAGCTACTTCGGCATCCTCCCACTCTGAAAACCCTGGGAGGATATCCCAAAGGACAGCGGGAACTTCATCATCCCGTCCTGAAGCGCTCACCCCCTCAGCCCTCTGAGGAGGAGCCGAAGAAATGGGAGTCGCCCTAACCCCTTCAGCAGGGTCAGACTCTGTCCTTCGTCCATTCCAGGTCCCAATCCTGTCCCTGGGATCGGGGATTAGCCTTGCTCTTCTTGGAGCACGGGCTCCACCTCTAACTCCCCTCACCATTGACGAATTTCGAAGGAAAAAGTCGAAAAAGGGGAAAGAGTGCAAAGTCGAAGAAAGATGAAATAAAATCAAAGGAATTTACCTTGATCTGAAGCAAAAGCCGCCGATTTACGAATTGGTAGTGACAAGTCTCAGCTTCTAAGCTTAATGCTCGGGGAATTTGCGAAGTTTTGATGCGGGCTCTTGAGCGTTCTTGAGAATTCTGGGTTTGTGTTGATGAGTGAGTGGGGAGAGAAGACGCGCCTCTATTTATATCTCCAGAAATGGGAATTCAAGGAGTCTGCGTTTCAATTTCTCTCAAGCACCCCACTAAGTAACCGTTAAACACACGACCTTGCAGTTAAATCGCCCACTACCCATCCAACTTCCGCAATTATCCACATTAACTGTTGTTATCTCATTAATCATGGGTTAATTACGGTTTAAATTCACATTTTTGGATTAACAAATCATTCACTTCCCTCCTTTTCTGATTAAATCAAACCCGACCCGTCATCCTTCCAAATCGGGTCTGGGGGGCAAGTTGTTTGGGTCCAATTTAGTCCAATTGGGCCTGGTCACTGAATGATCCAATTAAAAGCCCAAGGTTAAGGTTCAACTCTCCAAATGTGCTAAAGTCAAAAATCAACATCCTCAAAGCCATGTCAAGGTCAGTCAACGGCCCAATCAGCTTGGCCCAGCCCAACTGACTTCCGGGCCCAATCCGCCTCCTTCATTAGCCAAGGTATAAAAGCCAACAATTTGGTCAATTCTTGGTAAGACAATAAAGCCTCAAGCAACTAAACTCTTGCACAGCTTTCTCTCTCTAATATACTGACTTAAGCATCGGAGGGGCCTTCCTCGGCGTCCCCCCCGAGGCTAGTTTACGTGTATTTGTTGTGCAGGAAACCCTCGGCTCCTGCGTCGTTCGGACCGAGACCAAGTTCCCTCAAGATAAAAGGATCTTCCGAGATTCGATTGTTTTCATCCGAAACACTACTATTCCTCTATCTTTTATTCTTTCTTCATAATCTGCAGGAAGTTGAGGCTTTTTCACTTTGTCGGCTTCTATAAACACGTTGTTTGAATCCGCTTTTCGGAGCACCCAAATAAATTTCTCCCCACATCTTTCCAACCCTTTAGCCAACTCTTCGATCTGATCATCTGTTAATGATGTTGTCGAACCAAAAGACACGTATATCACCGAACCCTTCTCTTGTTCGTCTAGCCATTTAAGACACTGATTTCTGTTTTTGCGGCTTTCACTTCTAATTTCAACCGGATTTAAAGGTCCTAAGGCAAAGTACTTTATAGGATCCTTTGTCAAAGATAGCTTTTCAACTAATTCGACGTATCTTCCGTCAATTACTCTCGTGGAGTTGTAGAGCCAACCCGACTCGAAACCCAAATACTTAGATTGATTCACCACAAACTCTAACATCTCATTTGTAATGCATCCCTCTTGAGAAGGCATACATTCTGGAACATCATTTGGGTCTACTCGAAAGGGTTTCGCTTCCTCAGGTATGCCTTCCCATACACTAGTAAAATAGGTGAAAGCACATATAGGATTAAAATTATACGATTCACCGTTTGGAATAAGCTTAACATCTTGGACAACGTAAGCCATACTATAGTCGTGAATGACTACGACTCGATTATACTTGACCGAGAGTTGTTGCAAGAGATTTGACACGGGTTGTCGAAGATGCATGGAAGCCTCGAAAAGAGGTATCAAGTGTTGTGGGAAAGGGACCGAGAGGTCGGCATTTGGAGGTGTTGAATCATAAGGAGGAAGTTCGAAGTCATGGAAGTGAATTTTTGTTAAGCTTTGTGAGTCCCAACCATTGAGTCGGAGCTTAACTTGACGGTTGTGGGAGGCAGAGCCGGCGTAATGGACCGGGATTCCGTAGGTGGTGATGATATGCGAGAGGTGGAGGAGTTGGTTGAGATGGCCTTGTGCTGGTAGTGGTACCATCACCACTACTACTTTAGGATTTTTGTTATCCATTTTTGGTTGGCAAAACTTGGATGTTTTTATTAAGCCTTGTTTTTATGTATTTATATTCGTAATATGTTAACTTGCAGTGCGCACAAAGAAATTTACCGTGAGTATTATTAAATTAAACTGCGAAATTGCCCCTGAAGTAGCCTCAATTATATGAGTCAAAAGTTTAATTAGCGTTGCTTTATTTAATTTGGGTTTAATTTGCTAGTATAAAGTAATTCAACCACTTGTACACTAATGTTATCTGTAAGTAAGATTTTGTTGAGTAAATAATGTTATGCGAAAGTTAAGTTTACTTGAATAATTGTAATTTTGTATGACGCCTCAAATGGTAATTAAAATAATAAGATAGTGACCATTACAAATTAAAATTATTCATTCATGACAATAACTAAAGTTTAACGGTGATAATATTTTTTATTTCCTTTTAACCCTACGTGATTTGAGAGAATTTAAAAGGGGCTTTTATCGGATTCTACTATGAAAAACCTTAATTTTGTTGCTTTATACTTTCTCTGTTCCACAAATAATGCAATAAGGATGAAATTATGCATCTCAAATCATACTTAATATGTTAAATATCTATAATTATATAAATATAAAAATTATAAATAGTTGATATTGTGAAAGTATTTTACGAGACGAATCTAACAATACCCCACATGACTATATTTTACTTTACGCATAAATCATAATTTGTGGTCAAACAAGTATGATGAATAATGCAAAAATCTAATTGTTATATTACTAGAACGGAAGAAGTATAGGTTAGGTTTAATAATTTTTCCTTCTTCTGAGATAAACTTTATCCATCATTTAGGATGGCTTAAGGGTTGAAGAACCAGAACATCTAGATGAAGGATATAGTTCAATATCTAATACGGAACATTACCAAATCACAAAAGCGGTAATAAAGAGTACTACTTGCCTCTTGACTCCACCCTTAAAGAGTATTATAGGTAAGGTTTTTTATTTATTTATTTATTTATTTATTTTAGTTTATTTTTTTTTTAATAATTGAAAACAGATTTAATGTAGGCCCTGATCACTTCAACTTATTTTGGTTGCATTGAAATTATTTTTGCTGAATTAAAATATTTTTTTACTGAACTAAAATTATTTTCGATGAACTAAAATTATTTTTATTGATTTTCTATTATATTTCTTATTTAAAGTTACTGAATTAAACTGAACTGAAATTAATTGTACTGATCTGAAATTAATTTTACTGAAATGAAATTATTTATATTGAACTGAACTTATTTTTACTGAGTTGAAATTATTTATACTGAATATTATTTTCTTAAGGGAAAGTGAATAGGGCCTAGTCATTATCCTTAACAATTACCATTATTTAAGAGTAAAGATTTTTACCTATTTGTTATCTAAAACCTAATTAAGAAAAAATTTATTCATACCCTCTTCAGAAACAGAGTGTTAATTTTTGTTAAAGTGATTTTTTTTTTTATGATTAAATCATACAAATTAAAAGACAAAAGATGAAGGTTCAATAATTTCTATCCCCTCTCCTATTTTTTTTTTTTTTTTTTTTTCAATTCTGTGTACAATGTTTGTACTAAACGTCTCCTAACTCCTAAGAGTGTTATTCATTGTCATTTTGGTTTCAATAAATCTTGTGTAAGGCGGGTATACGTCAATTTTATTGTAAGACGGTCAGTTTGAGGGTAACTTTAATTATTTTTATGGTAATTTTAACCTCTTAAAGGGTAACTTTTGATTTATCGTTGGTTTGAATTCTATTTTAATGTGTAATTTCTTATAGATTCATGATTACATATTATAAAGGCTAATATGATTAGTCTAATACATAATACATTATAAGTTTTTTGTAAAATAAAATTTATTATTAGAAAAGTAGTAAGTTTTGTAGTATAAAGAGTACTTTAAATATTTTTAAAAAGATAATTTTAACCCGTATTACAATAAATTAACGTACATTCGCCTATTTTAAAATTTTTTGTTTTGGTTTTCATTTTTTTGATGGTGAAGTTTTGGAGGTTGGTTTTGGGATGTTTTTACATGTTGTACTTTATTATTTAACAAACACAAGTGTTTGTCTTTATGTTTGCCTAATGACCTCACTGAATACGTCATTTGCAATGTTACTTATCAGTTAGGCAAATTCCTAACAAGATCATGCCAAAATTTTGCTCTAAACTAGAAGAAGTTTCATTTGTATACATGCAACTGTCAATTGTAGGCTAGATCTGAATGCAGGGTGTCTATTCACTACTACTCGTATACAAAATAAGTTGAAGTATATACGAGTAGGTGAAACTAAGGATTCTCTTTTAAACTAAGTATATACAAAAAATCCATTTTTGTTTAATTTTTTTTTGATTTTCCTATTGATATAGATTATGACAATATAACTTCAATATATTTGACATGTATGTTATATCAAATTTTATTTATTAAATATAATTAATTTTTTATAAAATTATTAGATTTACCGTGCATGACACGGGCCTTATGCTAGTATATAATTAACAAAGACTTAGACCATGTTCACTTCACCTTACAAAAATAATATTCAGTAAAAATAATTTCAGTTCAATAAAAATTAGTAATTTTAGAGAAAAAATATAGTAGACAATCAGTAAAAATTATTTCAATTTAGCAGAAATAATTTTAGTTTTAGTAAAATTAATTTAAATTTAGCAAAAATAATATAAATTCAGTAAAAATAATTTCAGTTCAATAAAAATAAAGTAAAGTGAATAGGACATTAGCACGTGGCACACACACAATTAACTTTACCAATTAAATTATTATGATAATTTTGTTTTAATTAATTATAATTATTTTTGGATAGAATTGAATAACAGTAATTTTAAGATTAATAAATAAATGTACTTCGTATGTCATATCAATCTCTACATAATCGTTTAATTGGCAAAGTTAATTATTAGTTTTTATCCTTCATCGTTCTCACACAACGGAGTAAAAGAATCCTAGGGGTAAATTAGCATAGGTTTTCCAAACAGCATGTACATGAAAGGGTTCATTAATATTATCCTAAGGAGAAAGTATAATATACTCTCGTCCTATTTTAGTTTGTAATTGTTCTTTGTATATTTAGTTTTAATTTTCTATATTGTAAATTTCGTAATAATTACAGGTTCTATTATAACTAAAACCGACATTACCATTATTAAAAAAACAAAGCTAGAAACCATGCCTACGTGGACGTTATGCATAAAATCAATTTTTAAATCGACGCATATAAGAAATTAGTTTACGTTTTAGCATTATTTGCGGAAATCGCTCCATCTTGTAAACTTAGGACTTGTTTAACTTTTTAGTAGTTTTTTTTTTCTACTAAAAAATGAAAAAGAAAAAGGTGTTTCCACTTTTCTAGTTGTCAGTTTTCAAAATTATCATGATATAAATAAGTTTGACAAATTTTGATTCATTATATGACATATATCGTATGCTTCAGTGTTGATTTTAGGTTTTTTCTTATGGGAAAATTCAAGTTGATCTCTGAGACAAATTTGTAAATATATCTCCTCTCACAATATATTGTTTTTCTTTTATTTTTTAAATAATAAAAGTGACATATAAATCAAGACATAAAGTTGTGAGGGGAGATAAACTGGAATGTTAATCTCAAATATTAACCTGGGCTCCCTCTTTTTTTTAATTAATGTTTTCATTACTTTGTACTATAATTTATTTATTTTTTTAAAAAAATCGTTTTTAAAAATTTGATATATAAAATTTGTCTAATCTGTTTTGTAAATTTGTCACTAGGACAGTTTTTCTGGAATGGAGTACTAACATAACAAGCACTAGAAGGGGAAACTTGATGGGATTCTACATAGTGATGCACCATAAAAGATTAAAAGGTACTATACTCAAATTAAATCAAATCCATACTATACTCAAAATAAACTAACTAGATTGTAATTTCGAATGAAATGGGTTAGATTTGGAGCAAACCAACCCAAGAATAAAAGTGACAACATTTGATTTTAACACTTAAACTGATTAATTGAGATTAGTCTGACATGAACGAACATAACCTAAACTAAGAATACATGGAATCAATCCAAATTATTTAATTTATCAACTAATTAAATGGAATTGAACTAACAGAAGCATTCATGGCCAACTTGTATTACTAACCAAAATTTGGTGGATTATACAGTTCTGGAAATTTAATCATACTAAAAGAATCAAATTAAATGACCCCAAGTAAAGTATAGACTACAACGATTCAAACAAGGTTGATAGAAGATATAGCATTATCTAGAAATATGGGCAATGAAAGCATCCCTCTCTAAATAAGAAACACCATGTTCAACCACTGATGCTCTAACCGCTTTGCCTAATTCTTTAGCCCTTTTTCTCATCTCAATTCCTTTATCTGAAGCCATCAATGTTTTTACTGCATTCTTTATCCCACTCGACTTTACAATCTCACCGCGGCATTCCCAATCTCTCAATAATACACCAATTCTTAGTACATTGCTCACCAAAAATGAGTTCCTTGGTTGATCGGAATGCATAGGCCAGGCCAGAATCGGCACACCCATACTTATACTTTCCATACACGAATTCCATCCACAATGACTCATGAACCCGCCAACTGATGGATGAGCCAAGATTTCTAGCTGCGGCGCCCAATCTTTCACTACTATTCCTCTATCCTTTATTCTTTCTTCATAACCTGCAGGAAGTTGCGGCCTTTTCACTCTATTAGCTTCTGCAAAAACATCGTTTGGATCCGCTCTTCTGAGCACCCAAATAAACTTCTCCCCGCATCTTTCCAACCCGCTTGCCAACTCTTCGTTCTGATCATCTGTCAATGATGTTGTCGACCCAAAAGACACGTATATCACTGAACCATCCACTTGTTCGTCTAGCCATTTTAGGCAATCATTTCTGTTTTTGCCACATTCGCTTTTCACTACAACAGGATTAAACGGCCCTAAGGCATAATGCTTTACATTGTTTCCCATTGCTAAAGATAGCTTCTCCAACAATTCGACATATTTTCCGTCAATCACTCTCGAGGTGTTGTACAACCACCCTGATTCGAACCCTAAACATTTTGAGATATTCGCCAGAAATTCTAGCATCTCTTTTGAAATGCATCCCTCTTTAGAAGGCATACATTCTAGAATATCATTTGTTTCTACCTGAAACGGTTTCTCTTCCTCGGGTATGCTTTCCCATACGCTAGTGAAATAGGTAAAAGCACATATAGGAATAAAGTTATACGCTTCACCATTCGGAATGAGCTTAACATCTTGGACTACTTAAGCCATACTATTGTCATGAATGATGACTACTCGATCATACTTCATGGAGAGTTGTTCCATAAGGTGAAACATGGGTTGTCGAAGATGCATCGTAGCCTCGAAAAGAGGTTGCAAGTGTTGTGGGAATGGGTTAGAGTGGTCGATGTTTGGAGGAGGTGAGTTGTAAGGAGGGAGTTCGAAGTCATTGAAATGAATCTTTGTTAAGGTTTTTGAGTCCCACCCATGGAGTCGGAGCTTCACTTGACGATTGTGGGAGGTAGAACCGGCATAATGGACCGGGATCCCAGAGGTGGTGATGAGATGTGAGAGGTGGAGGAGTTGGTTTAGATGACCTTGAGCTGGTAGTGGTACCATCACCACTACAACTTTTGTTGAGTGTTCAAGGTTTCTATTTTGGAGGGCCATTTTTTTTTTTTTTTTCGTGGAGTTGTTTTGGTGGTTGATTTTTGGAAGATAATGTTTAGATGTTTACGATTGAAGGAGTTTTGGCTTTATGTTTGTTTCCTATGGTCACAATACTTGTGTCATTCAATAACTGCTTAAATAATTATCATTAAGGCAATCTATGACAATATCGGCCCAGAATATGAAGTTTAAATTAATGAATATTTATAGGCCAGATCTAGATCTATGACAACAAACTTGTCAACTTGCATACGAATCTAGCTCGCTCTTTTGTATTGTTTTTACTCTATTTGTGTGGATTGCATACAA
The DNA here is from genome assembly GCF_001683475.1 of Chenopodium quinoa. Classification (NCBI taxonomy): domain Eukaryota; kingdom Viridiplantae; phylum Streptophyta; class Magnoliopsida; order Caryophyllales; family Amaranthaceae; genus Chenopodium; species Chenopodium quinoa. Next base: position 2,606,015 of record NW_018744996.1, on the reverse strand, counting down.
CCACTTTTACAATTTTAAAATGAAGGTAGAGGGATTTAAATATGTGATTTATCATCCACGTACTCTCACAATTTAACTATAAGGTCAAGACTTAAGAGCTCATTTTAATATTCAAAAAAACAAAAAAAAACAAGAATTATTTACATAAATGCGGCTCTTTTACAACTTTTTTACAAATTTGCGTTGGAATGAACTTATTATTTACAAATATATATGCAATCTATGTAGGCTTAAAAATAAGGTTGTGGTTTCTCTTTTAATAATACAAATTGCTGCTGCTCAATTCAAGACATTTAAAAAAGAAGAAGATGACGATGATGAAAAGGATAAGCCTTACATACCTGTAGACATCTGATTGTGGCTCCCCAAAAACCAAATCAAGTGATGAGTACCTTTTACGTCTTTGATTATCGAGTTAGGTGAAGGGTTGAAGAGTCTCGTGAATTTCCTTTACCCTTAACCATTTCTAACCTTTCCTAAAATGTTTTTAGCCAAAACATTTATTTCGTGTCTTTGAAAATCATTCATTTCGTATCATCTTTATTAAACGTCCAGTCCAATCTATTTTGGCCCATAATCCTGGTCCAATTATTGCTTAGTTGGATGGGGTTTGAAAAGAGTTTTTCAACGATATATTATAAGCCCAAATCCGACTTATAACGAAGAAGTTATGGCCAAAATACTAAACCGAGCCCGAACCAAGCCTTACCTGCGACCCAATGACCATGTGGAGGGTCCATTTACCTTAATCCCATTTCTAAACCAACTAGGATTTATTACAAGTTTCTAGAATTTTCTAGAAGGTTGTTTTCAGTCCTAAGTTCATTAGGATTTATTATGAGCTTCTAGAATCCTGTAGAATGTTCTAATTTATCCTGTTTTCAAAAAGATAGAGATTTAAGAATTTTACATCAGATAAAACATCTGTTTTTCAATGATCCTGATCCCGGTCAAAATAGAATACGTACAAAAATTTGGTTAACCCAATCCGATTGGGAATCGAATTCCGTACGAATTCAATCTTTCCAAAACCATCGCCGAGCGACAGCACAATCGAGCCGCGACAAGGTTGTCGCGCCGCAATGGAATATGTTTTACCATAATTTTATTTCTGACTCTTTTTTATCCTTCGACTCTCTTTTTTCCTTATAAATAGAGGTCGTATCACCCTGTTTTCAATCACCAATAATCATCATCAAACCCCCTCTCTAATACTTTCTCTCTCTCTCTCTCTTTCGATTCTTTTCTTAGCCTTTGCCTAAACACGTCCTAACACATCCTTGATACTTTTCTCTAAGCAAACACCATACTTCTGATCACGAGCTTTGAATACTTCTAGCCAATCTCGAAGTTGCCTTCAACCTCGACGTGGAAGGCTGATAATTTTGAGGGTTTGGTCCCAAATCTATATTTCAATTCTTATTTGATTTTTTTGATTTAATCTTTCTTGAAGTTACTAACGTGTGTATTATTTTGATAGAAAGAGATACGAGGCATCAAAGTAAGTAATTTGATTACTTAATTATTCTTTATTTTGATATAGAAATCATGTTAGGATGTTGATTTTGATTCCTGGTATTATGTTTAGGGTGTTAATTAATATTCCTAGTTCGTGTGGAAGGTCAGAATGATCATAATGCTCATAAAGCAAATGAGAATTCAAAAGAAGAGAGTGCAACATTATTGGCAGGTAAACTCTTCTTATTCTCATCTTTTAATTCAGATTGTATCCTAGATAGTGGAGCTACATATTATATGTACTGTGTTACGATCTCAAATACTTTACTAGTTTTGATAATGTAACTGCTGGTGAACATAGCATTACTATCCCAAATGGAAGTGAGGTAGAAGTAACTCACATAGGGACTTATGCTAAAGGGAATAACTCTTAAAAATGTCCTATATGTGCCTGGTTTTAAGTTTAATCTGGTTTCAATTCCAGAATTGTGTTCAGATTTGGATTGTGAGGTGATTTTCACTCCTGATAAGTGTTTTGTTCAGGATCGTTCAATGAGAATGCATCTTGGTAGCTTGAAGAAAGGTGTATATTGCACACCAACTAACCTCAGCAGTTAATTAAGATGTCACTTGTTCCCTTCTCTTTAGATGATCAACAGGAAAATAATCAGCAGATTGCCATAATTGCTTCTACAAGTCATCAAGAAGATGCAGATAATAAGGCCAAGCTTCTTCATCTTAGACTAGGCCATTTACCCTTTTCTCAGCTTAGACTAATTGATTCCATGCATGATTAGTCCTAAGCAATCAATAAACACTATCTGTCAAGTGTGTCCTGCTGCTAGGCAGCATAGACTTTCTTTTCCTAATAGTTCAATTAAGTCTTCAAGACCTTTTCAGCTTTTACATATTGACCTATGGGGTCCACATAGAGTTGTAACTCATAACAATTGTTCAATTTTTCCGACTATTGTTGATGATTTCTCTAGATGTACTTGGAATCATTTGATGAAATATAAATATGAGACTATTTCTATTCTGGAATCCTTCATTTCTTTTGTTGAGAATCAATATAAGATGACTGTTGAGTGCATCAGATCTGAAAATGCTTTAGAATTGTGTGAGGGTGAAGCTAAGAAATTCTATCTTAGAAAGGGCATTATACATCAAACTAATTGTGTTGATACACCCCAACAAAATGGAGTGGTTGAAAGAAAACATAAATATCTTTTGGAGACAGCTAGAGCACTGTATTTTTAATCTAATGTGCCAGCTAAGTTTTGGGGTGAGTGTGTAATGTGTGGAGCCTACATCATTAATAGAACTCCTTTAAAATATCTGTTGTTTCACCTTATGAAAAGGTTCATAATAAAGCTCCAGACATATCACATTTAAGAGTCTTTGGTTGCTTGTGTTATGTTTCAACATTGAAACAAGGGAGAAATAAATTTGATCTTAGAGCAGAAACTCATATTCTCTTGGGTTACTCATCTACTCAAAAAGGCTATAAAGTAATGAATTTGAAGTCTAAATACATTCATGTGTCTAAGGATGTTGTTTTTCATGAAAAGCATTTTCCTTTTCATCTTCACCCTTCTGATTCCTCTTCCAGGAAATTCACTCTTTCCTATTTTTCTTCCATATAATACTCTTCTTGACGAAGTCATACACAATACCATTCCTGATGTATTCAATTTCTCGTAGGAAACTAATAGTTCTGATTCTACTTCTTCTGATGTTCTAATAACTAATCTTATTTCTGTTTTGACCAATCATGTTCCCATAACCAATAAACAGTCTCAATCTTCTTCTCTTAGAAGATCTTCCAAATCAGTTAAACCACCCTCCTGGATGGACAAGCATGTGTGTAATTTGTCTACTACAAATACTCACACCACTTCTCACTAGTGTAACCTTGTGTTCTAAAAGGACCTTTCTTCTATTCATAAAGGTATGATTGCTTAACATGTTGAGGTGGTGGAACCTACTACTTATAAAGAAGTTGCTAAGTTACCTAAGTGGGTTAAAGCTATGCAAAAAGAGTTGCAGGCTCTTGCTGATAACAATACTTGGGAAATTGTCACTTTGTTGCATGGTAAGAAAGCTATAGGTAGCAAGTGGGTGTTCAAGCTGAAAAGGAATGCATATGGGAGTATTGAGAGGTACAAAGCTAGACTAGTATTTAAAGGGTTCACACAGAAGTATGGTATATACTACTTGGAAACGTTCTCTTCAATTGTCAAAATGTCAACTATAAGGTGTTTGCTTGCTCTTGCTGCTTAAAAAGATTGGAAAGTCTACCAGCTAGATGTGAACAAGGCTTTTTTGCACGAAGATTTATTTGAAGAAGTATATATGAAAATCCTAGAAGGTTTACAGTGTGCTCCTAATCAAGTCTGTAAGCTTAAGACGACTCTATATCTCAAGCAAGCTTCAAGGCTATGGTTTTCTAAGTTGGTCCATGAATTGGTGTATCTTAGCTTTAATTTGAACAGTCTAAAAATGACTATTCACTCTTTATTAGGCATAGCCAGGGTCAGATGACTACAGTCATAGTCTATGTTGATGATATTTTGGTAACTGGAAGCAATACAGACAGTATCCTAGAGCTAAAAAGGCATCTACATTCAACTTTTAGTATCAAGGATCTTGGAGAGGTTAACTACTTTCTTGGCATAGAGATTTCCAGAACAGATCTTGGGTTTGTCATGACTCAGAAAAAGTTTACAAGTGAGTTACTGAAAGATTCTGGTATGGATTTGTCAAAACATGCAGTTACTCCTCTTCCTATTTATTTGAAGTTGTCTGCTACAGAAGGAGATGTTATTTCTGATCCTACAGTCTATAGGTGCTTAGTAGGAAAGCTCAATTTTTTTACTAACACAAGACCTGATCTGTCATATACAGTTCAAGCCTTAAGTCAGTTCTTAAGTGAGCCTAGAACTTCTCATCTTGCTGCTCTACATCACACATTAAAGTATGTTGCTGGTACAGAAGGACCTAGAATTTTACTCAGAACTTTAGATGAACTAAAACTTTAGGCATTTTTTGACTTTGACAGGGGTACATGTGTTGATTCTAGGAGGTCAATTACAGGGTACTTATATCTTCATGGTAACTCTCCTATCTCTTGGAAGTCTAAGAAACAGTCTACAGTTTTAAAAAGCTCTAGCTTTTGAAGCTGAGTACAGGGCTATGTCCAATACAGCCTCAAAGATTACATGGTTAGTAAGACTTCTTGAAAAATCTCAGACCAGTAACCTTGAATTGTGATAATCGTCAACAATCTATATAGCCAAGAATCGTGTCTTTCATGACAAAACAAAGCATATAGAGATTGACTGCCATTTTACAAGTGATAAAGTGATGGAAGGCTTGATTCCCCTAAGCTATTTACCTACTCAAGCACAACTAGCAGATTTGTTTACAAAAGTGCTGCCTTCAGCACAGCTTAATGTTCTTTTGTCCAAGCTTGGAATGCTTCCAGCTTCCAGCTTGCGGGGTTGAGGGGTGTGAAGCTCACTGATTCTGCAAGCTCATACATAGGCCACGTCAGACAAGAAGAATAACATATTGTTGGGTTTGTTATAACAGTTTGTTATAGTTGCCGGCTCATCATAACAAAATCTTTTATATTTGTTTACTATAAGAATAATGTATATAAGCTATTCTAGCTTATGTAAACATTTAATACACACATTAATAAAATTGCTTAAATTCTACCTACTTTCTCTCTCTAGTTCTTCTTCCTCTTCTTCGTTCTGTTCTCATAAATCTGATAAAAAGTTTAACCTTGTGTACATATGATTGAATATTAGTAAATTATTAAAAAAAATATTGCTATTATGAATATTTATATTAACACCTAGTTAAAAATATGTTAAAATTTGTTATTTATATGTTATTAAATAACGATGGTCAATGGTAAAAAAACCTTTTCAATATTCCATTTACCTAAAAGATACTTTCTCTCTCTAAAAAAAGAAAGCTCCATCCTTATCCCCCACCGCCTCCCACCGCTTCCCCCTTTCTCACCCACAGCTCGCTGGCGATCGACGCTCCCCTCCTTGCCATCGCCGGCGAGCCTAATACTCTAGTTTTCCGTTAGTTTGCCTTTCTTTTTTTTAGCTTTTGCAGGGTAAAGAAGTCAAGGGAAGGAGAAGTGTTGTTTGTTTGTCTTCAGATCCATCGGTAGTCTTCTAGTTTGGTGGGTCGTTAAGTGTCAGTATTCATTTATCCAACGAAACAAGGAGCCAAGGCTATTCTTAACGCCGCCGTCGAAAGGAAATCCGTTAATTGTTTCCCGACGGTAAAGGTGAAGTTAATACTAGGGTTTTTCCCTTAATCCAAGGTTTGATTAAGGGGGTGGTCTTCTTGCGTTGGTCTTGACGACTAGTTGGGGTGTTCAGTTTTGTCGATGAGATCGTTTTTTTGGGTGTTTTTTGCTCTTCAAGGACTCACGTGTTGCTTGTGAGTTTTATAACTCTTCTTTGCTCTGGTTGTTTAGCTACTATTCTTCATTTGTCTAGGTTTAATTATGTTATTATTACTTATTTTTCTTGTGTTGTTGTTTGTGTTGTTGTTCATGTTTCTAGCTTTTAATAATACTCTTACTCTGTTTGTTTATGAGTTGGAGTTTAAAGGGATAGTTCTATGTTTGGAGGATTTCGAAGTGTCGTTGTTTTCGCAGTCTGGTTGGTCGGGTTTCCCCTTGAATTTAGGGGTTGTACGGTACGCTGGTACCTGGGATGTCAGGTTGGTGGTTCTTTTGGTTCCCTTTTCGGGATGGGACTGTGTTAGGGGGAGTTTTCACTTTGGATATGAGGATCCCTCTATTGGTAGTTTAGGTGGCTTCCTCTGTGTTGTGTTCCAGAGGGTTGCATCATTTGTGCAAGCTTTTCCCCGCATTCAAAGTTTGTGGGGAGTACGTGGTTATGAGGGGAGTGTTTTGTTTGCTTGTCCTGTTGCTTTTTGGTTGTGGGATGATTTGGGTATCCATTCAGTTATACTTATCTTATTGTTAGTGTTAATGTTAGTGATGACAAAGTCAGTCATCACCGTTAATTTCTATCTTGAAGGAGGCTCCCCATCTTTAATGTTTGGGATAAGCAAAATCCTCCATTTTCCTGTATTCTCAATCTGTAGAATTACAGTAAAGGAACCTGCATTTTGTGGTGCAAGGTTTCTCATGGCAGAGTCGTTGAAACATTCGACTCTCATGGTTTGGCTCCCGGGCTCTTAGGAGGCAGTTATGCTTTTCGAACCCTAGGAGTGGAGTTGTGTCACGGGTTTTGTTTTCGGCAACAGGGTGCTTTCAACTTTTGGGTGTTGTGTGTCCACACAACTTCCTCTGCAATTTTGCTTAGGTGTCTATGCAAGTTTCGGTTCCCTTCATTAGTATCATCTTGCACTCTTTGTCCGTCTCGTTGGGTTTGGTTTAGTTGGCAACTCTTGGTCCAAGACAGGGTTTTGGTAAGAATCCTTTTGGTGTCCTGGCTTCGTGGTATTTGTTATGTTGAAAGGCTTCTCTGGTTTATTTCTACACTTCGGGTTTCATGTTCTGGTAAATGGCATACCCCGTTTGTGGGTTTGTTTGGGTGTATCGGCTCAGTCACAGTCTACAAAGTTTTTCTTTTGATGTTTGTGTGTTTAGCTAGGTGTGTTTGGTTGTTTTTAATTTCTTTTTGTAGCTCTCTTAGGTTGTAATTTGTTCTTTATTTCTGAAGTTCTCATTGTAAAAAATAATAATAATAAAAATAACATTGGTCAAAGTTGGTATATGAATAGTGAACAAAAAGTCAAATATGTCAATAATTTAGGAACAAAGGGAGCATATGAATAGTAAAAAAAAAGTCAAACATGTCAATTATTTAGGAAAGGAGGGAGTAATAATCTATTATCCGACCACTATATCTAGTTTTTATGTTTTCCCACATTTGCATTTAAAAAAAATAAAAATAAAACCCTATTTCTACTTTTATTCTTTAATTCTCTGACAACCTACTTTCATAGCAGAGTAATATTTACTTCCTTTGTTCCTCAAATATTATAAGATGTAGATTAGACACAAATTTTAAGAAAAGAGAGATAGAGAGGAATAAAAATAGGGATCCATGTGATGAGAGAAGAGAGAAAACAATACAAATAGGAAAATATTGTAGTATTTGTAAAACTTTTTAAAATGGTAATTGTTACAATATTTGTTGAACTAGAAAGTATTTCATTCAACCCATCCTCTTAAAAATATGTAATGATAAATAATCATACCAATACAGTTTAAGAAAAAAATTAAATTCACATAAAAAAATACTACCTCTATTTCATATTATTTGAAACGATTTCACATGTGCGAGTAAAAGATGTTTAATCGTTGCAAATAATATGAAACGAGGAAATTTTAATGTTTGGACTCGATAAAGTCATAATAATTGAGGCTGGGTCGCCAATGGCAACGAATTTTCTTTGTGCGCACTGCAAGTTTACAACAAATAGGATAACCATTAACTCTTCAAGTCTATGAGTCCAACCACCACCAAAGTCAACAAAAAAAATTCACTGAAAATGGAAGGCCAAGAGTGCAGTGAAACTCAGGGGCGGAACTAGGGTGGGTTCAAGTGGGTTCATTGAACCCACTGATTTTTTGAAAAAAATTTAAAATTTTTTTTTTTTAAAAAAAAAAAAAAATCAAAATAGGTTTAAATAGAATATTTGTGTATTATATGGCAACAAGTAAAGTTGTAGCCCAGTGGTTATTTTTACCTCCCATCACACAAGAGTTTGTGGGTTCAAAACCCATAACTCACACTTTTTTTTTTTTAATTTTGTTTCCTGAGCACTGAGCTTTCCTGCTTCCAGAGTTCGCTTTCCTCTTCCTCATTCCCCCAAATTGCAAAACCCTAACTTCTTCCTCCAATCCTCCTTCTCTTAATCTCTTCCCGTTCTTCCTCCTTCTCTTCCCGGCGCAGCACGGCAGCAGAGTCAGCAGAACACGGCGGCAGCGGCAGGCCGGCAGCGCACCAGCCACTCACCCAGACCCAGCCTCACAGCCGTGTATGGTGTATCGGTGTATGTAGGGGTAAGTGAATTTGGGGATTTTTTTTTTTTTGCAAATGTAATTTACTTCTCAATTTGGGGATTTTTTTTGCTAAATCATTGAATACTTGAAAATTGAAATTCATATGCTAAATTCAATTGCTAATATACATTACGATTTACGAATTGCCAATGTTTTGTAAATTGCTGAAGTTTGGATATAATTATCTAATTTACTTCTCAAGTTCTCAATTTGGGGATTTTTTTTGTATTTCGTATGCTATTTTCATATGCTATGCTATTTTCTGCCTTTCGTTTCTGCCAATTCATATGCTATTTTCTGTATTTCGTTTCTGCCTTCTAGTTTTCATAATTTCATTTGCTATTTCGTTGATATGGGTTTGATTGATGAATATTATAGATCTTAGAGATAATTTATTTACATTGTTATGTTTAATATATGCTAATTTTTAATTCAATCGTGAAAATTTAGCCTTTAATTATTCTGTGTTTGAAGCATGATTTTGAGTTAAGTGATGTTTGGCGAACACTCTTTGATAATTTTATTTGTATAATTTTGAGTTCAGTGATGGTTTTGTATTGCTGATTAATTATATATAAAAAATTGAAATTAATCCTGTGACATGAATCTACTACACAATTTAACTCTAACTAAGCTACATTGAATTGAACATTTTTATTGTCGGCACATAAGAATTCTGTCAAGCCATAGCTAACGACAGTAATCTGCTACAATAATCTAAGTGAGCAATCAGAATGAGAAAAGCTTCGATAGTGAAACGATAATATTTAGCTACTTGAACTTAATATCCCTATTTGGTTAGTTTGGCAACTTATCAAATGAGAAATAAATGTAAGGTGGGATGTTGATCCATGTATTGGGTTAAGTCCTTAAGCTCTAGCGATGCGTGAAAGGATACAATGAAATATCATGGCCATTATCATTATTTTTCCGTCATTAAGTTAATATGTGCTGATTGTTGGCCTCTTTGACTAGTTGAATCCATATTTTAACTCTATAACAATGATAGTATGTAGCTTATTCAGTTTAAATAGTATATGTGCAATGTAATGCTTACTTGCTAATTAGAATATTGTAGCTTTTTTTTTAATGTTAACTTGTAATTTATTTAATGTGTTGCTTCTCTGCCATTGTATTAGCTTGATCAGATTTTATCGGTTATAGCTTTTTTTTTTTTTTTTTCATTTTTCTATGTGTAATCTATTTGTAATCCATAGTTTGAAATTATTTATGTACTGAATATTTAATTATTGTATTTTTATTCCTTTGTTAATTATGATTTCAAATTTCGGAAGTTTCGAACCCACACTTCGAAAATCCTGGTGACGCCACTGGTGAAACTGAAAACCAAAATCCACTTCCCATGCAAGGCCACTAAACCAACTCCTTCATCTCTCTCACCTCGTTACCTCTTTCGGGATACCGGTTCATTTTGCTGGATCCGCGACCCACAATCGCCAAGCAAAGCATCGTCTCCATGGTTGGGACCCTGATAGTTTAACTAAAATCCATTTTCATGACTTCCAACTCCCTCCCTATACCTCACATCCGGCTCCTTCTAAGCCCGGCCACTCTGTTCCATATCCTATGCACCTCTATCCACTTTTCGAGGCTGCTGCACTGCATCTCCGTGAGCCTATTTCTCAACTCGTACAGTAACTCTCAACTATGTTCAGGAGAGTCATTGTAATTCATGATATTGTAATGTCTTCAGTAGTCAAAGATGTAATATTTATCCCAAATACTGAGCTCTACTGTTTGATTCCTATTTCTACTTTTACCTTTTTCTTAAATTTCTGGGAAAAAGTTGCTGAGAAACCTTTTCAGCTAGATTCAACAGATATCCCAGAATACCTTCCCTCCAATGAATGGTGCACTCCACCAGAGATAGCCAGGTTTTTGACAAATCAAGTTACAACACATCCAGACCGGTAGAGGGCAAATATATTGAACTGTTTGAGAAGCTATCACCAAATGCTGAGAGAAAACATTTTGTACTTGGACCTTTTAATCCAAATAGCAGAAGTGGAAAACAAATACATCAGTGACTAGAATGGCTGGATGACCAAAAGAAATTTTTGGTGATATACTGATGAGTCTATTTTATATATATTTTTATTCCCCATCCCACAGTCATATTTGTGCTTATTTGAGCTCTGCGGAGCTATTTTTATTACTAATATACATTTTCTACTGTTTTTTGTAGAGTTGGCATTATTTTGTAGGAATTTGTAAAATTATGATAATTCCCGAGCTTATTGAGCCACTATGAAAATATCGAAGTATGATCGTATTTTATAACCATAATATTTGTAGTCCAAGGTCAAGCCAATTAAATTTGGTTCGGTGATTAAAGGTCCGGTTCGTTTGGAGTACTAATTTTATTACAAGTCCAATACTTGGATATCAAGAAGGAAATTGGGCCAACCTTGAGAGCAGCCCAAGACAAGACAAACTGCTGGGCGTGAGGATAGCGGGCCCGATCTGGCAGCCCATTGCTGATTAATTTCCTATTGATTGATTTGGCCAGGTTTAATTGTATGAGTTATGCAATATTGATTCGAGATTCGAGAGATGAGAATTGATGTTTAGGCTTAGTTTCAATAGGCATGTTAATATATAAATGGTTAGGTCAAGATTCGAGAGAGGCGATATAATACCGGTAGATTAATTCTGTGATTATAATACGTAGCGAAAGCCCTTTATAATCTGATTAATTTATGCATTGATGATTGATTGTTGTGTTTTACCCTGGAGTATTATTTATTGGTAAACCTATACCCTAGACCTTTTATTATTGATTATTCCCTTATTTAATTTGCTTAGTTTAATTGTTTGTTTAATTCCCACAATACAAATTGGTTACTTGATAATTTAGATTATAATAATTGATTAGGAATAAAAGAACATTGTTTCCCTGTGGATTCGACCCTACTTCTCTATCTACTTTAGTTAGAGGACTTAGGAATTACTTTTGATTAGGTGATACGACTAGAACCTGTCATATACGTATCTTTTGGATCATCAACATCAATGAGTTATAAGTAGATCAGGGAATTGGAAATAGGGTTAGAAAGAAGCGGGCAAAAGTTTGTATAGGTAATCGGAAACTCTGATACAGTTGTTGTTTTTGCAGAAGGTGAAAAGAGAAGACCTCAGCTACCAGAAGGGTATGAAGAGAGAGTGAAAAACAGAGGAATTGTGGTAGCAGACTAGGCTCCACAGCTAGAAATTCTAGCCCATCCATCAACAAGTGAGTTCATGAGTCACTGTGGGTGGAACTCGCGCGTGCATTGAGAGTATCAGCATGGGAGTGCCCATAGCAGCATGGCTTATGCATTCTGATCAGTAGCCAAGGAACACTGTTTTAGTAATAGATGTTCTAAAAATAGGTACACTAGTGAGGGATTGGGCACACCATGATCAGTTGGTAACGTCAACCACTATAGAGAATGCAGTTAGCATATTGATGGCTACAGAAGGAGGACAACAGATAAGGAAAAGAGCAACTGACCTTGGTGATTCTATTCGAGGATCACCTGCTAAAGGTGGTGCTGCTTGCAAGGAACGTAACTAGGACCCCTATTGCAGCTTCTTATGCAAGGCGCAAGCGTAGGAATATTTGAAGCGGCGTGGCTATTGCATTTCAGTTTTGCATTTCAAGTTTTGTTAAGGGAATTCTATTATGATAATAAATTCTGTTATGAGGGCATATTAGTCTTTGTATAAAACATAATACAACTCTGCTAGGAGGAATGCTTAGGTGTGCTTAGGCAGTTGCGTAATAAAGGTATTTAAGTTGTAATGAGGGTAATTAGCTGATCATCCAGAAAGTCGGTAGCTAATGTGGAGAGCACCTTCCTCTCAAAAGAAGGCCATTGTTGTGTTGTAAGGTTATACTGATTTTGCAATACAACCGTTAGCTACACTAATTATCTCTCTCTCTCCTCCCTATTCCCCCTGTTATTCTGAAATTGATCTAATACCTAGAAAATTGGTATCAGAGAAAATGGTTCCGGCGACCGAAAAATGGCTCCATTCACTAACGCTCAGCGTTTTGAGGCCTTGGAAACGGAGGTTGGTTCCGTGGACTCTAAGATTGCCCAGGCAATCACAGCTGCCATTAAAACGATTCGGCAGGACCTCGCACATCGTGATGCTGAGTTGGGCCAACGTCTAGCTCGACAAAGCCAAATAACTATTGGAGCAGTGGAGAATACGGTGCAGCAATTGCACACTAATGTTTTATCTTTGTCCCGAAAGGTCGGAGTGGCGTCGCTCGACCCGGATGGCAATTGTGTACACCCTGTGCACGGTGGAATTGGAGAGACTTATGGCCTATTTGAGGGAATTAGATCTCACCAGAATTCGGATCAGGCAGAAGATTCGGTGGCGGATGGAATTGTAGGTAATGGAATGGGATGACGATCGAAGAAGCTCGGTCTTCCCTCTTTCGATGGAACCAAATCAGATGGGTGGATCCTTCGGGCAAAGAGTTACTTCCACTTCTATCGATTGAGTGAGGGGGACAGTCTGGAAGCGGTGCTGGTGGCCCTCGACGGCGACGCACTCTTGTGGTTCCAATACCAACACAGGCGTCGCCGGATCCGGCGTTGGGAGGAGCTCAAGTCCCTCATCCTCCGGAAATTCCGTCTTCACGAGGAAGGAGGGTTGTACGAGCAATGGATGGCACTCCGGCAGTCTTCATGGACAGTGGCTGAGTATAACCGATGTTTTGTGGAGTTGATGGCACCTCTTTGAACGGTTCCTGAGATAGTAGCTCTTAGCAACTATCTAACTAGGTTAAATGAAGATATAAGGCCTGAAGTAAGGATGTTGAGGCCCAGGGATCTTGATGATGCCATTGAATTAGCCAACACTGCTGAAGAGAAAATTCGTTTTGGGCATAAATCCAGCTCAAACTACAAGGGCCAGAAAAATACCTCTTATAAAGAAAATCCCACCTACCAACCCAAACAACACCTAAACCATACCTACACCAACCTTCCCCTTAATTAGTGAACCACAAACACCTCCACCCAAACACAAGTCAAACAAAACCCGACCCTATACCCTTGAGGAATAAGGCGGTTGAGTGAGGCTGAGCTACGGCAGCAACGAGAGCACAGTCTCTGTTTCAGGTGCGATGAGAAGTGGAACATAAATCACCGTTGTAAGCAGCAGGAACTAAGTGTTCTGTTGGCTGTGGACGAGGAGGAGGAGGAGGAGGAGGTGGAAGAACGGGAGGAGCAAGCGGCGGCCGATTTGCAGATTGAGGCTTTGAGTTCTGAATCGCCGATAATTGCACCAACGTTGTCCCTGAATTCGGTGATGGGTCTCACGAATTCAAGAACCATGAGGCTACAAGGTGTCGTTAATGGAAAGGAGGTGGTACGGTGGTCATGGTGGATTTCAGCGTGATAGGCCGTCGTCGAGCCTACCAAAGATAATAACTCCTATCTTGGTCTCACTAACAATAGTAAGGGTAAGAAAGGGTCGAACCCAAGAGAGGCGTTGAATCAACCACCGAGTACTACCGTTTAAATAAGCTAAATGAATTCTAAATTGGGTTGGTTTTGAGTAACTTCTACTAGTTCAATTCAACTAAAGCTTAGAGGAAATTAACAATATTTAGAGGAATCTAGGGCTCGGGTTATACCACTCAACTTCATCACAAATCACAATTAGCATGCAACAATCAAGGTAAATTAATGGGATAAATTAGGGGAAGTCATCTAAGGCACCCAACTACTCTCTCAAGATAGAGGGATTACTTGAATCATGAATACAACCTACTCTCGTGGTTACATAGCATAAAACAAGTGTTAAGCATAATCACGATGACATAAACATTCCCTTGACCGGTAATTCCTATTCTCATGGCATTTCGGGTCAATCAAGCATAAGGGAGCTAACTCAAGTTCATCTCTCGATCCTTCGTTGAGGAAGCTTGGATAAATAGTTCTAGTAATGGCCATATACAAGAACTAAGCAATTAAACCACTTAAGCTCAACTAATTAACATCCCACAACAACCAAATTAGCACATGCAACAAGTAATTAGTGACTACATTGAGGGTTTTACCCAAACCCTAGAAATTGGACTACTCACAATCCATGGAGATAAAAGCAATTAAAGATTTCAAGCAATTCATGAACAAGTTCAAACTAAGGATTAAGCTAATTAACAATCTAAACATGCAAAAACTAGAAAATAATTAACAACAAAGTAAAGATAAGTAGAAAAGATGAGTAAGAAATGGTTACTATGAAGCTTCAAGGTGAGCAACAATGGTGGAACTTGTCTTCTACAATGGTTGAATTTGAATATTTCCAAGCTAATAATTAAGAACTAACTAATGATTTGAGAATTTAATGTTCTAAGACTACAAACTAAGAGAAAGCTCTAAAAACCTTGCTTGTTCGTACAAATGAGCCAAAAGGGGGTATTTATAAGACCACCAAATAAAAAGGACGGAGAAAACAAGAATCGGGCTTAACTGCA
Source organism: Chenopodium quinoa (assembly GCF_001683475.1). Taxonomy (NCBI): domain Eukaryota; kingdom Viridiplantae; phylum Streptophyta; class Magnoliopsida; order Caryophyllales; family Amaranthaceae; genus Chenopodium; species Chenopodium quinoa. The sequence goes on along the minus strand of NW_018744996.1, from coordinate 2,590,977 downwards.
GGTCTGCACGGACGTGCCAGGTTTGGCACGGACGTGCTGCCTTATGCACGGTCGTGCAGGGCATGGCAGAAGCTACTGCTTAGGCTTGCAATCTTGCACGGACGTGCCAGTTATGGCACGGACGTGCAACCTCTTCTGCACGGACGTGCCAACTTAAGCACGGCCGTGCAGGCCTTGGCAGAATGTAGTTAACTTTCTGGAACCTCTTGCACGGACGTGCAAGGTCTGGCACGGCCGTGCGGGGTCTTCTAAAGCCCTTTTTCCATCTTTTCTTCTACATTGCTCCTTTTCTTGGCTTCTTTCTACCACCTTCTTGCTTCTAACCTCGGTTTTGTATCCACGGGCTTCATTTGGTTGTCTTTGAACCTGGAATCTCAACAAAAACACTAACAACCCGTGAAGCATAGGATACACAAAAATTGCATAATAATAGAGTAAAAGTGAACCAAAACACAAATTTTATCAAGTAAACTAGGTTCAAAAACACCCTAAAATCATATCAAATAGCAAGTTATCACAGCGCCACCCACAACTTTCTTTCTTCCAAAGCCGCCCAGTATTTGGGTTCGACTGTCACCGAAAGTGGTGATTTTGGAGTCACTCTAGGTAACACTGACGCGGTGCAGGGAACTGGAGAATTCAAAGGGGTGGTGCTCCACTTTCAAGGAATGACAATGATTGAGGATTTTTTGGTGTTACCTTTGGGTAACTCGGACATAATTTTGGGTGTCCAATGGTTGGAGAAATCGGGAACTATCTCGACCAATTGGAAGACACAGGTGATGAAGTTTCGAATTGGGGATGAAAGGTTGGTACTTCGAGGGGATCCGTCGTTGGGCCGGACAAGTATATCTCTTAAAGCTATGTTCCGATCTCTTCAGAGAGAACTAGATTCTTGATTGAATTGAACCTAATAACCGAAGAGAAGAACATGGAGTCCGGGAATTCAAAGATTCCTGACAGTTTGTGCCCATTCTGCACAAGTATCAGGGCACCTTCGAAATGTCGAACGATCTGCCACATCGGAGGGAAATTAAACACACCATCTTGTTAAAGGATGGTACTAATCCCATCAGCGTCCGGCCGTATCGGTACCCTAAGAGTCAGAAAACCGAGATTGAGAACTTGGTTGGTGACATGTTAAAGGCGGGAGTCATACGGCCCTCCACCGGCCCATACTCGAGCCCCGTATTACTGGTTAAGAAAAAAGATGGGTCGTGGCGGTTCTGTGTTGACTACCGCGCGTTGAACAAAAGCACAATCCCTAATAAGTTCCCGATCCCTACTATTGATGAACTTCTTGATGAACTCCATGGTGCCAAGATATTTTCAAAATTATACTTAAAATCTGGATATCACCAGATTAGGGTGAAGGACAGTGACGTTCCTAAAACAGCCTATAACTATGATTTTAAGCAAAGCTCTGTGTATATTTTATGCAGCATTGTAGCCCTAAAGACTGGAGATCGACAAATCAATAGAAAAGTTGATGTTACAAAATGATATGCATAATTTCTACCAACGAATGAAAACATACAAATGCCAAACATTAAATGAAGAAAATTCATTGCAAGATCAGAATACCTCAACAAGTATACTCTGAACCAAACTTGGCAATCATCTACATCACCTGAAAGTACGTAGTCGAATGCATACGAATGTGAAACAAAATTAGGGGAAAACCCCAATTGAGATCAAAGGGTCAAAGAATCGAAAATGGAAGATCCGAGAAAAATGGGATGTTGAAAGTGGAAGATCCAAAATTAGGAGAATTTAATACGGTGGTTTTTTTGGGTGGTTTCCATCCACCGTATTCCAACGGAGGTGGTTGGGGTCTCGTGTTTTTGGGTTTTGACCAAGGTGGTGGCTGGTGGGATGGGGTTAATTGTTGCCGGAGGTGGAGGTGTGGTGGGCGGAGGTCTGGCCGGAAATGCCATTCATGGAGGTGTGGAATTGAAAGGGAGGAAGAAGATAAAGAGGAAAGAAAAGAAACAAAAAAAAAGCTGATTTAAGTGGTCACATGCACAACACGTAACTTTTTTGGCCGGATTGTAGGTCAACGCCGGAGTTTGGTCAAAGGACCCTCCTCACAACCCAATAGCCATAAAAGGACCTTTAGTGCCCCCTTTTTCATAAAAGGACCTTCCACATAAGGTTAACCACTTAAAAGGACCTTTCTTGCAATTTTTTCTAATTAGAATGCAACATTACTCTTAGCCTTCTAACCCGAAATGCAACTCACACAATAAGTAGCATAAACAAGCTGGGAGTAGATGGCTAAACTACAGATTTTTGGCATTTAGCCATTTACCTGAATTATAGTGTTGCAATTAATATCAATGTGTAGAGTTGTTAATTCAAGTGACCGTGTGGGGTCGAATTGACTCACAAGGGGTCGGGTGATGTTACCAACTTTATGCCATGACCAGCTATTGATGCTACTCATGGCCTCATGCTAGACGCACCTCTACTTCCCATTAGGTCAATCGGAGCGCCCAAATGTGGCCAAATTACATGTTTCATCTGTAAAGTAGATTTAAAGGAAGATTGTTGGACTCATAAGGGAGTGTTCGGACTTACCTTGAAATGCGATTTCCCTAACTTTGTACTCCTTATTTGAAACTTTTTTTTTCTTTTCTACTTATGCAAATACGTTTGTTGTACGAGTACTTGTAATATAGGTTGATATAGATATACATACTGTTCTTTTTTTTCCACTCAATTATTGTACTTATTAGATTAAGAAAACTTCAAAATAGATGAGTGATTTTAAGAAATGGTGTAAAAAAAGTAGGTGAGTGCACGAATTAGCTAGAGACCGCCCCTAAGGCAATCTCTTTGGCTAATTTGAACGGGTCTTTTTAGCCAATTTTGTAGTAGCGCTTTTAACACATAGCAGCCCCACCGCCACCTCAATACTTGCCAAAACCAAACCACCCACCGCCACCCCAAACCACCAAATTAATCCAAATAAACACAAATTAATGCAAAAAAACACAAATTTATCCACAAAAAACACTAAATCTGCAAAAAAAACAAAAAAACAAAAAAAAAAGAAAAAAAAAAATCCACAAATACAAAATACATGAATATTAATCAAATCGAACAAAAATAATTGAAATTAAACATAAAAACCACTACCAAAAAGACGGCAATGGCAACACAAAACTGCGAAAATAAACAGAAAAAAAAATCAGAAGTTAAACAAAAACCATAAAAAAAATTAAAAAAAAATAAAAACCAAAATGATCAACATATATACCTTTTGAAAAAAAAATTCCTCTTCATTTTGTTTTATTGACCTAAGACAGCCGTAGAATAATGACGAATTAAAAACCATCACAATATTACACGGGTACAAAAAACTGTCGTAATGTTCAAAATTTACGTCAGTTTTGTCCGTCGTAGTTTGACCGGATTTTAGTATTGGATAAAGTAAAAAAGAGTGTCAAAATGTGTGAACATTGTATGGTAAGAGAGTAAAGGGGCCGGATGTGATGGTAAAGATAAATGAGCTCGAAATTGCGAAAAAAAACAACGTAAATGCCTCATTTTGTGTGTTGATAATTGCGACACTTTGACTTATGCATTATTCACATACACTATTTAGACTAGCTTTGACATTATTTAGGAAAATTATAATCACGTGAAATTTTGATAGATTCACCTTGATTTATACTTTTATAATATTAAATATTTTTACTTAGGATAAGTCTTGTATGTGGCTGCCACACGGTGTGGCCACATTGGTTTATAATAGTAATCTTCATTTATATGTATGAGTAATCCCATTTTTTCATACAAGTAATTCCATGTTGTTCATAAAAGTAATCCAAATTCATTATACGAGTAAAATCAAGTAATCTAGAAATAAGTAACCTCATTTGTTCATTCGAGTAACCCCTATTTTTTTGTTTTAAAAAAAGAAAGAATATTTCCACATATTTAAGAGAGTAACCCCTTTTTCTAGTTTAAGTAACCTACATATGTTAAGGTAACCTTATTTGCTCATTATCGTGACCCTATTACTTAATTAATTGCTTTATATGTATGTGATTATATTTAAGAGCTTGTTCTCTTCAACTTAATTTCAGTTTAGTTCAGCTCCAATCAGTTCAGTTCAGTTCCTAATTTCCTTCTCTCATAAACAATTCAATTCAATTCAGTTTAGTTTAGTTCATCTCCAATCAGTTCAGTTCAGTAAATCAGAACAGGCCCTAAGTGGTCACACCATGTGTCTAGCCACATAAAAGAATTTGTGTTCTACTTATTGATAATTAAAGAGATAGACGATTGAAATAATATATATTGACAAGTATGAAATGAGAAATATTGCCAGTAAAAAAATAACAAAGGAAACATTTTTTTGTCAAAAGAGATCGGATGGACAATTTTTTTGATCCTACGAATCTCATGCCCAAAAAAAAAGGAAAAGTCAATCACCTCAATTGTGAAAAAAAAAGTTACTCTGATTGATACTGTAGGACACAAAAAGTTAGAAAAGCTATAAACTACAAAAAAATAACTACATTCTGATTTGAAATTACTATTGTGCCTAAATTAATTGTACTTTGTGAGAAAGAGAGTGAAGGATATAATGAGTATATCACACTCCACCTAAGATATAAATTTTTGATAATATTGAGAGTTATAGCTTTTAATTTATGTGGGTAGGTAAGAAATAGGAGGGAAAATAACTATTAGGGTTTAAAAGTTGAATACTGAGAATGACTATATAAACACTAGTTAGCTACTCGTTCAACACATCAAACTTAGAAAGGATTGAGCTGCAAAAACGCTAACGTTGCACCACCCTCCCCGACATGGTTTTACGCCACTCTCCACTCGTCTTACTCATTGTCATAGTCGTTTCTAATATTTTAGTTGCCTGTGCCAAAATGATAATTTTTTGGTTGAATAAATCATTTATTTTTATAATTATAAGTATTTATATAATTTGTTAATTCATAAATAATCTTTATGTAATTTGTTAATTCATAAATATATGTAAAATAATGATATGTATCAACAAAAATGTATATTAAAGTGTTTCAATTACTTTAGGATGATTAATTTTGTAAGGTACCTGTAATACATGTATTTTTATACGTATTGTAATTATTATTAGTATTTCGTAGAGTATTTAAATATATATATATATATATATATATATATATATATATATATATATATTTACCGAATTCTATGTTTATATAAGTTAAATTAGTTGTCTTATTAATATTGTTGCAGCTGAAAAGCATAATATCTGAGAATTGTTACCTGATGATGTCGTAAGTCACTCGGTACCACTAGTGAGGCATGGGACATTTATTTCTGAAACCAGTTGTAGGGGAGTAAGGTTGATCGGCTATTAGATAATAAAAAAACTAGTGGAAAGAAACTTAGGTTAACAAAGGTTTTGGTTTTCAATGAAGAATTCTAGTTTGATTGTGATGAAGGCAAAAGAGATTAGCTAGGAGTTGACCAAAAAAGAAAAGGAAAACAAGCATTGTACTATGTTCCTGTAGTTTCCGTTATAGCAAGTATTTTTATTTAAATTTATACAATGTATGAGTATTATTTATTTTTATTTAGTTGATTTAGAAAATTAATTTTAGAATTTTTCCAAATTCCTTTAAATCTGTCTATTAACTTGTAGTTTGTTATGTGTAAGGACATGTTCCTCCTTCTGTTCCCGTACCTCACTTAACTATTGAAGAGATAAATAGTCCTGATCATTTGAATCGTGATCTTCTCTTTCTTCTATATGTTGACGATGATGGGTATGTGAAATTATTAATTCTTGATTTATTTTAAGTAATTTATGTTCAATATTTTTTTATAATATATATAAACAATTAGTGTTATTAATTTCTATTAATTTTTATAAAGATATGGCAAATAATCAACCATATACTCGTATATGTTTTGTGAAATAAAAAAAATTTATTGGTGTATATTTGTTTAAAAAAATATTGTTATACATGTTTTAGGCATTTAATTCAAAGCATTAGTATTATATAAGAGTAATTAGAAGGCACTCTTGAAAACCAATGTTTTGTAGACAAAAGAAGATTACATGAAGCAATTAGGGAAAATCAGTTGTCATGTTACTAAACCTTAACCAGCCATTGCTAGAAAGTCAACAAACATAATCAGAAGTAACTTCAGTCACAATTCAACCTATAAAAGCCTGAACAACAACATAATGACATTTAAAGTTTAATACATGACATTAGACACAACCTATTCCCATACTTAAATCATTACCAATCCAACTTAACAAATCTAGAAAGTTGAAACTTTTTCCTTTAAATCTAACTCCATCCTTCAAATCTCTTGTTACCGGGTTCTTTTTCATTTTTTTTCCATCATTCAAGTCTTCTTTAGTTTTGTAGGACAAAAAATACAATTGTATCCCTCCTATTTAAGCTAAACATCCTGAAACAATTTTAACATTGTAGATTAGTTACATAATATTCAAAGCATTAGTCAACAAACATAATCAGCCAGCCATCGTCATCCATAACTTGCCTAGTATTCGCAGCAGATGAATTCTGCAAAGACATCAGAGAAAAAGATTAACCAAACCAAATCCTCGTAGTCGCTGCAGATGAATTCTTCAATGACGATATAAACACTAGTTAGCTACTCGTTCAACTAACCCTTCAAGCTTAGAAGGGATCGAGCTGCAAAGACGGTTGCACAACCCTCCCTGGCCCGGTTTTATGCCGCTCTCCTATTGTCTTACTCACTGTCATAGTCGTTTCTGATATTTTTTGGTTGAATAAATCATTTATTTTTATAATTATAAGTATTTATATAATTTGTTAATTCATAAATAATCTTTATGTAATTTGTTAATTCATAAATATTTATGTAAAATAATGATATGTATCAACAAAAATATATATTAAAGTGTTTCAATTACTTTAGGATGATTAATTTTGTAAGGTACCTGTAATGCATGTATTTTTATACGTATTGTAATTATTATTAGTATTTCGTAGAGTATTTAAATATATATATATATATATATATATATTTATATTTACCGAATTCTATATTTATATAAGTTAAATTAGTTGTCTTTAAATTGTTTATAGCAGGGTGTTATTAATATTGTTGCAGCTGAAAAGCATAATATCTGAGAATTGTTACCTGATGATGTTGTAAGTCACTCGGTACTACTAGTGGGGCATGGGACATTTATTTCTGAAACTAGTTGTAAGGGAGTAAGGTTGATCGGCTATTAGATAATAAAAAAAAACTAGTGGAAAGAAACTTAGGTTAACAAAGGTTTTGGTTTTCAATGAAGAATTCAAGTTTGATTATGATGAAGGCAAAAAGATTAGTCGGGAGTTGACCAAAAAAGAAAAGGAAGACAAGCATGGTACTATGTTCCTGTAGTTTCCGTTATAGCAAGTATTTTTATTTAAATTTATATAATGTATGAGTATTATTTATTTTTATTTAGTTGATTTAGAAAATTAATTTTAGAATTTTTCCAAATTCCTTTAAATCTGTCTATTAACTTGTAGTTTGTTATGTGTAAGGACATGTTCCTCCTTCTGTTCCCGTACCTCACTTGACTATTGAAGAGATAAAAAGTCCTGATCATTTGAATCGTGATCTTCTCTTTCTTCTATATGTTGACGATGATGGGTATGTGAAATTATTAATTCTTGATTTATTTTAAGTAATTTATGTTCAATATTTTTTTATAATATATATAAACAATTAGTGTTATTAATTTCTATTAATTTTTATAAAGGTATGGCAAATAATCAACCATATACTCGTATATGTTTTGTGAAATAAAAAAAAATTATTGGTGTATATTTGTTTAAAAAAATATTGTTATACATGTTTTAGGCATTTAATTCAAAGCATTAGTATTACATAAGAGTAATTAGAAGGCACTCTTGAAAACCAATGTTTTGTAGACAAAAGAAGATTACATGAAGCAATTAGGGAAAATCAGTTGTCATGTTACTAAACCTTAACCAGCCATTGCTAGAAAGTCAACAAACATAATCAGAAGTAACTTCAGTCACAATTCAACCTATAAAAGCCTGAACAACAACATAATGACATTTAAAGTTTAATACATGACATTAGACACAACCTATTCCCATACTTAAATCATTACCAATCCAACTTAACAAATCTAGAAAGTTGAAACTTTTTCCTTTAAATCTAACTCCATCCTTCAAATCTCTTGTTACCGGGTTCTTTTTCATTTTTTTTCCATCATTCAAGTCTTCTTTAGTTTTGTAGGACAAAAAATACAATTGTATCCCTCCTATTTAAGCTAAACATCCTGAAACAATTTTAACATTGTAGATTAGTTACATAATATTCAAAGCATTAGTCAACAAACATAATCAGCCAGCCATCGTCATCCATAACTTGCCTAGTATTCGCAGCAGATGAATTCTGCAAAGACATCATAGAAAAAGATTAACCAAACCAAATCCTCGTAGTCGCTACAGATGAATTCTGCAATGACGATATAAACACTAGTTAGCTACTCGTTCAACTAACCCTTCAAGCTTAGAAGGGATCGAGCTGCAAAGACGGTTGCACAACCCTCCCTGGCCCGGTTTTACGCCGCTCTCCTATTGTCTTACTCATTGTCATAGTCGTTTCTGATATTTTTTGGTTGAATAAATCATTTATTTTTATAATTATAAGTATTTATATAATTTGTTAATTCATAAATATTTATGTGAAATAATGATATGTATCAACAAAAATGTACATTAAAGTGTTTCAATTACTCTAGGATGATTAATTTTGTAAGGTACCTGTAATACATGTATTTTTTTACGTATTGTAATTATTATTAGTATTTCGTAGCAGATGAATTCTGCAATTACGATATAAACACTAGTTAGCTACTCTTTCAACCCTTCAAGCTTAGAAGGGATCGAGCTGCAAAGACGCTAACATTGCACCACCCTCCCCGGCCCGGTTTTACGCTGCTCTCCTATTGTCTTACTCATTGTCATTGGCGTTTCTGATATTTTGGTAGTTTGAGGCAAAATATAATATTTTTGTTCAATAAATCATTTGTTTTTATAATTATAAATATTTACGTAATTTGTTAATTCATAAATATTTATGTAAAATAATGATATGTATCAATAAAAATTTATATTAAATTGTTTCAATTACTTTAGGATGATTAATTTTGTAGGGTACCTGTAACACCCCGTATTTTTATACGTATTTTAATTAGTATTAGTATTTCGTAAAGTATATATATTTACCGAATTCTACATTTATATAAATTAAATTAGTTGTCTTTGAATTGTTTGTAGGAGGGTCTTATTAATATTGTTGCAACCGAAAAGCATAATATCCCATAATTGTTATCTGATGATGTTGTAAGTCATTCGGTACTACTGGTGGGGCGTGGGACATTTATTTCTGAAACCAATTGTAAGGGAGTAAGGTCAATCGGCTATTAGATAATAAAAAACTAGTGGAAAGAAACTTGGGTTAACAAAGGTTTTGGTTTTCAATCAAGAATTCAAGTTTGATTGAGATGAAGACAAACGAGATTAGTCAGGAGTTGCCAAAAAAGAAAAAGAAGACAAGCATGTACTATGTTCCTGTAGTTCACGTTATAGCAAGTATTTTTATTTAAATTTATATAGTGTACGAGTATTATTTATTTTTATTTAGTTGATTTAGAAAATTAATTTTAGAATTTTTCCAAATTCCTCTAAATCTGTCTATTAACTTGTAGTTTTGTTATGTGTAAGGACATGTTCCTCCTTCTTTTGCCGTACCTCACTTGACTATTGAAGAGATAGTGGACTTTATAAAAAGTCCTGATCATTTGTATCGTGATCTTCTCTTTCTTCTATATGTTGACGATGATGGGTATGTTAAATTTATTAATACTTGATTTATTTTAAGTAATTTATGTTCAATATTTTTTTATAATATATATAAACAATTATTGTTATTAATTTCTATAAATTTTATAAATATATGGCAAAGAATCAACCATATACTCGTATCTGTTTTGTGAAATAAAAAAAAATTATTGGTATATATTTGTTTAAAAAAAATTGTCATACATGTTTTAGGCATTTAATTCAAAGCATTAGTATTACATAAGATTAATTAGAAAGCACTCTTGAAAACCAATGTTTTGTAGATAAAAGAAGATAACATGAAGCAATAAGGGAAAATCAGCTGTCATGTTACTAAACCTTAACCAGCCATTGCTAGAAAGTCAACAAACATAATCAGAAATAACTTTAGACACAATTCAACCTATAAAAACCTGAATAACAACAAAATGACATTCAAAGTTTAATACATGCCATTAGACACAACCTATTCCCATACTTAAATCATTACCAATCCAACTTAACAAATCTAGAAAGTTGAAACTTTTTCCTTTAAATCTAACTCCATCCTTCAAATCTCTTGTTACCGGGTTCTTTTTCATTTTTTTTTCCATCATTCAAGTCTTCTTTAGTTTTGTAGGACAAAAATACAATTGTATCCCTCCTATTTAAGCTAAACATCCTGAAACAATTTTAACATTGTAGATTAGTTACATAATATTCAAAGCATTAGTCAACAAACATAATCAGCCAGCCATCGTCATCCATAACTTGCCTAGTAGTCGCAGCAGATGAATTCTGCAAAGACATCATAGAAAGATTAACCAAACCAAATCCTCGTAGTCGCAGCAGATGAATTCTGCAATGACGATATAAACACTAGTTAGCTACTCGTTCAACTAACCCTTCAAGCTTAGAAGGGATCGAGCTGCAAAGATACTAACATTGCACCACCCTCCCCGGCCCGATTTTATGCTGCTCTCCTATTGTCTTACTCGTTGTCATAGTCGTTTCTGATATTTTGGTGGTCTGAGGCAAAATATAATATTTTTGTTGAATAAATCATTTGTTTTTATAATTATAAATATTTACGTAATTTGTTAATTCATAAATAATGTTTATGTAATTTGTTAATTCATAAATATTTATGTAAAATAATGATATGTATCAACAAAAATGTATATTAAATTGTTTCAATTACTTTAGGATGATTAATTTTGTAGGGTACCTGTAATACCCCGTATTTTTATACGTATTTTAATTAGTATTAGTATTTCGTGAAGTATATATTTACCGAATTCTATATTTATATAAATTAAATTAGTTGTCTTTAAATTGTTTGTAGGAGGGTCTTATTGATATTGTTGCAGCCGAAAAGCATAATATCCCATAATTGTTACCTGATGATGTTGTAAGTCACTCGGTACTACTGGTGGGGCATGGGACATTTATTTCTGAAACCAGTTGTAGGGGAGTAAGGAAAATCGGCTATTAAATAATAAAAAACCAGTGGAAAGAAACTTGGGCTAACAAAGGTTTTGGTTTTCAATCAAGAATTCAAGTTTGATTGAGATGAAGGCAAAAGAGATTGGTCGGGAGTTGACCGAAAAAGAAAAGGAAGACGAGACATGGTACTATGTTCCTGTATTTCCCGTTATAGTAAGTATTTTTATTTAAATTTATATACTGTACGAGTATTATTTATTTTTATTTAGTTGATTTAGGAAATTAATTTTAGAATTTTTCCAAATTCCTTTAAATTTGTCTATTAACTTGTAGTTTGTTATGTGTAGGGACATTAACTTGCTATTTTATATGATTTTAGGGTGTTTTTGAACCTAGTTTACTTGATAAATTTGTGTTTTGGTTCACTTTTACTCTATTGTTATGCAATTTTTGGTTATCCTATGCTTCACGGGTTGTTAGTGTTTTTGTTGAGATTTTAGGTCCAAAGACAACCAAATGAAGCATATGGATATTGAACCGAGGTTAGAAGCAAGAAGATGATGAAAGAAGCCAAGGAAAGGAGCAAAACCGAAGAAAAGGTGAAGAGAAGGGCTTAGAAGACCCTGCACGGCCGTGCAAGACCTTGCACGTCCGTGCAGGACTACTCTAGAAAGTCAAGACCTTCTGCCTGAGCATGCACGTCCGTGCAGATTTATGCACGTCCATGCAAGATATTCAGCACGTCCGTGCAGGAGTGCTCCAGAAAGTCAGAACCTTCTGCCAAGGCCTGCACGGTCGTCCTTTATTTAGTTGGCACGTCCGTGTAGAAGAGGCTACACGTCCGTGCCATAACTGGCACGTCCGTGCAGGATTTCCAGCCTAAACAGTAGTTACTGCCATGCCCTGCACGTCCGCGCCAGACCTGGCACGTCCGTGCAGACTTGCAGTCGAACTCTTTCCTCGTTTTCTCCGTTCTTTTTATTTGGGGGTCTTATAAATACCCCCTTTGAGCTCATTTGTACTGATTATCAAGGTTTTTAGAGCTTTTCTCTTAGTTTGTAATCTTAGAACATTAAGTTCTCAAATCATTAGTTAGATTCCAATTATTAGCTTGGAAATATTCAAATTCAATCATTGAAGAAGACAAGTTCCATCATAGTTGCTCACCTTGAAGCTTCATAGTAACTATTCCTTACTCTTCTTTTCCATTTCTCTCTACTTTGCTGTTAATTACTTGCTTAATTCTTGCATTCTTAGATTGTTAATTAGCTTAATCCTTAGTTTGAACTTGTTCACGAATTTCTTAAAATCTTTAATTGCTTTAATCTCCATGGATTGTGAGTAGTCTAATTTCTAGGGTTTGGGTAAAACCCTCAATGTAGTCACTAATTACCTGTTGCATGTAATAATTTGGTAATTATTGGGTGTTGATTAGTTGAGCTTAGGTGGTTTAATTGTTTATGTTCTTGTATATGGCCATTGCTAGATTTATTTATCCAAGCTTTCTCAACGAAGGATCGAGAGATGAACTTGAGTCAGCTCCCTTATGCTTAATTGACTTGAAATGCCATAAGAATAGGAAATTCCGGTCAAGGGAATGTTTATGTCATCGTGATTATGTTTCAACACTTGTTTTATGCTTTGTCACCACAAGAGTAGGTTGTTTTCATGATTTAAGTAATCCCTCTAGCTTGAGAGAGTAGTTGGGTGCCTTAGATGACTTCCCCTAATTTATCCCCTTAATTTACCTTGATTGTTGCATGCTAATTGTGATTTGTGATGAATTTGAGTGGTATAACCCGAGCCTTATATTCCTCTAAGTATTGTTAATCTCCTCTTAGCTTTAGTTGAATTGAACTAGTAGAAGTTACTCAAGACCAAACAAATTTCGACTTCATTTAGCTTATTTAAACGATAGTATCTCGGTGGTTGATTCAACGCCTCTCTTGGGTTCGACCCTTTCTTACCCTTGCTATTAGTTAGTGAGACCAAGATAAGATTTATATTTTGGTAGGCTCGACGACGGTCTATCAGACATGTTCCTCCTCCTATTCACGTACCTCACTTGACTATGAAGAGATGGTGGACTTTATAAAAAGTCCTGATCATTTGCATCGTGATCTTCTCTTTCTTCTATATGTTGATGATGATGGGTATGTGAAATTATTAATATTTGATTTATTTTAAGTAATTTATGTTCAATATTTTTTTATAATATATATAAACAATTAGTGTTATTAATTTCTATTTATTTTTATAAAGGTATGGCAAAGAATCAACCCTATACTCGTATATGTTTTGTGAAATAAAAAAATTTATTGGTATATATTTGTTAAAAAAATATTGTTATACATGTTTCAGGCATTTAATTCAAAGCATTAGTATTACATAAGAGTAATTAGAGGGCACTCTTGAAAACCAATGTTTTGTAGACAAAAGAAGATAACATGAAGCAATAAGGGAAAATCAGCTATCATGTTACCAAACCTTAACCAGCCAATGCTAGAAAGTCAACAAACATAATCAGAAGTATCTTTGGTCAGAATTCAACCCATAAAAGCCTGAACAACAACAAAATGACATTCAAAGTTTAATACATGCCATTAGACACAACCTATTCCCATACTTAAATCATTACCAATCCAACTTAACAAATCTAGAAAGTTGAAATTTTTCCCTTTAAATCTAACTCCATCCTTCAAATCTCATGTTACCGGGTTCTTTTTCTTTATTTTTCCATCATTCAAGTCTTCTTAGCTTTGTAGGACAAAAATACAATTGTATCCCTCCTATTTAAGCTAAACTCTCTAAAACAATTTTAACATTGTAGATTAGTTACATAATATTCAAAGCATTAGTCAACAAACATAATCAGCCAGTCAATCGTTATCCATAACTTGCCTCGTAGTCGTAGCAAATGAATTTTGCAAAGACATCATAGAAAGTTTAACCAAACCAAATCCTCATATGCACTATAATCAATTTATAATGCTAAAATTATAGGCACGGTTGGAATGAGTCACCAGGAGAAAAAATCGTCAAGCAACATGTTGGCTTCCTATAAGAGTTAAAGTCCCTATATAACATTGTCTAGAAGTAGCTAAGGTATCATAGTAATATACTATAAACACAGATTTTATAATTTTCTGTGCCTACACATAGATCATTTGTTTAAAATGAACAACTTGTTTGTTTCCATTTACTCGATAAAGACTTAGTCACTTAGAATATGGATCTAAATCCTCACATCTGAGATATATAGCATGATTATACTTCATAATATACATTGTTTTTATTACATAGGAGTAATGCTAGTAATTAAAAACATGGTAACATGCTGAGAATAAAGACACACGAAACTATGTAGTACAAAGATTACAAACAAGCAAATATACTTCGTACTATCCAAGAATAACAAAACTGCTAACAATAGGAACAGCCCTGCTGCAATCAAGACAGTCATCAGAAGATCAAGCAGTTAAAGAGTAACATCCAGGAGTGTAACAATATTGCTTACTCAAATTTGACCAATTGAACATAGCGAGGATATAATGCACAAAATCTCCTTTTGTCTAACAATGGAAATTTGGTAAAATGAGACCTGAACGCAGACATCATTTTCCTTTCTTGCTCAGCACAACCTAAACTACAAGAGAAGGTTCACTTCTTGATGCTTTGATTTACTGAATAGAACTGAACTGAGATGAGCTGAACTGAACTGAACTGTTTATGAGAGAAGGAAATTAGGAACTGAACTGAACTAAAGTTAAGCTGAAGAGAACAAGCCCTAATACACAATATTGCTACACATATAAGTACACATACTACATATTATAATTATCCCTCCATGATCTCTTTATTATCACCAAATGATCGATACTTAACAAATAATCCCGATAACTTGGGGAACCGCACGTAACGCGCGTGAGTCCACAACTAGTAAAGTTAAAAATAAGGAGCAACACCAAATGATTTGATTATCATGTCCACAACTAATTTTAAAGACTTAACATACTACATTTGACTTAATCAACAAATTAATAAACATGTGTTCCCATATAGAAGGAATTACCGTTCAACATTGCATCCTATATATTGTCACAAAATTTAAGAGGTAAAATAAGTTAGGGCTCGTTTGGTTGAATAAGCAGGGAAATGCAAATTCCTTGAAAATTTATATTTCCATGTAATTGGAATTCCTAAGAAATGTCAAATTGTGTTTGGTTTAATCATGGGAAGTGGAAATTCACATGAGAAGTTTACTTACCTAGGTCTCCCTAGGTAATTAAATTCTAATCAAATTCCTCTATTTTGTGGGAAGTGGAACTTCCTAGAAATTTTTATTTCCATGAATTTGTCAACCAAACAACACCTTATTCCCAATCAATTGAATTATGTGTATATGGATATAAAAAGAAAAAAAAATGGTCCCAAGGATAATTAAACATCTAATGGCCTAAACTAGCAATGCTAGATAAAATCAATGGTTAATAAAGATTATAAACTTGAGCATAGAGTATTAATAGAGGTGTCAATTCGGATGTGAGGGTCAGATTCGGTGAGGTCAGGACTAATTTCAAACTTGAGTCATGCTAAATTATTGTGCTCATAAGTAGACACTTTAAAATGTCTCCCCGACTGAAACCCGATGATGAGTAAAACATTTTATCGCCATTTGATTTGAGTAAAGTGTTGAAATAAAGGAGTACTTAATTTTATTTCTAAATCCAATCCATTTTACTTTTCTAGCCCATACCTATTTCAATTTCAAACCCAAACCATTTATTTTAATACTTTCTATTTTTATTCTTAAGCCCAAATTTAGATATTCAATTATCATCCGATTTACAAAACAATCCGAGTTTGATACGATTTTCTAGAACTCCTCAACGTGTACAAAGCCGGCTAAAACAGATAAGTTTCCACATAGGAATGCGTGAAAGAGATAAAATATTAATATTCCATATTTTGCAAAACGTCGTCACGCGACATTTTCATCTCGTCGCGCCAGAAAACTCCGTCACGGCGCGATGGTCATTTTGTTCTGGCACCAACTTTTCTATCTTTTTCCCGAATTTATTCCTATAAATACTGTAGCCTTTCGAGGGTTATGGGCATCATTTTCTGCTCACATTCTCCCTAATACTCTTGTTCCTTAATATCTCATCTCTCAAATCTTTTACAATTCCTCTTTCTAGATATACATACTGGACTTACCTTGAAATGCGATTTCCCTAACTTTGTACTCCTTATTTGAAACCTTTTTTTTTTTCCTTTTCTACTTATGCAAATACGTATGTCGTACAAGTAAAACTTGTAATATCGGTTGATATAGATATACATACTTCCGCACTCACGAGGGCCATTACGAGTTTTTGGTGATGCCATTTGGGCTCACCAATGCTCTGGCGACTTTCCAGAGTTTAATGTACATTGTTTTCAGGCCGTATTTACGAAAGTTTACTCTGGTTTTCTTTGATGATGTGTTGGTTTACAGTAGGAATATTGATGAGCATTGTGAGCATTTGTCACTGGTCTTTGAAGTTTTGCAGGAACATCAACTTTATGCCAACAAGAAGAAGTGTGATTTCGGGCAAGAAAGAGTTGCCTATTTAGGGCATGTTATCTCTGGGCAGGGTGTGGAAGTGGATCAGGAAAGTGCAGGCTATGCTTGGGTGGCCTCAACCTCGGTGTTTGAAAGAGTTGAGGGGGTTTTTGGGGCTAACCGGATATTACAAGAAATTCATCCGGAACTACGCCCAAATCGCTCACCCATTCACGGATCAGTTGAAGAAGAACAATTTCGGGTGGAATGAGTCGGCTACCATGGCTTTTCAGACCCTAAAACAGGCCAGACTCAAGCCCCTGTTCTGACCATGCCCAATTTTTAAAAAACATTCATTCTGGAAACGGACGCCTGTGGTCACAGTGTTGGTGTCGTGCTCCTCCAACTTGGACACCCGATTGCTTACTTTAACAAACTGTTGGGCAGCAGGGCGCAAGGCAAGCCAATCTACAAAAAGGAGTTGATGGCAATTGTTATGGCGGTTCAGAAGTGGCGCTATTACCTTCTGGGCAAGACCTTTGTGGTTTGAACAGATCAAAAAAGTTTGAAGTTCCTGTTGGAACAACGGGAAGTGGGTCAGGCTTATCAGAAATGGGTAGGTAAATTGCTGGGCTATTCTTTTGAGATTCATTATAAATCGGGAACCAGCAATGTTGTGGCCGATGCCTTGTCTCGGAAATTTGCCCCTGACATTTCTTGCTCCACCATGGTTTCAGCTTGTGGGTTCCAGTGGTCTCAAATTCAAGAGCTGGTACAAAAAGATGCTTTCATTGCCAAATTGATGCTTAACCTGCAGCAGGAGGTTCACACACTGAAGTGGTTCACTCTTGAGGGCAACATTCTGAAGTACAAAGGTCGGGTAGTATTTCCCAGACACTCCAAGTTCACCTCTGCTCTTATGCTTGAGTATCATGTTTCCTTAGTTGGTGGGCACACTAGAGAATATAAAATGTACCAACGATTGGCCACCGAATGGTACTGGATTGGGATGCGTAAAGATGTGATGGAATATGTGAAGGCATGCACCATCTGCCAGAGGAACAAAGCCTCCACGGTCAGCCCTTTAGGCTTGCTTCAACCTCTTCCAATTCCAGATAAAGTTTGGGAAGATGTGTCAATAGACTTTATAGAAGGTCTTTTAAGGTCGGCTGGCTGGGATACGGTGTTGGTTGTGGTGGATAGGCTATCTAAATATGCCCACTTCATCCTCTTGAAGCACCCGTTCACAGCCCCTGTGGTTGCTCAGGTGTTTGTCAAGGAAATCGTGAGACTCTGTGGCATACCAAACACGATCGTATCGGATAGGGACAAAACCTTTGTAAGTTCATTTTGGAAGGAATTATTTTATAAATTGCAAGGAACATGTTGGATATTTAGAGTGTTGATGGTTGCACGCTCACGAACCATGAGGAGCGCCCGCGCAAGGTAGGCACGGCCGCGCAGAGAATGCGCCTAAACCGCGTACCTCTCTGGAATTTGGAACTTTGGAAGGGTAAGGTTGGCGCGCCCGCGCGTCCTAGAGGCACGCCCGCGCTGCTGGTCGCGCCTAAACCGCGCCCCCTTCTGCCTTCCTGTGGAAATTTCGCAGGTTTTGTGAGGAGCGCCCGCTCCTCCTTGGGGCGCGCCTGCGCCACCCTGTTTTGCGGTTTTTTTCTGACGATTGAGTCTTTATTAAAGGTTTGATTTCGTGAAAGCTTTTACACGGAAGAAATTATTCGGTATCTCTCCAAAGTAATTCTCCACAATTTTCTCTCAAACTTCTTGCAAACTTGTGTGAGAAATCTCTTCCAATTAATCCAATTTTGTGAATTAATCATCTTCAATTCGATTCTTAGTGCAAAGAACGATTGGCTGTCTTTTGTATCTCAAAGAGTATTTCCGGATTGAACCCAAGCACCGTTGTGGGGGAAATTAAACTCTTTAGGAAAGTGTTCACACGCCTAAGACAGTGTATCAAGGATTGAGACTCAAGTGGTCATTGTATTTCTCATGTTCATGTTCATTCTCAAGGCTTGGAGTTGAGGCAAGTGTAATATATTTCACATTAGTGTTTTTCTTAGTATTTTCTGTAATACTTTGATAATTCGGTGTTTGGTTGTAATATACTGAGTAATATTGATTGTTGTATAATCGAGTTGAATTATACTTCTTTTAGGTTTTGTTCCCACATTAATAAGTAGTTCTTGTTCTTGAATTACTGAAAACCTAACAGAACACAGCTAGCTTAGAGCACCGCCTACCACCCTCAATCCGATGGACAAACCGAGGTGATTAACAAGGGGATTGAATCGTACTTGAGATGCTTTGTCAATGGAAAACCCAAGTCTTGGTCTTCTTGGATTCCTTGGGCGGAATATTGGTACAACACATCCTTTCACACCTCCACCCTTCGCACTCCATTTAAGGTGTTGTATGGCAGGGATCCCCCTCGTTTAGTGAGGTTCACTCCCGGTTCAACTGTTGTTTCGTCAATTGAGGAACAGTTGCTGGATCGTGATGCCACTTTGGATGATCTTAAGTTCCACCTCCTCGAGGCTCAAGAGTACATGAGGGATTATGAGAACAAGAAGCGGAGAGATGGGCGGTTTGAAGTTGGAGATTGGGTGTTCTTGAAATTGCAGCCATACCGCCAGCATTCAGTGGCTCGTAGAGGATATCTGAAGCTTTCCCCTAGATTCTATGGGCCTTATAAGGTGGTACAGCGTGTGGGAACCGTGGCTTACAAGCTGGAATTGCCGGCGGGGGCTAAGATCCATCCGGTCTTTCATATTTCACAGCTAAAGAAAGCCCATGGACAGCATTTTAATCCCACTCCCTTACCCTCCCAACTCACGACTGAGTTAATTTTGGAAGTGGAACCTAAGGCGTGGTAGGGGTCAGGAACAAGCAACAGGGTACACAACTCTGATGGAAGTTCTTATCAAGTGGAAGAATTTGGCTGACTTTGAGGCCACTTGGGAGTTTTACGCTGACATTTATGATACATTTCCAGCCTTCCACCTTGAGGACAAGGTGAAACTTGTCGCGGGGGGGTATTGCAAGGAACGTAACTAGGCCCCCTATTACAGCTACTTATGCAAGGCGCAAGCGTAGGAATATTTGAAGCAGCGTCGCTATTGCATTTCAGTTTTGCATTTCAAGTTTTGTTAAGGGCATTCTGTTATGATAATAAATTCTGTTATGAGGGCATATTAGTCTTTGTATAAAACAGAATATAACTCTGTTAGGAGGAATGCTTAGGTGTGCTTAGGCAGTTGCGTAATAAAGCTATTTAAGCTGTAATGAGGGTAATTAGCTGATCATCCAGAAAGTGTGTAGCTAATGTGGAGAGCACCTTCCTCTCAAAAGAAGGCCATTGTTGTGTTGTAAGGTTACACTGATTTTGCAATACAACCGTTAGCTGCTCTCCTCCCTATTCCTCCTGTATTTCTGAAATTGATCCAATACCTAGCACTGCTCATTTAGAAATGTGTTCTTTCATAGCTCATATCACCAGATAATCATCTAGCTAAATATGCTTCAGCAAAAGAAAACATAGATAACTCTATGAGGGCATGTTTGTTCTTAATGTATGTTATCATGGTATCTGGTAAATTTAACTCATAACGCCAGAAAGGTTGCAGTCTTTTTTTTTTTTTAAAGACAAATGTTCAGTTTTTTTAGTATTATGAAAACATGTGTATTGTTCTCCACATTTACTTCAATTCTATATTTCTAACATCTGAAATTAAAACTTATATTATTGGTACAAAAATAAGTATGTACCTGTGCCTTGCCAAGTTCTAAACTTTAGAAACCTACCAAATCAAGTGCCGATGTCATATCATAATCGATGTATCAGTGCATCAAACATATCACTTCAGCACCTCTGTACCAATCCATTAGACAAAGAAGCTTTTAATATTTTAGGTTGGTAGGTAGTCTCATCCAAAGACAGAATGTTGACTGCACCATATTAATATCACCATATTTGTGCGGCTGTACCAATGCATCATATATCTTAAATTTGTAGTTCATGCAGAACATTATCTCACCCAAACACAGAATATTGATTGCATCATATTCATTCACCATCTCTATGCCAATGCATCAGAATACCAGATATCTTAAATTCATAAATCATGCAGAACATTCTCTCATCCAAACACAAGAAATTGGCCACATCGACACCAAGCTGTCGGTTGCAGCTATAGTCCTGATGTCAAAACAGACAGCTCTAAGTCCACTGAGGATACTCCTGTAAACAGGAAGCAATATTTGTTCTGCAACTGCTGTATAGTGTATCAGACACTAAAGTTACACAAGAATCATTAAAGTTTTTCTTTTTCAAATGAGCTAGTTTTAGACATGAAATTCGAACAGTATACCGCAAAGATGATCAAACTTTGTTTCCTTTGGTACTGTTTTCATGTTCTTGAATAAGAAACAGGAAGAAAATAGAGCCAGGAAATTGAGCTAAATTATGCTTCAATAGACCAAAACAACATAAACTCCATTCAATAGAAAACACACAGTTGTTTTGTTTAAGTAGTACATAATAGAATAACACAGGCCCATTGAGCCATCATACAAGAAAACATAAAGCAGAAGGTATGCTATACACCAAACACTCTCAAAGCTTCAACCCCTTATTTTAATATCAAAGGATAAAGATGGGGGAGATTAACTTAAAACTGACAATAAATCATATCAGTCCTCATCATGGTGCCTGCGCTGGTGGTGGTGGTGATACTTCTGGCGACGCTTCTCATCATCATCATCAGAATCATTGTCACCCTGCCACATTTGAAAGAATAAAATCATTAATGTATGTTACATCTGAAAAAGTTCACTATATTGTTTTTAAAATTGCTGTCATGAGGGGAAGCAAGGATACATAGAATCACACCACATAAGTTCAGCTTAATATTTTGGCATGTTATCCAAAAAATATCAACTAAACAACTAAGATCCACCAGAATATATAATTTCATCAATATTATGGCCAAATTTTTTTCAACGAGAAGAGTTTAGTTTCTTTTGATTTCAAATTACTAAAGGTACAATTCATGCATTTCAGTTTTGTCATTAAATCAAATGACACGAAAAGCAGTTTTAATTATTGAAAGGCTTCACCAAAATATGTGCAAAAGTGTTTGCTAAATCACAGAAAAACTTCCAAGTACAGTTAGTGTATTTGGGAGAAGTCCATTAGCAACCAATTACTTCATACTTTCCGTTTCACAATACGTGCATCACTTTGACTATTTACACTATTTATAAATCAACTTTGACCACATTTTATGAATAATATGTAAAAGTAAATTTCATTGTATTAATAATTGTAAGGTTAATCTCAATTATATTTTCAATGTATCAACTTTTGATATTTGTTTTCTACTATATATTAAAAGTTATTAATTACTAAATTTGTTTCGTGAGCAAGCTTAAAAGTCAAAATGGTGCGTGTATTGTAAAATAAAGGAAGTATATATATTAAAAACGTGAGAGCTTCTACTAAACATTATGAAAAAAAAAAACACACACACACACATTAGAAGGAACCTTGCACATCCCAATGGGTGTGCACCACAAGCTGCCTGGAATCATAGATCAAAGTGGCAAGGAAGCAAGGAATAGATATAACTAGATGAATCAAAACGTGGAGAAGCAGATGAACTTTAAGATCGCCTCAGGAAAGCAAAGAGTGAAGCTCAAGTTATTACTTTTTTTTGGCAGTTGCATAGTACCTAGCAGGCTAGCACAATCACCCAACCATGATACAAGACAATGACTTTAAATTACCACAAACTCATTGAATACGCCATACAAGATCCTTAAATGTTAATCATATTGGGGCTCTCATCCAATCCCAAAATTAACAGCTTAAATATGTATTGAATGCAGTAATGATGGGGCAAGAAAGGTCAGTGTCTCAAGGCGGTGTAAATGGGTGTTAAAGACTTATAAAGGGAAGAAAAAGGCACAGCCAGTAAACAAGGACATGTTCATCATCAAGACAATCCTCCGAGGACACTCAATTACCATCGTCCTAATCCATATAAAAATGCAAACACTAGACTAGCCAGAAACTGTGGGCAACTCTTACCAAAATATATGTTCCATATCGTGATTATAGGATTAGCATTACTATACTGTATTCAACTCTATTATGTGTGTTTGGCCACTAAGTAATGTTTATTCAAGTTATTCAACTTCGCAACAATACTACATTCATCAATGGCTAACTAACTTAAGGTTCACGGCTAAAATTCTATTCATGTTCTATATTCTACATCTATGCTCCTAACATTGGTAATTGACTTTTGAATACTGCAATTATGATACTATCCTTGATCATGTACTATATACAGAACCATGATCATAATCAACCATTTCTGTAAAATAAAAGACTTGCAGCTATATTCTAGATATATGCAGCTATTAACAAATCACAAGATAACATACTAACAGAACCAAAATTGAATTCACAAACACAAAAGATAAAATCAGAAAATTAGAGAAAACGAGCTGCTTACATATTTCTTCCGGCCATAGCCTTCATCTTCATCATCACTCTTTCTTTCATAACCAGTCCTACCATAAGAAGATCCACCATATCCTTCTCCTTCCTCCCTTCCATACTTAGGCTTCTCATATTCAGTCCTTCCTCCACCATAACCAGATCCATATTCCGGAGCCGGAGCTTCATATTCAGTCCTCCTCCCATACCCAGATCCATATTCCGGAGCCGGAGCTTCATACTCCGTCTTTCTCCCATATCCAGACCCATATTCCGGAGCCGGAGCTTCATACTCGGTCTTTCTCCCATACCCAGATCCATATTCCGGAGCCGGAGCTTCATACTCAGATTTCCTTCCATACCCAGATCCATAATCAGAAGTCGGAGCCTCATACTCTGGTTTCCTACCATACTCAGATCCATATTCAGAAGTCGGAGCTTCATACTCGGATTTCCTACCATATCCAGATCCATATTCCGAAGTCGGAGCTTCATACTCGGGTTTTCTACCATACCCGGATCCATATTCCGAAGTCGGAGCTTCATATTCAGGTTTCCTCCCATACCCAGATCCATATTCAGAGGTGGGTGCTTCATATTGAGGTCTTCCACCATATTCCGAACCACTACCTATCCCCCCACCTTGATGATAACCAGGTTGGGGAAGGTGGGGCTGATACCCCGACCCGCTTCCGTAAGCAGGGGCGGGTTGGGGTGTACCACCGTAAGTGATCGGCGGGCGAGATCCAGGGCGGGCATAGCTCTTGTACTCATTCTCCTGAGCCTCCTCGGCGTAGGCGGATGGCTCGGCGTAGGATGAGTAATGAGGACGATCGTAGTCAATGCCTCCGCCATCGCTGCCGGAGGAGGAAGGAGGGTAGCAAGTCTCATGGGAAGGAGGGAGAGGGCTGCCGTAGACGCGTGCTTGGACGTAACCTCCGCCGTAAGGGGTTGGATCGTATTCTTCGAAGTCATCGCCGTCATAGTTTCCGCCTCCGCTGCCTCTTGGGTAGTACGACATCGTTGCTTTGGGTTGATTGATTGGTAATTGAGATCTGGTGGTATTTTTCTGGTTTCTGTTTTGAAATTGATTGGATTTTTTTGAAGGGTGTATAAATAAATAGGAGGAATGTGAACGAGAGTTGTATGATTTGTATGGTGCGGGCTCTGCGGAGAGTTTTTCCTTTTCTTTTTTTTTTTTTTTGCCAAAAATAAATAAATATAAATATATATAAAATAAATGAACTATTTTTTTTTAGAAAAGGGGATGTCAACTATGTCGTGGGCTCGTGGCCTCTACATCTTTGCTTAGTTTAACCGCTAATTAATCAAACTAATGTTTGGTTTTTTCAATCCATCAATTTAAGTGCAATAAGTGCAGTCAACTACATGAACTAAAAGGAGGAGGATTTCCGCCAGTCCCAAGCCTTGATAAAAGAGGAGGATTTTGGTAGGCCAGTGACAGTCACTGTAAAACTTTGTCACATCTCATGACATGGCACGATGCTCGACTTTTTAAAGTGGAAAAATAATTACCTATTTTTTTATATATAAAAAGCAGTAATTTTTAATATTAATTTGGAATAAAAATTGAAAAGTGTTTTGAATGCATCAACAAAATTAAACAAATCATTTGTATCCACTTTATCAAGGTTCAATGTGTTCTAGAATTTAGGGGCGGGAGAAAAGAATAATGGAAAAACATCCTATTAGTGGTTATTGCTTTATTTAACTATATAAGTCTTGTTTGGAATTAATACCTTTGTTTTATAATTGATTACACAATAAAAACAATACGATACACTTGTCAATATTAGGGCAGCTAACACGCGCGATGCGCGAGTCATAGCTAGCCATATCTAGAATCTCTTTCGATTTGGCCTTAGAATCACAAATTTAGTTGTTGACAAAATTAATGAGAGAAAATATATAAACAACTATGTTTAGAGGTATAAGACAACTAATATTAATGAGAGCAAATAAGTACATAAATATTTTAGAGGTTACAATTATCCAAATACTATTCATCTAAAAAAATTTGTAACATATCAATGAGGGTATATATGTAAATAAACATTTTGAAGGGTATAATTGGCATCACACTATTTATAAGAGTAATCTTGTACTTTTAATAAGGTAGGGATGTTAATAATCTATTTGAACGAAGTATACGAATATATAAGTGTATTGGTTTGACTGGAACTTTTTAGTTGTTCAAAAATCAAACCAAGTGGTTGCTTGGTTAACCTTCAAAAGTGTAGGAAATAGAAATTCATGGAAATTTGCAAAAGGAGTTGTTTTTTGGTTGACAATAAAATGTGAAAAATGGAGGAATTAGAAAATCATGAAAATTTGAACTTCCCACAAACATGAGGAATATATTACCACACATCCCTTCTAGTCAATAAAAATTCATGGAAACTTCAAATTCTCTTGTTTTAAACCAAACAAGATTACAAAATTCCTAGGAATTGTAATTGGGAAGTAATTTCCCATGTAATATGATTTCCTATAGGAATTTACTTCCCATATATACCAAACAAGCCCCAAATCTACAAATGGTCCGAATCGGATCGGAAATAACCAATATGGTATGGAGTCCAGATATTTAAAAAACCGGTTTTTGGTTTAGTTTGGTCCAAAACCCCTCAAAACCAATCATAGACCGAATCGGTCTTTTTAAAATTATGAATAACTCTTCTAGAATGTTTAAAATTTACGTTTAATATGCTATATACTTTTATATTTTTGAGATATTTTAAGTTAAAGGGTCAAAAGGTTTTTTCAAAAAAAAAAAGTTAAAGGATCAAAATAGGCATTAAACAATCACTTTAATTTCTTATACTTATTTTCTATTTTTTTCATAACGTTATTAAAATATTTAAAAGTATAAAAAAAAAACCTATAACAATCCTAATTGGCAAGACTACAAAAATAGGCAAAGAGAACTCTTTAAAGAAACCTGTTAATTAGAAAACATATTTCTTTGATTAAAAAGATCTAATATTACAAGTAATGGATCTTTTTAAAAAAAAAATTAGACTCATTGTTGCAAACAATAAATAGGTCTCTTTCATATTAAATTGGATATTTTTAAGAATATAATTATCTTATAAATTAGAGATCACTTATAAACGATGGCAAATCCCTTTTTCTATATAATTAATAGAGAGAATGTTATTATGCAAGACGCGACGTAGGTTTCTTTTGACCTCTTATTAGAGGTGATCATTGATCGGACTTTGCCTAAAAAATATCCCATTTTGGGCAAGCATTCTAGTTGAGTCAGGCCAAATTTCGAGTTGAAACAGTTGCGCCCAAACTCGCTAAATTGGTCCAAAAAGAAAGGTTTTGGGAGGAAAAATCGGGTTGAGCCAAAATTTTAACTAAAAGTCGATTAGTATTTAAAAAAGTTAAAAGTGAAAGTGTATATAAAGGAATTCTAAGAAATAATGTAATTAGAGGGGAAATGGAGGAATTAGTAAAATATGTGGAGAGAAAAATGTAATGTAGTTTATAAAGACAAGCTAAGAAATGCTAGCAATGCATTCACAATGTTAGATAATTATGATCAACAAATTTGTATTTCAACTTTTGTTCAATTTGCTTTGTATGTTTTTATTTTTTTATTACTTTGTATATGTTTTATAATTTCTAATGATATGGTGTTGAACATTATATTTATGTTGTACATAGCCCATAAGAATTTTTAGAAATGTTTGTAAATATGAAATGACAATTTTTTTTAATAAAATCCACAAATAACCTATAAGTGTCTTATGATTAGAGAAATAAATTAAATCGAGAGAATAAAATAAAAGTAAAGAAATATTAGACAACTAGATAAATGTGCTCAAATGTTCGAAAAACTGGTACTGCACATAAAAAATTATGATTGGCTATGTGTTTCCTTGACTTGAAAAATGAAAAAACACAAAAAAAAAAAAAAAAAAAAAAAAAAAAAAACCTCATACATTATTATAAAATTTAATTAAAGAAGCTTTTTCCTCTCAAAATATGATTTAAGATGCCACAACTGTAATGCAGCTACAGATAGGACAAGGATGATTGAAACTAAACTGAAGGTTGCCATCTTTGATTTGGTAGATTTATTCAATAGTTGCATTTCTTCTTCCCTAGAAACACCAAAACAAGAATGAATAGAAGAATAATTTTATGTATAATTTTTTTTAATATAATCTTTGTAAAATTAAAAAAAAAAAAATTAAGGACGATATGAGAAAATGAAAATATAAATGTTAGCTCTCACCTTTCACGAAGGTAAAACATCTCTTCATGTATGGATTTCACACTGTCGTACAATTTCCTTAGCTCAACGTCCACTAACTACAAGGGAGGTAGGGAAAGTTGTACCAAAGACAAGTAAGAGTTACATGTTGTACTTTAATTCAAAAACATTTATCAAATTCAAGTTAATTATTTAGGGATGAAGAGCAAATATACTATCTATTGTATCAGTAACCTTACGCATGCCTTTAGGACCAAAACAAAGGTTACGGGAAGTGAGTGCAACTCCATTTGAGATGCACCTCACATATCATACTTAATAGTACTAGCATTATATAGTCTCTTTATTTTTAATCAAAGCAATGTTTTTGCCCATTTTGTACGCCATTACACACTAAGTTGGTGATCCTCCAAGCCTATAGTTTTATAGTTTATATTCAACAGTTTGTCATCATTCATATTGCGATGGAAGAAGGAATTAAAAAAACTCACTAGAATAAAACAAATATGCTATGATACCATGAAATCTTATAAGATAAATACATGAAACATGTGATCCATAAGATATTATCCAACAAGGAATACAATTGTTATATAAATGACATAGTCAAAAAATTAAAGGATAAATTATGGAAATCTACATAGCTTATAAGATATGTGCTAAAAATATTTATTATTAGTTTTTCCAAAGCTACAATGACTTATAACTATCTATCACCTTGGGAAATATTATCTCACAAATTGACAACTAACATTAACATAGGCAAATAAAACATCTATAAGGCCTCTTGCACTTACAAATTTGTTTACAAGCAACTATGATAATGGTTAATACATTATGGCTTTTATTGAGTTCCAATAAATAAGTAAAGTACATCACAAATTTTTAATTAATCACGATAAAATAGTCATATACTTTCATATGTAGGTTGGATTTTTTTTTTTTTTTTTGAATAAAATTGTACACTCCCATAAGCGTCAAATCAATGGTAAAATTGTTTAAGCGTAAGATAACTATACAAGCAAACTCGTGTAGGAAAGGAAAAGGGGGAAACTTACATCAATTTGACCTTTACGTGCTACATTGTACCAATCCCTAGCATCAATCCCTGTTTTCCATTCAAAATCAATTAAAATTTTGGATGGAGGATTATTATATGGAGCCCAAAAGCAAGTCATATAATCTCCAGTTTCAGCTGCTGTGAATGCAAAGATGCCCGATTCTACTACATCTTTGTAATGGTAATGGTTGCCTCGTGGTGATGTCACCTGCATCAAATTTACCGGTGTTTTTACGTAGGTCAACGTTGAAAAATTAGCTCAACGGTGAAAATCCGACCAGATATAGTATTTTACAACATTGTACCTTTTATTAGTTAATTTCTTACAAGATTTGGTTAATTAGTTAGTTTCTCTACAAAATTTGTGTTTTATTAGGTAGTTTCTAACAAAAATTCTAATAAAAAATAAACTGAACTAAATTAAAACAAACTTTATTGAACTAAATTAAAGTGAAATGTTTAAACTAAAAAAGTTTTGCAAATAATTCAACAAAAAAGGGAGTTGTTACATAAACCCGGGTGCACGGTACATCCATGGTCATTTTGTTCGCATTTAAATGTATGTTTTTCATTTAATCATCAAATGAAGAGCAAATACTAACTTTTAGTTAATTGGGTGCATGATACATTGAAGTGTATATAAAATATTTCACAAAAAAGGCCTTATGTATAACATGATGTAATACAACATACAAGCAAGGACTATTACTCACTGAGTCACTTCATATAATTTACCTTTTTTTTATTGTCTTAATCAGACACTTCATATTTAAAAAACTATTACCATCTCTCATGTCATTTTCTTCACTTGTATGTCGAAAAAATATACTCCATGTCCTCTTACATAACTTATTTTTCAAAAAAATATCAACTCTGCTACATCAAATTAGACGGTGCACCCGATCCAGTCAATTTAGCAACCTATGTTAAAGTTAGATTATGCCTTAAATCAGTTTACCTCCTTCGAATATCTATCTCCATGATCTTGTTGTTTTTGGCCCTATTCAATTTTTTTTTTTTTTTTTTTTTTCACGGTAAGGAGAAGGGCTCTGACCGAACCTCAACCCTCACGGTTTTTTTGGTCCGGTATTTGCGGGTCAGACACTTTAAGAGTGAGAGGGAAAGGTTAAGGGATCCCCACCCTCAAAGTGCCTCTAGTGGAGATTGAACCCCCAACCTTAAGGTTAGAAGGCACAATCTTTACCACTAGAATTTTTAGTTACTATCAAGAATTAAATATATCTCACCCTGTTATCTATAACTTTATACTAAAGGCGAACTTTGAGATGACACGTGTCATCTTCTAATTAAAAATTTTCCCGCCTAAATATTTTTTTTGTCAAATATTAACTTCTATATTTGACATCAAGTCTTCCATATATGTTCTACCAATATATATTTTCATATATTTCTTACCATTTTTATTGAGTATTAAAGTAGTAATTTTCTATAAGACTTTTTTTTTTTTTTTTTGTCTAATTATATGCATATGCTATACTTTGTATTTTATTTTCAAGAATAAACCCATCAACAATTTTCGATGAAAAGAAAAATAAATGAAGTTGTAAGAATCTATACTTTTATTTATATTGCACCTAATTTTGTAAATATAATACAAATATGCAATCCTAAATAAGGAAATTTTGTCAACAACTACCAATTTAATTAAGCCTCTGTTTTGAAAACAACTACCTTTTAATTTTTTTTATTTTTTTTAAAAACAACTACCACAAACTTGTAAAAAGTTAGAGTAGCATTACCACTCTTAAATTTCCGGCTAGAATCTCCGGTGAGGGGGTCCCACTTTATACGTTTCCCTCCAATATTTGTTTCTCTCTCCTCTCTATATAACTGCTATTGTTCGTTTCACAACAGAACCCCCCTCACAAAAAATTATTGTGCAAATTTCTTCCTTTTTCACCAATTGAGCAAGAGGAATAATTCCTGGAACATTACATCAGGTAATTGTATTAAGATTTAAGTCAATTTGAGAATTTTATATGCTAATTAGGGTTTTTAATAACTCAAAATTGGGGAAATTAGGGTTTCACAATTTTTTGCTTTTTGGATAAATTGAATGGATTTATCGACATTAGGGTTTATTGATCTTTAGATGAGCCATCCTTTAGCAGCTGTCACCATCTTCCCCTTCTCCATTAAAGCTCCAGCTTTCCCAAACTAGAAACGACAACTCCTATAGTCAGTCTATTTGGTTGAAAGTTTGGACCACCGCGACAGAGAGAGAAAACTTGAGGAAGAGTGGGTCAAATTCAATGACCTAAGCTAGATTAAAGTGTGAGGTGAGAAAGTGCGAATATTCTCTGTGAATAGCAGAGGTAATTGAAAATGGAGATGAGGGAGAGTACAGGGGAGTTAGGCGGGAAATTAATGAAGAGAAGGGAAGGTAGTTGGGTCTGGAATAAATGAGGGGTAATTAGGTAATTTCAGATAGTCATATTGGAGGGAAAGATATAAAGTGGGATCCCCTCACCGGAGATTCTAGCCGGAAATTTAAGAGTGGTAGTGCTACTCTAACTTTTTACAAATTTGTGGTAGTTGTTTTTAAAAAAGAATTTTAAAAGGTAGTTGTTTTCAAAACAGAGGCTTAAATTGGTAGTTAATGACAAAATTTC
The DNA here is from genome assembly GCF_001683475.1 of Chenopodium quinoa. Lineage (NCBI taxonomy): Eukaryota > Viridiplantae > Streptophyta > Magnoliopsida > Caryophyllales > Amaranthaceae > Chenopodium > Chenopodium quinoa. The sequence goes on along the minus strand of NW_018744996.1, from coordinate 2,559,652 downwards.
CCCTAAATAATTAATCAAATTATATACTATTTAAACATAACTATGTATTTTTTGTTTAATATTATAGGATTATTAGATAAAAATACCCATTGACTATAATCATAACAATAGTACTAATAAAACAAAAATTAACTTCTCCACCATTCACTAAAAATGAAACAAATAATCAAGTAAATTATTCATGTACCTATTAAAGAGTGGGATTAAAAGTGTATCGCATGGGTATTGGCTAATAACTAAACGTTGTAATTTGTAATAAAATTTTGTAAAACCCGTGCATTGCATAAGACTTATAATAGTTTTTTGATACGAGTAAAACTTTGAACTTGTACAATATTTAGTGTTGCAATAAAGTTACCATAATTGAGGGGTAATTAGGTAAAAAAAAATAAAAATAAATTAGGAGAGAGAAAAGAAGGGGATGGTAATTACGCGAGCAGTGATGCGGTGATTGTCGGGAACAGGGTGACCATCAATGGGGCTTATAACCTTATACTTCCCTACTGTCATGGCGTCGTGCTTTATCTCTTCCGATATGCATTTTGTTGCTCCCGACGCCACCTCAAAACGCAGCGCTTCACTCACATTTGACCTCTGAACGACGCATACCATTACAAGAATTACGCTTATCAAATTGGACATTGTACTCGTTAATTTCTAGGGTTTTGTTTTTGTTTTGGAGGAAGATGATTGAATAACGGTGATTTGAAGAAATTAAGAAATTCGGAGTTAAATTCAGGTTATTCCGTGATTTAAGAAAGAATTCCAATTTTATTTGTTTATTAAGTGTTGAGTTAATAATATTTTACCATTTTTATAGGAAGTGGAGTTGAAGTTTTCATCAGTTTATGTTATAGCCGTCACCTTAAGGGCTTAAGGTTCGTTTGCTAATTTCTGTTGCTATTTAATGGTTGTAGTTTGATAATTTCGTGTTATATTAGTATAATTTTAATTTTTTAATTATTATTGATGATTGGCGCAATTTGCGTGATTTAACTTTGATTTCATGGTGTTTCTCTTAAGAAACTGGGGAGACTTTTGAGGGAGATGGAAAAAAAATTAGGAAAGTGTGAATGTTGACCCCACTTAACGGAAATTTGGATGGAATACGGCCGTTAAATTACAATATCGAGATTCAAGGTTGGCCTAGTTGGTTGGAAGCCCTCCATCCACCCCCGTGAGAGGGAATTGATTCTCATCCTAAGCAAGTGGGATCCCTTAATTTCTCGTATGTCAGAATAGCTAGTTGTTCATGAAAAAGTTGATTGTATTTGTCTTCTGATGGATATATCATACTTACGTTATGAGTACCATTTTATTTTAATACCCTTAATGTTGCATAAGGTTGACATGAGTGTGGTTAATTTTATGTTCTTGTTTCTGTTGTTGGTGATCTAGGTTGTGTGGTTGGTTATTGGCTTGTTGCCTCCCTTGTAAAATTGACTTTCTCATTTTATTTTGAGGCTACAACACTGAATTTCTCATTTTAGTTTCAGATCTTAGAAAGGTAAAATTGAAGTAAAGTTGGTTTGGGTTCCCTAGAAACATGAGAAAGTTAATGCATGAAAAAATTGATAAAATATCCTTCAGAGTACTAATGTGAATTGGAACCTATCAAGCAATGTAAGTTTATTATACCAAGTACCGTGATCAATAAAAATAAATTGAAAATTACATCAAGAATAACATGTCACTGAGTAGTAAGCGGTATCCATGTTCTCTGTTGCTGAAACATGTAGCTAAGTTATTTCTCTTTCACCGTGTATATGTCAAGGGACATGCCCGGTACCATCTTTTGTTGGGGGGGGGGGGGGAAGGGGGGAGGCTTATTCATAGATAGGTCATCTTGTAATATGAGCAATGAAAGAATCCATTTCTAACTGAGCAGCCCCACCTTTAGCAAGTGATTCTTGAACAGCTTCACCCAGTTCTGCAGCTCTTTTCCTCATTTCTTCTCCTTCCTTCGTAACCATCAATGTTTTGACTGCATTCTCTATAGTGGTTGATGTTACTAACTGAGCACGTTGTGCCCAATCCCTCACTAATGTACCTGCTTTTAAAACATCTGTCACCAATAGGGCGTTCCTTGGCTGCTCTGAATGCATAGGCCATGCTGCGATGGGCACCCCCATGCTGATACTCTCAATGATTGAGTTCCACCCGCAGTGGCTCATAAATCCACCTGTTGACGGATGGGCTAGAATTTCTAGCTGGGGTGCCCAGTCTCTTACCACAATTCCTCTGTTTTTCATTCTCTCTTCAAATCCTTCGGGTAGTTGAGGCCTCCTTATTTCACCTTCTGCAAAGATATTACCTGTATCTGAGTTTCTAAGTACCCAAACAAACTTCTGCCAGCTTCTTTCCAACCCTATTGCCAATTCCATGATTTGCTCATAGCTCAGTGATGTTGATGATCCAAAAGATATGTATATCACAGAATCTTTCTCTTGTTCATCCAGCCATTCTAAGCATTGATGTCTCTGTGATCCACTATTGTTTTTCAATTCCACTGGATTAAAAGGTCCAAGTACAAAATGTTTTGTCTCAGAATTTGCTGATAACTTCTCCAACAGTTTGACATATCTGCCTTCTATTGGTCTTGAAGTGTTGTAGATCTTTCCGGACTCTATTCCTAAATATTTGAATTGATTAGCAACAAAGCTATCAATCTCTGGTGGAGTGCACCCTTCATTGGAGGGAATGCAATTTGGGATATCTTCTAAATCTAGCTGAAATGGTTTGTCAGCTATGCTTTCCCAGACACCTAAGAAATAGGTAAAAGCAGAAATGGGAAGCACACTGTAGGATTCAGCATTTGGGATGAGTTTTACATCTTGGACCACAGAAGCTATTATGATATCATGAATAACAATGACTCTCCTGAACAAAGTTGAGAGTTGCTGTAAGAGTTGAGAAACAGGTTCATAAAGATGCGTAGCAGCTTCAAAAAGTGGATAAAAGTGTGTTGGAAAAGGAATAGAGTGGCCGATGTTTGTAGGAACCGGAGGTGAGGTATCATAAGGAGGGAGTTGGAAGTCATGGAAAGTGATTTTAGCTAAACTTTCTTTGTCCCAACCATGGAGACGGAGCTTTGCTTGGCGATTGTGGCTTGCCGATCCAGCAAAGTGAACTTGTATTCCATAGGAGGTAATGACTTGAGAGAGATGAAGGAGTTGATTGAGATGGCTTTGCGCTGGAAGTGGTACCATAACCACCGCAACTTGAGAAAGTTGTTTAGGGTTATTTTGTTTATCCATTTTGGCTCAAATTTTGGGTGGCTGAACTTGGAGCTGGAGGAATGTCCTTTTATATTGTTTACAACTTGGACAGCACACAAAGTGGTTTGTCTTGATGTGTTCAACAGCAGCCAGCAATTACGCAGTCTTAATTTAATGAGTCAAAAATGGTGGTAAGAAGGTTTAACTTTGTTTTTTTTGTTTTTTTTTTTTTTTTTTTTTTTTTTTTATGTTGGTAGTCATTATCATAATTCATACTTATGAAGATAGTTGCTTTCTATTTGTTTAAATGTCTCACCAATTTAGACGTCTTCTTTAAATGTGCTAATTTAAAGTATTAATCCTAATATGAAAGAATTCACCAATTATTGAAACTTGATTGATTAATAAATTATTTATCTCTGGTAATCATCCATTAATTATACAAGTGAATTTGTATGTGCTTTTGTTTCAAGTGGCCAATTAAAGTAAAATTTCTACACATTAGGTTTCTGTGTCGGTTAGTGGCTATTGTCTTTGTTTTTGATAGTATCTTTTCGATTTTTCATTGAACAAAACTTGATGCTCAGAAGGAAGATTTTTTGGGTTTATAAAATATATAATGGAATATGATATATACTGATAGAGATGTATATAATGAGCTGAAAGTGGGAATATCAAGTAAAAATCAAACATTAATTACACCAATTGATGTGTGATTGTCACATATGTCTAAACTAATTCCAATTAGGACATGTTATACCCAACTATAATTATAATATACTAAAGTTTTATAATATATGGTTGATGTCGATCTGCAGTAAATAGTTTTATAATCTATTTTGTTTTCGATTAGTTTATCATCTTGTTTTATAAACTTCTTATAAACCTTGGAGCTAAGTCTAATATGGTAGTTGGGGTTGAATAAAAAGTTGGGTCTTAGGCTTCGATCTATATGTGGTTGTTTAAGTGCTGACATTTCTCGCTTGGCCATGTTACCTTGTCTGCTACTCGGCTGGGATTGGGTTCTTAATATTGTATTACATGCTAGCTGCCCTTGCATGTGCCGGAGGTTATCAACATACCCCCTTCCATTTCAAATAAATGCATCAATAAGTACTATTTCAATGCTTCAATATAATTTTTTTAGTAATGTATATAAACAAATTAACAAATCCTATCTCCTTTCGATGACTGACATAGTCAAACTTGGCATGCATGTCAACACATTAGTTTGTTCTTTAATATACTTCGTATATAATTGATTATTAAAAGTATTAAAAAAAAAACCTTCGTCAAAACTAGTATATAAATAATGCAAAAAGTCAAAATGCGAATATTATTTTTAAAGCTGTTATAGATTCATCTTATTGCATAACATATCAACTTTTCATAATTTTTACTAATAGATAACTACAAACATTAATGATCAATCTTGTGCATTAGCAAGTGTGTTAGTTAAACGGATGCATTTGTTTTGGAATGGAGGAAATATATGCATTGTGATAAGACGAAGAGGATTTCTTACTGGTTTTTTTTTTTTGGTGTTTAGAGAGCCATAAGGGCAGGTGATGAGATCCCAAGATCAAGGGGAGCTCTAACCACTTGAGCTATCCCTCACTCTCTTATTGGTTGCTTCTCAATTATCAGTATTCTAGTGGAACACAATATTTTTGGGATGTCGTGTCTTGTGGAATACTTTTACTTAGCAATATTTTTGGGATGGAGTGTCTAGTGGAGTAATACTTTTGAATTTGATTCAGCTCTCATTTTGAAAACAGTTGCTGCATTTTGCTTGTTAGATGTCAGGTTCCTTAGAAGAAATCAAACATCAAGAGTAAAGCTTTTAATCTAGAGAAAGGTGAATATGCAGTTATGTTTCAGTGTTGGAAGGAATACTATCAGACATAAAAGAGATAGGACTAGATATGATGAACAGACTTAACAAAGTCTGTTTGATTGCTTACAAGTTACAACAGTAAACATTTGCAAATCTGGTGAATTTCTGAAAAATGAAATTTAGGAAGACATGGCACAAATGCACAATTATCTCATAGAGACAGCCCAATCGACTAAGTGCTGCAGTAAAACTATGAAAAGATCCTCTGTAATTGAGAATCCTGGAGTGAACAAATCAGTTAATGACACTCATCTTGTGATATGGGATATGAAGGAGTCCATTTCTAACCGAGAAGCACCATCTTTAGCAACTGATGCTCGAACAGCATCACCTAGTTCTGCTGCCCTTTTCCGCATTTCCTCTCCTTCCTTTGATGCCATCAATGTTCTCAACACGTTGGCTATAGTACTGAATGGCACCAGCTCAGCACGGCGTGTCCAATCCCTCACCAGTATACCTATTCTTAGAACATCTGTCATCAAAAAGGCATTCCTTGGTTGGTCGGAATGCATAGGCCATGCCGCGACTGGCACTCCCATGCTGATGCACTCCATGGATGAGTTCCACCCACAATGACTCATGAACCCACCTGTTGACGGATGTGCTAAAATCTCTAGCTGGGGTGCCCAGTCTTTTACTACAATTCCTCTGTCTTTCACACTATCTTCATACCCTTCAGGCAGCTGAGGCTTCCCAACTTCACCACCTGTAAAAATATCACCAGTGTCTGCCCTTCTAAGCACCCATAGGAACTTTTGTCCGCTTCTTTCCAATCCTAATGCCAACTCCATAATCTGCTCATCTGTCATTGATGTTGTCGATCCAAAAGAGACGTATATCACCGAAGCTGTCTCCTGTTTGTCTAGCCATTCCAGGCATATATGTCTATTTTTTCCGTTTTTGCTTTTCATTTGCACTGGATTCAAAGGTCCTATTGCAAAGTGCTTTATCTTATTATTTGTTGATAGCTTCTCCATAAGTTGGATGTATTTACTTTCTACCACCTTAGATGTGTTGTAGAGTCTTCCTGACTCTAATCCTAACATTTTTCTTTGATAGATCATTATGTTAAAAATCTCAGGTGTGAAGCACCCGTCATTGGAGGGAAGAAATTTCGGATTATCTGAATCTAGGGAAAAAGGTTTCTGCTCTATTTTTTCCCAAGAATTGAAGAAAAAAGTAAACGCTGATATAGAAATGAAGGCGTAGGTTTCAGCATTTGGGACGGATTTTACGTCTTGGACCACAGAAGCCATCAAACTATCATGAATCACAACAACTCTCCTAAACTTGCTTTTAAGTTGCTGTAAGAGCTCGCAAACAGGTTGACGTAGATGTACAGAAGCATCGAAAAGTGGTTGCAGGTGCCTAGGAAAATGGTTGGAGTTGTCCGGGTTGGGAGGAAGGGAGTTGTAAGCCGGGAGTTGAAGGTCATGGAAATGGATTTTGGTCAAACTTTCCGCGTCCCAACCATGGATGCGGAGTTTGGCTTGTCGGTTATGGGTGGAGGATCCTGCGTAGTGTACTGGTAATCCGTAAGAGGTTACGAGGTGAGAGAGGTGGAGGAGTTGGTTGAGATGGCCCTGTGCCGGAAAGGGTACCATGACAACCACCACTTCGGCTAGTGGGTGATCGAGGCAACTTTGGTCCCTGTCTTCTCGGCCTTCCATTTTCGGGTGAGATTGCTGGAACATTACAAGATTATTTTGTGTTATTGTTGGCTGTTTATGCTGCCTTACATATATTGTGAGATTGCTGGAACTTTGCAAGATTGTAGTTTGTTTTATTTTTCCACTGCATTAGTCGATAATGACAACCACCAGATGATCTCCACAAATCTTTGTACAGTAGTATTCAAAACAAAGTAGGACTGAAACTCTACATGTTCTCTCATTTGCTCCTCAAGTTGTGTGTTTCCTTTTCTCACTCAATCAACTAGTAAACGACGAACGTGACATCTTTTACTTCCCCCCCTTTTTTTATTGAAAAAACTTGCAACATTTCTGCAATGTATTGTACACTATTTACACATCAGTATCACTTTACTTCAGTTACATTTTTGTGGTTACTATGACAAAATCATAGTCATGTATTATGTTGGATCCATCTCAACTCTCAACGCGTACTTTATTAAAATTTAATTTTTTATAAAGATTTTAATGATCGTAGTTACCCATTGACAAATGGGAAAGAAATGTTGCACAGAAAAAAAAAAAAACAGTGGAAATACATACTTGTATATAATAAGGTGGAAGTCACTGTAAGTAATTTACTCCGTAGTTGAGCGATGTCCAATTTGATTCATATATAGTTCTTACTTCTCAAGTTCTGAGTTCTCATTCACTACCTACTACCTAGTACCTCCACTTTATAAAAAATATAAATAAGTATTTCAAAGTAAGCTAGAACTAGGCAAATTTTTCTTTCTTTTTTTTTTTTTCTTTTTTTTTTTAAATTGAGCTTTAAATTTGTGGAGCTTAAATTACAGCATACTCCCTCCGTTTTTAAATACTTGCTTCATTTCTCTTAGACACGTATGCCGATACTAATCTTTAATTAATAATATCTTTAATTATTAATGAGTATAAATTCTAAGAATTGAAAATTAATAATATATTCATTTCCATGTTTGACAATTACATCTTGCACATTAACCCTATCCCCATCATCAATCCCAAGGGGAGCCTTATAATAATCAACAAAAGCATCTGCAATCCTCTCTGGATTATCACACCAATTCCCAGCCCTGTCAGTAATTGCAATCACTCTTGATTTATACTGCTTTCGCTTCACGAAATTGTGAAAAAACTTAATATTATTGTCACCCCCCACCTTAAGCCAATTAATCTTAGCTTTTTGGGTGAGAAAAGAAAAATACTGCTTTTTGACCAGCTTGAAATCCTGTAACAACTGCCTCTCAGTCTATTGAGCATTTTCATTTTGCTGATCATTCTGTATTACAAGTTGCACATCCTCAATATCCTACTTAAGCTTTAGATATCTAAGCTCAATTTCTGTACAAGCCTTTTTATGCGATTTTTTCAATTCTGCTTTCAAAATTTTAAGCTTTTTCACCACCCTATACATATGAGCACCATGAATATTACTATCCCAAGCTTGCTGAACAGTTGGCAGGAAATCTGGGTGCATAGACCTCATATCCAGGTATTTAAAGCTACCTCTCAGCATCTGACCAGAACTATCAAGCTGAATAATGGCCGGGCTATGGTCAAACCAAGATCCAGGCATGTAATTCACATAAGAATCAGGCAAAATATTAACCCAATTCTCATTCACCAAAGCTCTATCAATCCTGCTTACTACTCTATGCCCACCATCTTGCTTATTATTCTAAGTGAAGGAGCATCCTACTTTCTTCATGTCATAAATCTCACAATTAAAGTGAACAAGCTCAGAGTGAGAGATAGGATTCCTAATTCTATCTTTATAATTCAAAGGACAATTAAAGTCCCCAGAAACCATCCAAGTCCCATTCATGCCTGACCCAATTCTGCAACGTCGGACCCTTCACCCAACAATTTTGAAGGACCGATTTGGGATTGATAGAAGAAAACCACCGTAAAGTGGGATTATTCCAGAATAATCGAAAGTTGGGATATTTAAAAATGAAACGGTCAAAGTCGGGATTGTTAAACCAATTAAATATATATCGTGACGAATCTCATAATATCTCACATGACTATATTCTTTATTAAGTATAAATCACAAAACACAGACAAAGAAAAATGTATAAATAAAGCAAGTTAAAACGTATCAACTAAATAATTAATTTAAGGTAGTATGGGCACCAACAGAATGATAAAAAAAAAACCCCTAAAAAATTCTTTGTTTTCTCTCTTCAAACCTAGCCACCATAATAAAACTTAGGGGCTGCCATCGATTTTATCGATGGTAAGACCCAAATAATTTATTGTTTTTAGCCAATAAAGATCACCAACAATATGATGATTGTAGTCAATCCCTCCATGTAGGGTTTAGTTGGTTCCCTATATAATATCTCGTATTTTTTAATACGTATTTTAATTTAAATAAGTATTTCTTAAAGTATTTAAATAATTCAAAATTTTTGAATTTTTTTATGGTGTTTTCATTAATTTTAAAAGAATTATTTTAATTAAAAATTTATTTTTAATTATATAATAATCTTGAAAATATTTTATTTCATGATTTGGAAATATTGGGGCATATTGTTTTATAAAAAGATCATTTTTAAAGTCAATGGTATTAAAGGAAAGTCAAAATACTAGTTTATCTAGGAAAAAGATCATTAAGGGTAGAAAAGGAATTTTAAGTAGGAGAGTTTTTGTGATGATTTTAGGATGTTTAATGATAAGAATTTTGTATATAAATTTTCAGATTTAGTTTTGAATTAAAAAGCCCCGAATTGAAAACCCTAGGTTTCTAAATTAATGTATATTGATGAAAATTGATTGTAAGTGATTTAAACTATTAAATTAGATGTTTTTAAACATAATTACAATAATTTTTCATGGTTTAATAAAGTTGGAATTTTTATATAAAGACTATAATTATGTTTCTTGAAAGGATTTTTAATTACCCATTAATTGGGAATAAAAGTAAGGGTTTTAAATAAAATTTTAGCTTATTTTAGAGGGTTACTTCCAAGTGAGTGATTTTATTTAGTCGTGACTATTTTGAGATCATATTCAAGGTACGTTCGGGTACTTGGTAACTACTTGAATATGTAGAAGCATGCTAGACTTTGTTTAATTAATTCCAAATAGTATCATGATAGGTGATGATTGAAATTTGTTGATTGGATTGATGATGGTAAATGATTTGTGATGTATGAATTATTTATGGTGAATTGCTGATTGGAATTAATTGTATCGGCATGTTGATTATGAACCACACTTTTATTATTGGCATGGTAGAGAGCATGTTTAATTAAACTAAATGTTTAATTTGGTTTGGAATATGAAAATGAAAGTTTATTATGGTTCATATAATTTTTAGGCCAAATTAGAATATAACACCTGCTAAAGACCCCGATTTTGATAATAACACCAATTAAAAAAAAAGTTTTATTACAACACCTCCAAAAATCCCAAAAATTTAGTTTCACCACCCACTAACGGACTTTTGGATGGAAACTGTTAGTGGGGCCCGCCATGTACACGTGTCAGCTGTATATTGTTTTAAAAAAAAAGAAATTTTTAAAAAAAAAAACTCTAACCCCCTAACCCAGCCAGCCCCACCACCAGCACCACCTGCTTAGCCAAGCCAGCCGCCGGAACCCTTCTAACACCCAACCAACCCCAGAAACCTCCTCCCCTAACACCGAAAACTCCTTCCCTAATGCCGGCACTGCCCGATATCCCTTCCCCTAACACCACCACCGCCCTAAACCCCCTCCCCTAACACCGACAACCCCCAAACCTCCTCCATAGAGGTGATCATTGGGCGGGCCGAGCCGGAGCTAAAAAAGTATGCACATTTCTCAGGTCGGGCCAAGCTTCGGGCCGGATTTTTTGTGCCCAAACCCGCCCAAAATGGTCGGGCCGTGCGGGCTTTTCGGGCTGGACCTAAAAAATAAACTATATATGTATAAAAACGGATTACCAAACCCATCCAAAAAAAATAAAAATTTCGGGCCGGGTCGGGCCCAACCCAATTTCGGATCGGAAAATACTGCCCAAAACCCGCCCAAAATCTGGCCGGGTCGGGACGGGCCTACGGACCGGGCCACACTTGATCAGCTCTACTCCTCCACTAACACCGGCATTCCCCTAAACATCCTCCCCTAACACCGAAAACCCTCGAAACCTCCTCCCCTAACACCGGCATTTAAATCTTGTATTGGAATTTAGATCTCTTAGGGGATAATTGTAAATGCCGAATATCTATTACTTCGTATTTATAACTAATACTAAAGTAATCACCGCTGACATCACCACTGCAATCTGTCAGCTTCTTATTAAAGAAATTCCCTCTAAAATTATATATGACATCATCCTTTTTATTTATTTTTTCTCCATTTCAAGATAAACCTAATGCTTAAAAAAGGTAGATTAGTTTTCCTAAAAACTTTTTTATGACTAAATTTACTAACTACAAAATTTCCTATGGAGGTAAAAAAAAAAAAATGGTGGTTGGTCTCTTTTGTTTTTCTTCTTTCCTCCTATATACTACATTTTTCTTCCCACAACGTTTTATCAGTGATGATATGAGTTTGAATATTCTAATTTTTTTTTATAATTATACAAATACTAGTAGACTGATATAATGCTAACATTTCATATATTTTATTTTTATTATGAAGTTAATTAGAATATTTAGCATTTTAATATCTAATAAGAGAGATCATTATTTATTATGTTTATTCTTAAATTATTTATATAGCGCACATAAGAGCAAATGTTTTATTGTTAAAATCGTGCTTCGCACGGGATTAACCTAGTTATTTAATGAAATCATCCTTTCATATCCCATTAAAAAAAAAGCTAATATGTTAAAAAAAAAATGATAATTAAAAGGTAGTATTAAATTGCAATAATTTGGCAATATTTTAGAGACAGTCCAAATCAAATACTGGACACGAACTAACCGGATCTCAGTCCAATAACTCCACCTTGTCCTTTGGGCACATTATTATATTTTCTGCACTTTTCGTAACTTTCAATGACAAGTCTTTAAGTTTCCGGTAATCTCTCCTTTAATTTATTGCAATTTCTTGAACTTTCATAGATTTTCTTATTTTATTTGGTTTTCCATATTTATTCAATTATTATTAAAATAATCTGAGACTAGGAGTTGTTTGAGTTTATAATTTTGAGAATTTCATAAGATAATTAAATTACAGAATTCAACTGCCTGAATTAATAATTTTGAAGAAATTGTTAAGAAATCATTCATACAAGAATTTGATGATGTAGGTATACATCAATTACTGATTCACTATGTATTGAATTGAAGAGTAATTTAGTAATGGGACAAGATTAAGTTAATTGGGCGTTTTTCGATGATAACATGGTATTGCATGAACAATTATTGAGATTATAGCAACGGAGATGTGTTTGAGCAGTTTGTTGTTATTTCCTGTATAAATTCATCCATCATTTATTGTGCTTGAATGCTTGATGTAGTTATCGAAGGTAAAGGTAAGATTTTAGACTAATACAAGTAATAATAAAGTAAATAAACCGTGTTGTCAAATTTGACGATTTTTTGTTGTGAAAGAATGTTTTTGAGCAATGTATAATGTGTAACGAAGATGTGCTAGTTAGGAGTTACTAAGCTGTCTGATATAGACCACATGGTGATTGTTTTGGTGCGGAAACGCGAATCAGGAAGTTGTTCCTATGTCTAATAGGGTGTAAACAGCTTAGCACGTGTCTTTGTTGTTGAGAGTTCTAATAGTTAATTGTTGCTTGTACCTCAGAATGAAGATCAGCTAAAATCTTCGATTTTGTGACAAAATTGCAGTTTAGCCAGTCGCAATTATGTTACTTGACCTTCATCTAACATCAAGTAGTAATTGTTATTTTTGGGCATTTAGTAAATTCCATTAAAAACCAATTATTATATGAGAATCTCACTTATAGCATCTCTCTCAATTCATTAGAAGTGGAGATACCTACAATTGACAGCCTACGGGGCACCTTATTTTCTTGAATGATAGTTTAGGAGGTTTGCATTTGTTACTAAACTCCTTTCATTTCTGTAAAGCCAAATTGTAATATTGCCTCGGAAGAAACATGCTGTACAATTGCTGCTTCCTGCCCTTCTTGATGATATTGACAGCTAGTGATACTTCATGATCTAAGTCAGTAGCTATTCTTATACAGGTGCGCAAGCGTTACATCATTTGCTTGTTTCTGATACCAGACACTCTGACATGACTATGGAGGGCCCTTGACAATTGGAGATGAAAATGCAACATCTTCATGGAATGGTTGAGTATGACACTTGGACATGTTTCAGTGCTCTACATTTGGTAGGTAAGTCTGAGTAACAAATTGTAGCAGAAAGATAAGTAAGCTCTCTACTCACGTTATTTACCATAATTGTTTTTGAAGTTTTATTTTGTGATTTCTATTCCTGAAAGAATGATGTTGTTGGGTTGTTAACTTTGTGGAAACATAAGTAAATTCTTATTGATCTATTGACATGTTCGCTTCCCTACAATCGCAAACTGGAACTAGGCAGCTTGCCAGAGTGGGGGATGCACGCACATGGGAATTCCATGTGCAAAGGTGTCAGTTGTAAAATACAAAGAATATTTTTAGTGTTGTTTCTGACCTATTTTCTGGTCATTTGAAGTCTATGTCAATTAGGCTCTTTTATTCCTATTAGACCTTCTTAGACTTGAATATGCCAGTAGTACAATTGCAGTTTTGTGCAAGATGAATATGCAACTTATGCTCTGGGCCTTTGGTGCATTAATGTGACCAGTGTTCAATACACAACAAGACCATAATACAGAAAGAAACAATGCTTATAGGCTGCTTACCCTACTTGTGCCTTTGAGCTGTGAAAAAAAATTTCATCTGCTAATATGAGCAATGAAAGAATCCATTTCCAAGTGAGAACTTCCATCATCTGCTACTGAGGCTCGAACAGCTCTGCCTAGTTCTGCTGCCCTTTCCCTCATCACTTTTCCTTCTTCCGATTTCATCAATTTTCTTACTGTGTTCTCAACTGCAGTTGATGTTACCAGCTCAGCTCTGTGTTCCCAAGCCCTAATTAACAAACCAATCCGTAGGACTTGTGTTATCAAAATGCTGTTTTTGGGTTGGTCAGAATGCATAGGCCATGCTACTATTGGCACTCCCATGGTGATGCTCTCCAAGCATGAGTTCCACCCACAGTGACTCAGGAATCCACCCGTTGCTGGATGGGCTAGAATCTCAAGCTGAGGTGCCCAGCCTCTCACAATAATTCCCCTATCTATCACTCTTTCTTCATATCCTTCTGGCAGCTGAAGAGTTTTTGCCTCATCTTCTTCAAATAAATCGCCTTTATCAGCATCTCTAAGAACCCATATAAACTTTTGCCCACTTCTTTCCAATCCTATTGCCAACTCTTTGACCTGCTCATCATCCGTAGATGTTACTGTTCCAAAAGAAACATATACCACAGATTCTATCTCCTGTTTGTCTAGCCACTCAAGGCATCCAGGACTATAAGTGTTCGTTTTTCCTTTTGCTTCCACCGGATTGAAAGGTCCAATAGAAAACAGTTTCTTGTTAACATTCGTTGATAGTTTTGACAATAGTTCCATGTATCTACCTTCTATCAATCTGCATGTATTAAAAAGTCTTCCAGATTCAAATTCCAAAAGCTTGTGTTGATTTATTATAAATTTCTCAAACTCTGGTGTGAAGCTCCCTTCTCTAGAAGGGATGTATCTTGGAACATCAGAATCTAATTCAAAACGTTTTTCTATAATGGACTCCCATTTATTAAAGAAGATGATAAAGGCAGATACCGATAGAAAAGTATAAGATTCTGCATTTGGGATCAATTTTACGTCTTGCACTACTGAGGCCATCAGGTTATCATTGATGATAACAATTCTCCTAAAATTAGATGAAAGTTCTTGTAAAAGTTGAAACACAGGTTGACGGAGATGTGAAGAAGCATCAGAAAGTGGTTGGAGATGCTCTGGAAATTTAATCCAGGCATTGGTGTTAGGGGAAAATGAGCAGAGAGTAGGAAGTTGGAAGTCATGGAAATAGATGTTACCTGAACTTTCCAAGTCCCAACCATGGACACGGAGCTTCGCTTGGCGATTGTGCACAGTTGATCCAGCAAAGTGAACCGGTATGCCATAGGAGGCTATAAGACGAGAGAGGTGGAGGAGCTGATTGATATGGCCATGGGCTGGGAAGGGAACCATCACCACAACTATTTGAGGTTGTTTAAGGCCATTTTGACAGCATTTTTGGCTTTCCATTTTGCATAAATTTCAGGATGTCTTTGGATGGATCTTGATAGGCATTAAAACCTTAAAGATATAGGGGGGAAAAAAATCCTTTGATTTAATATATGTTTGTTTATATATTTTGGGGACGGGACCTCATATAGCTTATTTAAAAATGCTTGTTCCACTAGTCTATTGGGATGAAAACAAGGTAAAGTTTCTCTCCTTAACATGTGGTATCTGGTATGTGATATATTGTGTCTGCATGTGTATGTGTTCGCGTGCAGATTTTTTTTTCTTCTTTTTATTATTTATTTTTTTATTTTTTATTATATTATTTATTTTTTCATTCTTTTTAGGTACTAAGGTTATATGGAAAAAAGTCTGGTTTCTTGTGAAGTATAAAAGTATCATAAGATTATTATTCCATTTTGGAATCTTTGGTATTCCTTGTTGAAGTTGACCCTTTTTGTGTCGATTTGTTCTGAATTTATCTTATTTTTGACATATTGTGGGTAAGATGAGGATTGAAGATACAATTATTATGTGGTCCAATGCCTTAACAAGGAGAAATCTTATTTTCTGATATCTGAATTACAAAGCAGTTATAGTCCATGACAACTTTTAGGTTATGAAGATAATGGAGACACAAGGAGACCATTATATTGACTATTGAGGGTATAACAAATAGATTGGGTATTCCTGGAATGATATATTGAAATACACTTGTTAGCTCTGTAGAAAGGGCAGCCAAACTTTCTGACTTGTGGAGGATGAATTTTTCATGCTTTCGATTTGGATTGTGTTTTGTTTCTATTGTGATTGATTTGACCATTCAAATGCAACTTAAAACGACAGAAGTATGGTAACTTGGAACCAAATTAACAAGTATTTACATACATAAACAGAACTTTATATGATAGTGCTGCATATAATTGCTTTTCATCATATCAAATTATGGTAGGGATCATCATTGTCTATAGGCTTTCTCAAGTATATATCTTAGCACAGGCAATCTTAATCACCAGAACTAGCAAGGGAGTCCATACTAGGAAAGTGATCAAAATAAAAAAAATTAGGCTTGTGATCTATTTCTTAATAGAGAATTAACTGAATAGATCTCGTATCATCCCAAGGGAGACTCAGAAGGTTGTTGCAGGTTGCTTTGTAATTGTAATAGCAGAAAGGCTCAAAGGCCTGACTATTGGTCATTTCTTAGTACTCACATCTCCTTGAATTTCAAGATTGAATTCATACCTGAGACTAATGATTACTTGTTTTTGTATCATACAAACTTATACATCAGTAAGTCAAGATCCTAGCTAGGCAAAGTTCATGTATTATTTCAGTACATATCACTGATTGAGTTGCCCGCGATCATACTTTCAATTATGTTTCCAGCTATCCAAGATTTTCTTAGGCTGTATCCTCTTTTTTACATCATTATCTGGTTATGTGAGCGATGAAAGAATCCATTTCTAGGTGAGAAGATCCACCTGCAGAAGTTGATCCTCGAATAATGCCTCTGAGCTCTGCAGCTTGTTTCCTCATCTCCTCACCTTCCTCTGATATCATTAATCTTCTCACTGCATTTTCTATTGTAGTTGATGTTACAAGCTCATTTCTTTGTGCCCAATCTCTGACTTCTATACCAAATTTTAGTACTTGTGTTACCAAAATTGTGTTCCTTGGCTGATCAGAATGCATTGGCCATGCTATAATTGGCACTCCCATGCTGATGCTCTCCATGCATGAGTTCCAGCCACAGTGACTCATGAATCCTCCTGTTGATGGGTGCGCTAGAACTTCAAGCTGAGGTGCCCAGTCTCTCACCACCATTCCCCTGTCCTGTATTCTGCTTTCATAACCTTCTGGTAGTTGAGGCCTTTTCACATCACCTTCTGCAGAAAGTTCTACTCCATCAGCACTTCTAACAACCCATAAAAACTTTTGCCTACTTTTTTCCAACTCAACTGCCAACTCACTAATCTGCTCCTCTGACATTGATGTTGATGTTCCAAAAGAAATGTATATTACAGAATCCTTCTCTTGTTTGTCCAGCCACCTGAGACATTGATGTCGGTTGTAAGTGCATCTACCCTTTACTTCTACTGGATTTAAAGGTCCGATCGCAAAAAGCTTCTTGTTAGCATTTGTGGGTAGCTTTTCCAGTAAGTCCATATATCTACCTTCTATTGGTCTGCATGTGTTGTAGATTCTTCCACTCTCGAAGTTCAATACTTTGTATTGCTTTGCTGCATAGTCTGCAAACTCTGGCGTAAAGCACCCTTCACTCGAGGGAATGTTATTTGGGATATCAGAATCTAGCTGAAATGGTTTGGTAGTTATCGACTCCCAAATGTAGAAAAAGATGGCGAAGGCAGAGACACTATGGAGGGCATATGACTCAGCATTTGGGATTAATTTCACATCTTGAACAACTGTAGCAATTAAGGTATCATGAATAATGATGATTCTCCTAAACTTAATTGAGAGCTCTTGTAGAAGTTGGAATGCAGGTTGACGGAGATGAGAGGAAGCATCAAAAAGTGGTTGGAGATGCCCAGGGAATGTGGTGTGGGGATCGAATTTGGGAGGAACTGAGATTAAAGGAGGGAGCTGCAAGTCATGAAAGTGAATTTTGCTTGTATTTTCAGGGTCCAAACCGTGGAGGCGCCGTTTTGCTTGATGATTGTGTGTTGTGGATCCAATAAAATAAACTGGTATACCATATGAGGCTATGAGGTTGGATAGATGGAGAGTTTCATTGAGATGGCCTTGCATTGGGAATGGTACCATGGTCCATGACTACTGCAACTGAAGGATGTTTGAGGCTTTTTTGTTGATCATTTTAATTGTAAATTTGGTGCGCCATTTTGAGTCGGTTCTTAGGCTGGAATTGTAGCTATATGAATATGGACAGCCTCCAGCCCTTCACATTATATAAACTTACCTAGACAAGCGGCGTATGCACAACTTGTGTAGGACATGCTTTTGGGTGAAATAAAATTTTTGTTTATTGCAATCTAGAGTTGATAATTGTGCATTGTTAGTTTTGTATTGCTTTTTATTGTTTCTAATTGGGAGCACCTTTTTTGCTCGTTTTTTTTTAAATGCTCATCACTTGCCTATTTTGGGAATGGGTGTATGGTGTACCTACCTATTAACTTTCTAGATGGAATGTGGAGACTGGATTTCATGTATCTTAAATAATTAGGCTTTTGTGTGTAAGGTTTAGCACTATTAGGCTTATGATTAGATTAAATTATCTTATAGTGGCAAATAAAACTAGATTAGTGCTTTCGTGTTCTCTTTAGTCATTGACCAAGTAGCAAGATATATTATAGTCCTAATCATGATTAAATGTATAGTGCTTTCGTGTTCTCTTGCAGTTCTTGTATCTTGTATTTTATAATGCTCAATTATTTGTCACTTAGAATATAATAAACGATAGTCCTAATCATGATTGAATGTATAGTTTCCTTAATTATTGATTATTATTACACCAAAGTGCTACCCATGAGCAAAGTTGGAAGATACCTATCTAATGCTCCAGTGGTATACAAGTTGGTAAATCTTATCTTTTTTTGTTAACAGATTCAAGTCTTGGTTTAAAGAACTAGGTTTTCTTAGAAACGACCATTGGATTTTTGTAATTTTGAAAATCAGGTTAGGAAGTCTTGACTAGTTCCTAAAGGAGTAGCTACCGATCTCATTGCTTTGGATGATATACACAACATCGCTGTTTTGAACTTGAGAGACAAAACATTTGACTCTGTAGTTATTTTCAAGATCTGTCACTGAACATAAAGGATCCCTACAAACCATATGAAGTTGGGTGCATCACTAGCTGTCTATCTTCCTGAAAACTATGAAGCATCTCGAAATCATTTTGATGTGATTGAAGAGTAAGAAAAACTGTCATTTGATGATTAGCAGTGACATTGAGGATTGTAACATCTTGTAATAAGGTCTTATATCTATTTCATTTTATTGTTGGTTAGTATTAAGACACTACTAAAGTTATACTCAATCAAGGAATATGCTTAGTTTTATGTTGCATTGTTGCTTGTTTATTGAATGTGAATGCCAAAAAAAATTACAGCCGCTGCACCGATAAGATATACTTATATTCGTTAGCTACAATTGTTATATAATTTATATCGTTTGCTTCCACATTAGTTAAGCTGCAATTTGAACAGTCGTTTCTCTCAAGTGATTGATTTCCAACTGCTATTCTGTTGTAGTGTTGTGCTATATTCTATGAATCAGAGTGCACCCATAGTCCCATGCTTCTGTTTTCCTGATTCAGAGTCTAAAAGGCATATCAACTTGATGCAGGGCAAAGCAGTATCTGCGAGTAGATATGTCAAATTGTTGATTAATTGCTTAGCTCTATTGCTCGTGTAAAACCGATGCTATCCGCTGAGACAATTGCCTAGAAAGCTGTGATTATGTGAACAGAAGTTGTGATTCTATTGCCTAGATGTAACAAGGTATGTCACAAATCTCACAATATATGGTTTTGTTGTCCCTCTCAACTCTTCCAAGGAGGGTGGGGGATGTTTCCATTATGATAGTTGTGGATTGATTATATTGATATTGATACTTGAATCATGAATGTTGCCTTCTTTAATCGATGTATCGAAAATCTGAATCATAGAAACATAAACTATGAATTGATTTATGGAAACTAGAGTAACCAAGTGATTTATGAATGGCTGATTTATCGATTGTTATTTTAATGGAAAAGCTTATGTGATGGAAGTTAATGGGTTATTTGTGTAATTAATTTTATACAACATAGGTGTGAAAATGAGATGTTGAACTTAGAGAAATCTAAGAAGTAATAGAATATAGCCTAATTTCAAAAAATGAATGGAAAATTCTACATGAAAACCTCTAATTATCATTATTACACTTTCTATACGGTGGAAATATTTTTTTTGACCATACTCTTATATTGAAAATTTACTCTTAAACGGCCTTTTGCATTTGTATTTATCATTGTCCGCAGAGCATTTGTTATAAAAGACGTACATGTGTTACATCCACTTTAGTGCTTGGCTTGACTACTTGTTTGTTTAGGAACATCTTTTGTTTTGCATAAATTGTATTACGTATTCATTATCACATATTCATCACATCCTTCGTTTCTTAACAAGAGGCGCAAAAGTTAACTATGAACGAAAATGTGTATGTATGGAAAAAAAATGAATTTATTTTACAATGGATACTGATATGACACCTTCCCTTACAAAATTACATTTTACATTTATCATCACTATTGTTTTTTAATTCTTGCCTGATAAATAGATTAACTGGTTAAGGTAATGAGTTGTAGACTTTATTGTACATAACCACATGACTAATAAAGTTAACACACAAGTTTAACTTAACCAAACACGACCACTAGTATGCATGCGTTCTTATGTCTATTTGTAAGCAAATACAATCTTGCTTCACATACCAACTTTAACACCATTACTCAAATGTTGATAAATGTACAACATATAATCAAAGTAAACACATAACAACAAAAATAAATCGTTTGTTACATGTAAAACCCTTACTTTAATAGTAAGGTAAAACCATGTAACTCCTACAAAGCAAATAAAGGATAAAAAACATAGCATCAACCATTATATTATACAGAAAAACGACTTAAACAAATATACACCCTTGAATATTCAAATAGCTTGAGCCATGAACATTCAGACAGAAATTTGCTCCAACAGCCGGATTAAAAACGATGGTCTTAAAATCTGTATAACAAACAATTGCAAAAATATCATCAACACATAAATACATAATAATTACAGTGTACACTTAGAACTAATAAAATATCATTAATTTGTAATTCTTCCCCGTTTTCCTTAGTTATATGTAGGTGTAATAGATATTAGTATGTCAAAAAAAAAAAAAAAAAAAAAAAAATGCACTTTGAGGAATTCAAAGACTACTCAAAGATAAGACAATAAAATATATAGAAAAATAAAATCAATATTGGTGAGTATAGAAAATGAGACCTTTTCAGTGGCTTTGATTTGCAGTAAATGTGACGCAATCAAGAACAAATATGGGAATGTGTTGTATGAGAGGGTAGTCTTCTCCATCTGGTACATCGCATCTTTTTGATAGGTTTGGGCATCCCTTAATTATGAGTCTTTGTAGAGAGTTGATCTGGCTAATGCATTTGGGCAAACCCAACACATTTGGACAATCTTCAATTTCAAATTCCTCGAGAGAGGTGAAACAATGTAACCATTCTGGAAGCTCCACTAAACCTTCACAATGTGAAATACAAAGATATTGAAGAGAAGTTGCAGCAGATTGTATGTCATTTGGAAGGCTTGCCATTTTCACATTGCTGACTTGCAATGCTCGGAGGCTTTGAAGGCCTTGAAGGGCCTCTCCCTTGTTCATATCTAACTCTTCACAATTTCTTATGTCTAATATCTGAAGGTTAACAAGGTACTTCATACCTTTTATAAGACTTGTCAATTTTGGACAATCAACGATGCTCAAGCATTTGAGGGAGTTGAGGAGCCCAATATTATCACTGTCCCACAACGAGATCAAACTCTTACATGAATGAAAATGTAAGGATTGTAGAGAACTTAATTCATTGAGTTTGGTGTTAACTAAGCTCTCTTGACATGTTGTCACAATGAATAACTTTAAGCTTTGCAATTGATGTATATCCCTTGGTAGCTCTTTTAATTGCTCACATCCACCGATATTAAAAACTTCTAAATTCAATAGATTACATATTGTATTTGGAAGTGATTTCATGATGGGATTACATGACAAGTCAAGATATCTCAAATGCTTCAGGTTCCCAATCGACTTTGGCAACTCTTCAAACCAAAGACTCCCAAGTCCCAAGACGCGTAAGCAGCTGAGATTGGATATAATACCCTCTAGAAAGGACATGCTTACATGTTTCATGATATAACCAAATCGAAACGAACGGGCTCTCTTTGCTCTGAGAAGCTCTGTTGGAAATTGTTCTTCTTTTAAATTATCATATCCCCAAACTACATGCCTAGCCTGGTCTAAACCTGTCATCTTATCCAAAGTTACAACAACTAACTCTTCTGCCATAATGTTCACTGCTAGATCATGCAAAAGATCGTGCATTTTACTCTCGCAAAGTAAACCCACAATATGTACATTTGATTCTTCAACCAAGAACATTGATGTCATTTCCCTTATGTAAGAGTATCCAAAGCCATCAACATCCTTATTTCTCTTATCCAGTGGCAACAATCCAAGTGCGCTCCACATATGTGATACAATATTTGAAGTAAATGGAGTATCTTTCACGTACAAGGACATGTGAGCAAAACATGGTTTTAAGTGAGATGGTAATTTATCGTAACTTAATTTTAATAGTGGTAAGACATTACCATATTGTTGCTTCAATGCAGGAAAACTTTCCATATCATTAATTCGTTGCCATTCTTGTTCTTCCCTCACACTTCTTAATAAACTCGCCAAAGTGTTCACAACAAGTGGGATGCCATGGCATTTTTTAACAATAGACCTGCCAATTTCACAAAGATTCGGATATTTGGCTTCCTCAACTTCGTCCTTGAATGCCAATTGCTTGAACATTGACCAACAAACATCAATTGGAAGACTATCCAAGTCATATGATTCAAACGTTTGAGTGATAGAAGCAACCTTGGAGTTTCTTGTAGTGATCAAAAGTACACTCCCCGGATTACCAACAGCTAGCACGTCCTTTAGCTCTTTCCACTTTCCGAATTCCTCAACCCAGACATCATCCAACACTAGCAAGTACTTCTTCCCACTCAACAAACTATGGAGCTTTCTCACCAATATACACATTTCTTGGTTAGGAGTACTGTCACCGGTACCATCCTTCAGAATGTCCTCTATGATCTTAGGTATGCGAAACGTGTCCGAAACACATACCCACAACTTTAGATCAAAGAGTTGGACATCGTGATACACCAACTTGGCTAATGTAGTTTTTCCTATCCCACCCATCCCAACAATAGGAAGCACTGAGAGCTCACTAACACCATTGACTCTTCCCAATCTCCTTATAACATCTTGCTTAGCCTCTTCTCTTCCCATAACATCAGGTACATGGACATATGAGCTTCTATCAAAAGGATTCCTGATGTCAGCAGTTGAGTACTCAACTGGACTCTCAGTCAAACCAAAATCATTTTTCTTAGCCACAATGTGTTCTAGCTGTTCACAGAGATCTCGTATTTTGTGACTTACATGAAAAGAAAAAATGATGGGGTTTGAGGAGGAAAGATAGTACCTAAGCTTGCGCCGAAAACGACCTTCATTGACACGGCGTTGTAAAGCGTCAAAGGCGACTTCATCCAAGAGATCATCAATATCATAAACAACACGCTTGAGATCTCTTAGCCAAACTTTCATGGCTTCGTTCGAATATTTCTTTTCTTCAGCATCATGGAGGACAGCACAAATGGCAGTGAGCTTATCAGCTATCTTATTAAGATCTTTCTCAGCTGACTTGGCCGCTTTTAATTCTTCGGAAACAGAGGAAATGACAGAATCACCGGTGAAGGAACCGATCTTACCAAGTATGGATTTAGCGATCGGCAATATGATTGCTTCTGCCATTTACACATTTGTGACAAAGAAAGAAGAGGAATTGAACGAGTGAATTGAAGCTAAAAATGAAATACGTAGTAAAGTGAAATTGAACTAAATTATTGTAGGGGGGCATTTGTTAGCTGTGCTCGTAAAAAGCAGTGGTTAAGGCAATTCAAGGACAATAATATCTTAAATCAATTATTAAAAACCAAGTTATTCCTGTCCACCAAAAAAAAAAAAAAAAAAAAGAATTATTCCTTTTTGCTATGGACCATTGTCTATTACACCATAAAATTATTCCTGTTCAATGATTCTAATAAATTTTATAAATTCCTTATCGTTAAATCCTTAAGAGACGTCAGCCCACTTGGTATACACTTCAACTTCTCACAATCACATACTATCCTCCTTGGGATGTGAAGCTCGCTTATAGAGATCCAAATATTTAATTATTTACTGCAGTCCCATCCCCAGTATAAAAAGCCTCCCTTATACATTATAATAGACATAACAACATCTTATATGGCTACATTGTCTTTTACATAATAACTAAAAAAGATGATCAAAGTGAAATGTGTGAGTAGTACCAAAAGTCAAAACATTGCGAGTAATTTGAAACAGAGGAAGTAGATGAGCAAAATTAGGAGGAGTTTTTAAAAAAAATCAAGAGCAGTTTCTTCTTTTATGGGGAGTGACCACATTTGAAAAGATAAATTTATGTGAAAGAAAGGGAGAGGTTATAATGATAAGACAGTTATGATAGAACAATTGTGAATAAGAAAGGTAATTTTTCACCTTGATAGGGGTAATTTGGGGATAGTAAAACTTATCACCGAAATGGTGCTTTCACTTTATATATAGGATCTCAAATAAAAAAATAAAAAAAGTAAACAATAAAAAAAAACTACCTAAAAAATCTCCGCTTATCCAATTTTGTTATAGCTAAAAAAATTTAATGCTAATTGCTTAGGACATTTTCATAATTATTTTTACTTAATAATCTGTTTCAAAATGTTTATCCCAATTGATTTTTTCATGTTTTCCAATGTAAGGACCCGTTTACTTCGCCTTATTTTTGCTGAAAAGAAATTATTTTTACTGAACTGAAATTAATTAATTTTGCTGAACTTAAATTATTTTTACTAGAATTCAATTTTATTTTTTTTCGAAGTGGAATTATTTTTATTGATTTTCTATTATATTTTTCCTTTGAAGTTACTAATTTTTACTAAACAGAAATTATTTTTACTAAACTGAAATTATTTTTGATTAACTGAACTTATTTTTACTGAATTGAAATTATTTTTATTAAACTGATATTATTTTACTGAATATTATTTTTTTAAACTAAAGTGAACAGGGTCTAATATTGTAATATGAATATCTTAAGTTAAACTACTGTACATATTACAAAAAAATAAATTCTAAAAATTTCTTATCTGAAAATTAAAAATCATGACGAATATAACAAGATTAGATTACTATAATTTGAAGTATAGAAATACCATTAAGGCACTAGATCTTATAATCATTAAAGCTTCGAAAAGGAAAGAATAAAAGAAACACAAATGTTTATATGTGGATGTGGTCGAGGTTACTAATAAGAGTTACTTATTCAAGGGTTACTCGTTTCGACAGGGGTTACTTATAGGGGTTAGTTATTCAAGAGTTTCTCAGTCGTACCCCGACGAAAACGCATTAACCGACTGAGTAACCCAAGAATAAGTAACCCTTAATCGACTGAAAAGTTTAAAATAAGTAACCCTTATAAGTAACTCTTGAATAATTAAGTAACCCCAGCTACACGGTATGGCCAGCCACATTGAAAAAAGCATTGTAGCTGAAAACAGAAGGAATATGTAAATAACATAGATATTACTATTTCAGGGAGATCATTGAGCATTTATTGGGGAATGAATAAAAGTTAATTGACTTATAGTTGTGCTTAAAATGAAAAAGTGTTG
Organism: Chenopodium quinoa; assembly: GCF_001683475.1. NCBI lineage: Eukaryota > Viridiplantae > Streptophyta > Magnoliopsida > Caryophyllales > Amaranthaceae > Chenopodium > Chenopodium quinoa. Next base: position 2,534,059 of record NW_018744996.1, on the reverse strand, counting down.
CAAATAATAGAAAATGGAGGAAGTGTTTAAAATCTATACATTTCGTAATAATTGCAACACTTCCTTCTTCATTCGATTTATTATAATTGCAACACTTCCTTAATTGGTAAGAACTAACTACAATTTTATTAAATCTATCTCCTACCAACCCCATTTAGGCCTTGTTTAATTCACCTTAATTTTACTTATTTCAGAAAAAATAAGCTCAGATCATATCAGAAAAAATAAGTTCAGATGAGATCAGATTAGAAAAAAAAAGTGCAGATCATATCATCATTTTATGTGCAGTTTTTTATCGCTAAATATCTTTAATTTCGTAATGAAAAAAAATTATGAAAATCACATATTAAATAAAAATACATTTTATTATGAATCTAACAAGACTCCACTTGATATATTTTTTCCGTATAAATTATCGTATATTTAAAGTCAAAGTTTGGTCAAATTTGACATTCAGATCAGATCATACTAAATCAGATCGGATCAGATAAGCAAAAATAAGGTGAACCAACCAAGCCCTTACACTACTCTTTTTTTTTTTTATCATTTTTCTCTCCTATTTACAATTAAATTTATCTCCACTAACCATACTTTACATTATAAAATTCTCTCTTTGGTCCTCCATCCTATAATTTTCCTAAAATTTTGTGGCATCCCTACTACTACGATTATTACGAAACGGATGGAGTAATACATTAACCCTTTTCTATTTTTGATGTTAAAATTAATTAATGAACTTCTAAAAAAAGCAACTCCAAAGGCTATGTTGCAAATAAAAAGAAAAGTATATAAATTTTTGAAATCATGTTAGAAAACCATGACCAATTTCCTACAAGACGAGCTACCAATCTCATCGTGTTGGATGATGTACACAACCTCCATGTTTTGATTTATGAACTTTAAAACCATAAAAACGGAAAATATTTTATATATATATATATATATATATATAAAGATAAACCACTGAACATAAGGGATCCTACTCCTCCGACAAACCAACTTGTTTGAGGCCAAAGCTTTCATCTTTGTACTGTAGTTTTTAGAGAGTATTGGGTTATGGTTATGTAGTAACTAAGTTTGACTTATTTGAGGCAAAAGCTTTCCTTTTTGTTTACAGATTAAGTCTTGGTTCAAAGAACTAGGTTTTCTTAGAAATGGTCATTTGACAACGTAAACAGATAAATTAATCAAACTAATTTATACACGTAATACCTAACCTATCGATTCTATTTTAACCTATGTTACAAATAAAATACTTCCTCCGTTCTTTTTTTATTGCATTATAGGGATTTTGGAGACAAAATTTGGTAGTGAAAAAAAAGTAAGAGAGAATCGTAAAAATACAAAATTGTCCATGTAATGTAAAGATAAAATAAAAAGTAAGGGTATGTTAGGTATTTACAATGTTAACATAAATATTTGATATTAAAAGAACAGAGAAAGTAAATAATTTTTAAAATCAAGTTAGGAAGCCTTAACTAGGAGCCACTGTATCTCATCGCCTCAATCATGTACAAACCTCCATTTTTTCATTTTTGAACTTCAAAACCATAAAATGTTTTTTTTTTTTTCCCTCTAGATCTACCACTGAACATAAGGGATGCCCAGATTCCCTACAAACCATATGAAGTTGGGTTATTTACTATCTTCCCAAAAACCTGAAAAGTTGTGATTTGAGAATAAGAGAAACTGTCTTCTGATAATCAACAGTGACATTGAGGGTGGTTGCATCTTTTAACGAAACCGATTACATACTTCTACAAGAAGGATGCAAAATTGCAAACAATTGACACAACTAATGCTACAAAACAAAGTACACAAAATGACATTATAAGGTTTTAGAGTGTCAAAATCAGGAACACCCTCATCCTTTCAGACTAGTAGAGTGTTACAACCAAAAAAAATCAGCAATCAATAAGGGAAAATATAAATGCTGAAAAACTTCTAAGAATCATCACTAACCATAGTGTTCATTTTTAATAAATCCTGTAAAAAAATAACTTATAAATGCGTAGAAATCTAAATTCCGACTTCATATCACCCTCTTCCAAGCAAAGAGTTTACAGTTACACCCAACACCCTAACTCTTCTCCAGCGCCTGTCATTTATCCCATTCAGATACTACATTTGCTAAAATAATGCAACAGAGAAGTGTATTGTTGATATGTCACCCCAACAAAGATGGGTGCGTCTCTTTAAAGTTTAAAACAAAACAATTGCACATTCGATCAGCAGTTAAGCATCTTTTATGCGAGTTATATCTTTAAGGTAATGGGCAGGCTTCCATTTTGTATTCCCCACACCAAAAAGGCAAAAATCTGTAAGGTCTGTAGAGCTCCCATGTTCCTGTTAAGGACTGCAAAGGTTTTTCAGGTCCTCATCCTTGGCATACCAATTGGGAATTATCTTGGAAATATGAGGATAAAGGTCCTTGTAAGCATTTCTGATGGTTCCTTCAGCAACACCAGTAGAAAGTGAGATATCTGTAAGAGAAGAAGTTTTTCGTGTTAGGAGCTGTTTGGTTAGACTACTGGAAACAGAGTGGAAAGAAAACATACAAGAGTTAACTCTTACCTTTTCATTTATTTGGTTCAACTATGGAAATGAATCACTAACACTTAACTGCCTTTCTTTTTGTTTAAAGAGGACAAGGGTAATTGTTACCTTAAGTTTTACAAAAGGTAACAAATAGGTGGAAACCATTACCCCATTACCCCTATGGTAATTGTTACCTAAACCTTCTAACCAAACACTTGGTAACGGTAATATTTAAATTGAATCTGTTTCCAACCAAAAAAAAAACTCTTACCAAACATGCTCTTAATACGATGAGCAAACCAACCTTAATATCCAATCTCAAATTTACATGAAATCAGACACATTTCCAGCAGAGACTCAATTAATCGTTGGTACTGTTCAAGTACAAAACCAAACTACCAAGGATGGACAAACGATCATTACATTAGGACATACAGCGTAAATATCACACGGGAAAAATCCTCAATAAGAACGATAACAGAGAAGGCCTAATCCACAAATGTTAATAATAAAAGTAGCAATTTAAGGAAAATACGGCCCTGTTTGGTTTTACAATAGCTTGTAGCTGGTTGATATAGCCGGTAATTACTACTTGAGTGTCCGTATTAACCAAAAAACTGAATGTTCAATTAGTTTCATAATCTTCTATGATCTCTTTCAAATACAACTTTTTGAGCCCAAAAAGCTCTTTCAATAATCTGTATTTACCATATCTCAAATTAACTTTTTTAAAAATGGTCAAACCTATAGTAGGGTTCAAAAAGCTAAAACCATCATTCAATTTGGATTGGTTTATACTTTTCATTTCTTCCTCTCATCAAACCCCGATATAGAGAAATCCACTTGACAGTCCGGTATACAAGACCATTCTTTTCCTTGACAAACCACTAAATCTTATACTGCACACATCAACAATTTCACCCACATCTAGTAGTAGGAAAAATCCAAAAATCAAGACTGGATACCAATAGTGGATAATCCATTCCCTATCCACAACCTAGTTTTGCTGTTTAATTATATAATGGACAAACTCGTACACTTTAAGCAACTGGACAGTCAATAGGAGCAGAATACTGTTCAAAATTCTTGGTGGTACTAAAAATTGAAATAACTCTATAACTAAAAGAGAAGTAAGCCAAAGCTCAATTTCCAACCACTACAACAAAGAAAGTGATCTTCCATTTTCCTTTGAAACCTCTCCAACAATGGAGGGATTTGATTTATTAAAAGGGGAGAAAATAGATCCTTCCAACTCTCTCCCCTTCCCTCCTTGCATTAGATAGTTAAATAAAAGGATGGTGTATCCCTCCTTTTCTCTCCTTTCCTTTCCCTCATTTCTCTCTATCCAAACATAGCAACAGTTAGAAATTGTCCATGTTACAACTTACAAATAGGCAACGAAGCAAAACTACAAAATGTTCTCACTAAATGCTTGCACGTGTTATCTTTTGAAATTTATTGATTTTGTCCCCACAAATTTTTAAATAGTCTCTGGAGCATTAACCCTTAAGAAACTGACATCTAGCAACCCATTTAGAGAGGAAGGTTGTGACACGCCTTTAAGTCTCTTTTGAAAAATATACATACAGCAATGACGCACCCACCCACCATCCCCCCCCCCCCAACACACACACACACACACACACACAAGCATCTCCCACATCTAAAATAAGTTGCATTTTAAAGGTGAACAAGATCTAACATCCAAACCCAGGATAAAAGAATCCAGGTAACTTTAGATTATGGAGTCTTAACGATTGTGTACATGCATCAATTTTCAGAAATTGCATAGTAGCAATAGCAGGTCATAATCTTCCTGGTAAACAAGTATCTGAATAGAATCCTACATGTGCACAAAAGCTTCAAAATGACATAACAAGAAGACAAACCTCGAAGGGGTTTTTTTTCCTCCGAAAGTTGGGTAATAATATATATCACTGCTGCAGCAATAGATATGGGACTTCTCCTGTATAAATTGCAAGAAAAAGAGCATGTTAGTGCATGGATGCTTATTAATTTATGTAGTGTGGTACCGATTACAAAAAAGAGGCACATGCATTCTTCCTTGTATAACACAAATGATCTTTAGTGACCTACATATCTATCAAACAGATATTACAACCCCGAAGCAGCAGAATAAATATGGTGCACCACAAACTAGACTACTCTTACAACCTTTATCCAAAATTATTTTATGTCAAGGTAAAAATAATTATTTTTTCGTGGATCTATCTGGCTGAGTATTCTTGGAGATAATATACATCCTCTATCTCTTCTGATGATTCATGGAATATACACAAACATGTATATTCACAGCCCAGCATAGCACTTAAGAGAAAATGGCTCAGTATGGGATAATAGCATACTGAAACTAAAGGGACAACATCTAAACCAGCTCATGCAACTTAATTTTATAAAATAGAATTTGGTCTTGTTGATACAGAAATACTTCGTATGATACTTCCAATAGTTTCAAACCAGTATCATGACTTAGAAATAGTTTAAGCTTTTTTTTTTTTTTTTTTTTTGACGAATAGAAATATTTTAACTTGCTAGAAACAATTCCTATTCCTATACAATATCCTTTTGTAAGAAAAGCAAACAAGATTGGACTATAATACATTAAAAGTACCACCTTATATCAATTTCTTCTGATTTCTGAACAGCTTCTTGAGCAGCCTTCATGGCTTGATTGTTCATACCAAGATTTGAACAAAAACGTCTCTGTAAGAAGTTTCAATCCCATGTCAAAAGAATATAATTAACCTCAAGACATCAAACTGAATATATATATATATAGTCATCGGGAAACAAGGTACTTACCAGAAAATCTCCAGCATGTATAGTTCCCATGCCCACTGCTTGTCCCATTTCAACCTCCAGCTGTTTCACAATGTACTCTTTTGCACGACCAATGTCTTTTTTTGAAGCTCCATTGGCGACAGAACAGATTTCTATATGAAATCCACATGTTCAATGAAGCTCAGACACAAATAAATGGTGGAAGATCCATATTTTATAAGATTCTAAGGCTGTACCCTTTACAGTCCGAGGCTTGTCCTCTTGCCGACAAGCTATGTATAGGCATGCAGCCAAAATAGCATCTTGATTTCTTCCTCTACTAGACTTCTGATCTTCTACTTTTTTGTATATCTCACTAGCTCGGTCCTGTTAAAGATAAAACAAACCATTAGAAATAATTTACAAAGGTCAAATGAAAAAGCAGCCACAAAGGTAATATTGACCTTGTATGTACAGTAAAAAGATATGTGGTTAATGTTAGTGAAAGCACTAAAACAATTTTTAAAAAACACCTCCCTATTTACAGTTATAGCTCAATAATTTTCTCACAGTAATAAGTGCACTAATAGCACAATGAAAGGGATGGCACCAGACCACTAGTCATGACCGCATCTTCACTCTTCAGGTTGAGTAATATTACTTCATCTAACCTACCGTGTTGTTTGTGAGGTATCTTATTGAAGACTTATCAAGCAAATTGCTTTTATGATAGATTTATACCCAAGCAAACAACGACTTAAGGCAATCAAAACATAAGTCTAAAAAGTAAATTAGTAAACAAAAGGAACGACCGAATTTTAAACAAATAAAAGTTGCTTTGGCTAGCCAGCGCGTTTAAAAAGCAAATCAATTCCATAAAATATTAACCAAATGAGATTGAAGTCATTACCTTTATGGTTGAAACAAGACCCAACCTGAAACAACAAAATATCCCCATTAGCCTTTAGCTTCACAATTTCAGATTCAATGTTCGAAAGCGAACTAAAGAGTAAACCCTTGATTTACAAAAAAAAAAAAAAAAAAAAAAAAAAAATGCAATCATACATATATAACATAATCAATGAAGATATTACCATGAATGATGTCATATATAGCTTGCATGATTTAAAAAGAAAGGGGGGCACAATATGCTTTAATTTGACACTTTTGGCCACAATGAAGTGCTCATGTTAGGCATGTATTTAAAGGGAGGCTTAAAAGGAGCAAATGAATTTGTTAGCCTAGATAGAGATTAGACCATAGAAACAATTCACTGGAGTTGTAAGTCTGCCAATACACAATACCATATTAAGCCAAGCAGTGAAACAGCTTTTTAGTTCCAAAACAAACCCACTTTCTTTAACATTAATTTCTAACAAAAGATCAAAAATGACAGGTCCCAGAATGATTCATGTAAGCAACCTAAGAGACATAGCCCGTTCCTTCTTTTTGAAATTTAGGCATACATAAGATTAGTAATCCATAGACAGGGAAGTGGATATTTGTTACAAACACTAAACTTGCTCCCAAATAATTTAGAGTATAACACTATTCTCCCATCTCCAATCCCATGTTACCAATATGATCCACCAACTCTTTCTCTCAATCACGTCACAATAAAGCCCAAACACCATTCATTATTCATTAGGATTTAGTACTAATCAGCGAGACCACCAGCCACAATCTCCCTTCTTTTGGGTATGATCTAAACAAAACATCCACAGAGCAACCCTAAAGGGCTTACAATAACATTAACTTCAACATTCATTGTATTCAGCAGACTGTCAATAGTGCCAACATTTATCTAAGTCTGCTTCTCCATTGCACAACCACAAACCTCAAACAAGAAAGCCAAAAGCAATCAGCCATAAACTGCTGCAGGATCATTTGAAAATAATGCAGGTTAAACACAATTTCACCTTCCAAATAAATTTAGTAAACAGAACAACGATTTTCTTCATTAAAATTTAGAAACCATTTCACCCCTACTCCTCAACTTAGTTTCATTTTCTATACAAAAAGTTATCAAGGATTCTCCCTCAATCATATCTGTACATTTTAGGAGTAAACATAAGATTTTCGCTACAACCAACAATATTACAATACCCCACGACTTAGTCTCGACAACATTATAATCACAGTACTTGTGCAAGTAATCATCTATTCAAATGCCCTACAATATCGCCACGACACAGAACAACCCAAATCAACCATTCATTGGGATCATGACCAAAAATCCAAAACTTATTCCGACAGCATATTTTTAAATCCAATATAAATTCACATTAATGTAAGGAGATGGACCAACCAACATTACACCAATACACCATAGTTTAGTCTTTTCAACCAAAAATTCACCCAACTTCACACTTTTCCCTCAGATTAACACCAAATGACCCAATAAATTTTCCAACTTTAACCCTCAAAAACAAATACTGTATATAATCCTACAACAATCAAGAACAAAAACAAACCCACCGTCTTATCAAAAAATCAACTTTTTAATTCCCTTTCAAAATAAACAATTCAAACAGCTGAAATAACAATAAGGCAATAAAAATCAGACCTATCAGCCATAGTGGCAATGGTCTTGAAGGCTTGAATAAGACCCCGATCGGGGTTCGAACCCCGATTCTGCCACCGCCCTAGCGAAGACGATAAATAATCTCCAGTAGTACCATTCGGCTTTGATATAACGGTGGACAAACCACCGTCCGATAACAAGGGGTTGGTAGGTCCACCAACACGGACCGGGTCATTATCGTTCGACTCATTGGCGAACGTTCTCCACTCGGAGGTTTCATCGATTGAGTGAGATTCCAATACGAGTCCGCACTCTGAACAAACTGTGTCACCTGCAGAATGATCGAACACTACCTCGGTGTGTTTCTTACAGTCGCTGCAAAACGCATCTCCCATTTCTCAAATTGATTCAAAATCCTAGAAATTTTCCAGAATCAAAATCTCAAATTTTGTTTGTTTTCAATTGATTTGAATTGAATGGGAATTTGGGATGATGGGAGTTTTTGCAATTAGGGTGGAAATTGGGGAAGAAGGGAAATGAGGAGAGGAGAGAGAAACTGGGAATTGAAGGGGGTATGGGGGTATTTATAGAAGGAGAGAGTGTGGGTTTGTTGGCTTGTTAGGAAAGTCATGGGAAATTGATGTGGTATTAAAAAGCGAATGAATTAATATATGTGTGGGACCTATTGAGTTGTGTTTGGGCTTGCTTCGTCTGTAATAATCGTATCACTTACCTATTATCTATTACAAAATATACATACGACTATACAAGTATTGACGATTTGTTTTACTATTTTTAATAATTTCTTCGTTTTAATGGACTCATATAATAGGAGTGAAGAGATAGAAAAAATTTATTAACTAAAAATAAAAGTGATGCAACTTAATACTTTTATTTAAAGGAAGTGATGACTTTCATCACCTCACTGGCATTGGCCACATTTATTTTGGAAAGTATACCTTTCATCAATCACATAAATTATATCTCGTGTATTAGTATGAGTATGTTCTATTGTTGTAGTTCTGCTTATTAACTACGAGTAGTCTACGAGTACTAAAAGAAGAAAAATATGCGTGGGACCTAATGACAACTATTAGAACTTAGAAGTAGTAAGCTATATGTGTTTAGAGTTTGGACCGCATGCATATGCAGGTAGCTTAGGTTTGTTACAAGTACTAATTTGTAAGTCTGTAACGGCTAACGTCATTATTACCACGTTTTTTAAAAATATCTTGCGTTCAATTTAGGTAGGCTAAATAAATTTACAAAATTGAACTAGTTTTCATTTTTTTTCTTTTTTTTTTTTCCGAAGAAACATAATTGAACCAGTTTAGTTTACTTGTTTAGCACAGTTGAGCTTGACAGATCAACTTTGACAAGTTGTGAGTTGTGCACACGGACATTACTGTGTTAAACAAGCAAACATATACAGCCGTAAGGCCCGTAACTGACTAACTGTACTAGAAGCTCTTATTGTTCAAAACTCACGTACTCGTTATTTTTATTTTATTTTTATTTTTAATTTTGACACAATCGTACTCGTTATTTCGTTAAGTGTTTATTGCATAATGCGGAGTATAGGAATGTATGATCGTATATTAACGTACTTTCTCCATTTTATAATGACAGTCTCATTTTAATTTTTTATAGTCAAACTTTTACAACTTTGACCAAACACTCACATTAATATATATAGATATACATTCATTTGAGTACGGTTGTGTTGGTTTTTATTGGTGTTATTAATGTGAGTGTTTGGTCAAAGTTTTAAAAGTCTACGGTTGTGTTGGTTGGTGGTTTCGCCAATCACACTCATTTGAGTACGCACATCACGTATCTCCTCACGCACAGCTTGCAATTCAACCATGAGTTTTTGTTGCATTTCACGCATAAAATCTTGTTGGTTCTGGTTCGAAGTCATGGTCACACCCTGGTCTAGACCGTGGCTCTGATACCAACTGATGCGGAAACTAAGTCTGGGCTAGGTGACAATTAGTTAGGTTCAAGTGTTTAGGCTAGGGTTTCAAGAGGACTCGGTGTTTGGCTATGTGTTTCGGATTTGTATTTAGTAGCTCCTAGCTCACGTGTACGAACTAGGTTAGGGATAGTTATGGCTAGAGTTGAACACTCACTCTACTAGCCACAAAAACAAGCTCACTCCGAGTGAAGCTTACAAACTCAAGTGCACGAGTTCAAGTCAACTTGAGTCCACAAGTTAAACAGAAAAGACATTAGACAAATATCTCAAATTGTTGTATTTCATTAAAGGTTGGATGATTACAAACTAGAATAAAACTTCCTTTTATAGGCTAAGGAAGCTACTTACATTATTAAGCTAAGTAGTCTTAATTAATTAAACTAGCTAATGAGCACACCAAAAGCTGTCCAAATGCATCAACCTCAAGTGAGTAACGTCCCCAAAGTGGCTGCACATTGAAGGCTTTCAATCAGCTTCAAAAGCTGTCCCTCCAGCTGCAGTTAATAGGCAGCGGGTTTCAAGGAGAACCGCTGCAAATGCATTGAATAGGCAGCGGTTCTGGCGAAAATCGCTGCTTGTTCTCTGCTTTCCCAGTTCAGGGCTTGCGGTTACACTCGTTTATTACAGCGTTTATCTTAGCTATTTAACTACTAATAAACTAAAATTTAAACATCAAAATAAGTAGTAATAACATGCAATTAAGCTAAGGAAATTTAAACTTCAAAAGAAGCATCCAAAGGGCGTGTTACTCCCTCCTTAAATGCTCCATTAAAACTGTGTAACCTCCCCCTTTGATTGCCTTGTTTAGTGCCCTCATTTCTTGCGTGTGGAATGATTAAGACCAAGAGGATATTCTTCCTCTATGCTAGGCTTTCCACGAACAAGAATCCAAGGCAAACAAGCCTTGATTAATAATCAATCCAAGTCACGCATGACTTGAATGGAGATGGAGCAAAGTCGAGCCCCATGCGTGAGTCTTTGTAGAACTTGGAACCTTGAATGAACAAACCATGGACTAAAGGGACTTGATTTTGTTGGACCTTAGAACGTGTCTGTGGACCTTTCGAACAATGCATTGGACCATTAGACTCATTAGATTGCATTGAGACTTGAACAATATCCAATTCCGAATCAATTTCATTGGGTAAAGGGTTGTCAAAAGGTTTTTTAAAAGAAAAAGTAAAGAAAAGTTAAATGTATTGTATTCTATGTTAAGATATTTTGTAGTCAATATTTAGTTTTTTTCATAAAAAAATGCGGAAAAGAAAAAAAAAAAGTTTAGGCAGAAAAATATTGAAAGAGAAGCTGACATGTGTACAATATGAGAAATAAATTATGTCAGCAGTTGTTATTTTAGTATTGATTATTATAGATGTGCACACCCCTCATTCTAATAGTTTCCGCAACAATGCACCGATAATTGAGGAAGACTATAACAACTAATGAACTAAATGATTGATGATACTGTACGAATTCAAAAGAAATATATTTTGTTATAATTTCATAAACTAATGTATCTTGCTAGTCTTGTTTAAGACTTTAAGGGAGTGTTTGGTATAAACATTGTAAGGCCCCGTTCACTTCACCTTATTTTGCTGAACTGAAATTATTTTCACTGATTAAACTTGAATTTTACTGATTAAAACCGAATTTTACTGATTAAAACTAAATTTTACTGAAATTATTTTTACTGAACTGAACTTATTTTTACTGATTTAAATATTATTTCTACTGATTATATATATATATATATATATATATATATATATATATATATATATATATATATGTAAAGTAATCTATTTTTGTAATTTATATAGTCGGCATATATCACAATAATATATTATGTCAACCATATAAATTTACATAATATTGTATATAAAAATGGTTGGCCTATAACGATAATGTATATGGACAATTTAAGAGTTTTGCAAAGAATCACTACTAGAAATAGGCCGATTTACGACGGAATTTTTCCGACGGACATGTTTTTCCGTCGTAAATTCAGACGGAATTTTATTCCGTAGGAAATTTACGACGGATTTCCTACGGAATAAAATTCCGTCGGAATTTATGGACTTTCCGTCGGAATATTCCGTCGGAAACTTAATTTTTCGACGGAAATCAAATCCGTTGGAAGTTTCCGACGGAATTTTTCATCGGAAACTTAATGTTTCGATGGGAATAAAATTCATCGGAAGTTTTCGACGGAATATAATTAAATAATTAAAAAAAAAAAAAAAAAACCCTAATAACCCAAAATTCCGCCACTCTTGCCTCATTTCTCTTTCTCTCTCTTCTCCTCTTTCCTCCTCTCTTTCTCTCTCTTCTATTTCCTCTTCTGTGTTCATCTCACGCTCCATCTCCTTTTCTTTCCTTTCTCTTTCTCCTTTCTTCTCCTTCCTTCTCCTTCTTTGTATTCTGTTTTCATCTCACGCTCCGATCCATCTCCTCTTCGTCCTCTTCGACCACCACAAGACCAGCAGCAACAACGACAACACCACCTACCACCGCAACGACACCAGCAACAACGGCAACCAACAACGACGACACATTGTAAACATTGTAATTTTTTTAATTAATTTCATAATACAATTGTATATATATTTAATTTGTTCGATTTCAAATTTTTTGTGTATTTTTTTCGGATTTCTAAATTTATTGTACGATTTGGGTGTTTTGGATTTTTTTTGTAATTTCGATTTGGTTAATTATCGATTTGATTTTTGTTAATTTTTTATTTGGTTTTTGTTAATTTTCAATTTGGGGTTTTTTTTTCGATTTTGTCAGTTTTGGTCAGGGTGGGTGGATGGGTGGGGTGGGGGGTCTGGTCTGGGAGGGGGGGGTCGGGTCTGGGAGGGGAGGGGGGGTCTGGGTGTAGGTGGTGGTCTGGGTGGGGGGGGGGTCTGGTCTGGGTGGGGAGGGGGGGTCTGGGTGTGGGTGGTGGTCAGGGTAGGGGGGTCTGGTCTGGGCTCGGGTCTGGGTATGGGTGGGTGGTGGTCTGGGTGGGGAGGGGGGTCTGGGTGTGGGTGGTGGTCTAGGAGGGGGGTCTGGTCTAGGTAGGGAGGGGGGTCTGGTCTGGGTGGGGATCGGAGGGGGGGTCTGGGTGTGGGTGGTGGTCTGGGTGGGGGGGGTTCTGGGTGTGGTTAGGTGGGTTAAGGGGGGTGGGTTAAGGTGGTGGGATAAGGTGGTGGTTTACGGTGGTGGTGGTGGTCTGGGTGGGGAGGGGGGGTCTGGGTGTGGGTGGTGGTGGTGGTGCTAGAGGTGGCAGGGCTTTTTCTTTTTTTTTCTATAGCAGATTCCGACGGAAATTCAGTCGGAAATTTTCGACGGACTTTTCGGTGGCCGGAAAACCTCTTCCGATGAGAAAATTCCGTCGAAATTCCGTCGGAAAACACTGTTCCGACGGAATTGGCCATTTTTCCTACAAAGGGTGTTTTCGACGGAATTTTTCCGTCGGAAATGACCTGTTTTTTAGTAGTGAATTATCGTATATAAAAATGGTTGGCCTATAAGGATAATGTATATGATTGTCAAATTAAATATATCAACTTTGACATGCATGCACATATATATGAGACTATTAAAATATATAGACCTTGTTACAAATAGTTGATCGTTTGAATAGATTCAAAAGCAGCGAGTTGGAGTTAACAATCTCAAACCCAAAGACTTTAGCACAATTCATGACATGCATGAAAAAAATCTGGTTAATTAAATTTTTTGGTTTGAATTATCAGTCAATTTTTTACTACGTATACATTGGTTAACTACGTGGAATTTACAAATAATTATAGCAAATATTGGTAGTTTGATTGATCATATCAAGACATGTGATATTTAAGCAAAAAAAAATATAACGACATATTGTTAGTATTGTATAGATCATGTATATATAATCATATATGAATATCATATTTCAATATCTTATTGAATTTATTGTAAATGATTAGGTATCCTATTACGATGAATTTTGTTACCTTTTTGTAAAATATAGTACTTGTATTAACCAAATATAACCGACTACAATATTATCAGTAAGACATAATATTTTATACTTGACAAAATAAAATATATATATATATATATATTTTTTATAACTGTACAATATGTGATAAAAGTGTAGACAAAAGTGATGCATAAAAAAAAATATGTGAAAGATAAAAAAAAAAATCTTGTACGACAATATTTTCCAATATATGGAAAAAATAATTTACATAAATAAATCCTAGTAAAAAAAAAAAAAGCATCAATGTACATGAACTTAAATTTGCTGAACTATAATTATTTTTACTAAACAAAAATTATTTTTGCTGAACTGAAATTAATTTTACTGAACTTATTTTTACTGAAATTAAATTATTTTTATTGATTAAAATTGATTTTTACTGAACTGAAATTAATTTTACTTATAATTATGTTTTAAGGTGAAGTGAACATGGCCTAAATGAAACGGAAAGGATTCAAATAAGTAAGGGAAAGGATAATGATAAATGTTACTTTTACTATATGTTTGGTATCCTAGTGATGGAAACAATTTGAGGAGATTGTGATTGAGTAAGGAAACACATTTTGTTTCCACTAGTTTGTCAAGGGTAATAAATTGGGGGATTTTGTTACCCTCCGAAACGGTATTTGTTACTTTTAACCCATACCAAACAAATAGAAATAAAAACACTTAATTAAATCCGTTTCTTACATCTAAAATTATTATACCTAACGCCCCCTAAGTCAATAACAATTGTTTCCATTTGTCAATTACTATAGAACAAAACTAAATAATAATACTCTAAAGGAACATGATTCCACTTCAATGGTGTATGGTTTGAATATATAGGCATGTTTGCCGTATAATCCAATCCGCATTCCTCTTTAATTTGTGGAGGCCGTAAGGTTAAGGTAGGGCAGAATACACATTAACTAGACATATATTTTAACCTTTTGTCTTAAGTTTCTTGTACTCAAGGACCTAAGACCTAACTCAAATAAGTACAAAATTAGGAAAACAAACTTAGAAAAAAGAGTAATTGTTAGAAGTATTTCTCAGGTTCTAATAATTTGAGTCATTAACGACGACTCTAATAACACTTGTTGGTAGAGGTGGGCAGCGTGTCGTGCCTCGCTGTGCCTAATAGTGGCTCGTGCCGTGCTTGATTCTTGGCGGGCCGTGCCGTGCCAGGCCACCATTTGGCACACCCCACCCACGGCACGACCCACGTGTCTGGCGTGCCGTGCCTGGTCGGGCACTGTGCCGCCCATAATTTTTTTTTAAAATCGATATATTTTCTTAAAATGGATTTAATATTTAAATAATTTTATTAATTTATGTTTACGCTTGTTATTATTATTGGTCTTTTTTTTATTATTCTTATTTTTATTATTATAGTTCTTTGTTATTATTTATGTTATTTTTATTATTAATATATTATAATTAATTTTATTTTTTATTATTATACATCTTTTTTATTATTTAGCAAAAAAACAACAATGCATATAATTAAAAAATTTACGAGTGCAAAACAAAAGAATTGATGAATAACTTATTTTATTATATGCCGGTACGATCAATCGATAATACAATAATTGGTAATGACAAAAATCATACAATAATTGATGAATAACTTAACTTTATAGCTTATTTTATTATACGGGAAACGATAATACAAAAATTAGCTATAATTAATAGTATGTAATCTTATTCTTCTTCTTCTTCTTCTTCTTCTTCTTCTTCTTCTTCTTCTTCTTCTTCTTCTTCTTCTTCTTCTTCTTCTTCTTCTTCTTCTTCTTCTTCAAGGAGGGACGTTCCTTCATCGTCGTCGTTTTGTGCATAAGTACGATCTTGGGAGCGAGTTTCGGCATCCAACCAATCCTTGAAACAACACACATTTCAAGTGCTTTGGATTTTAGACTTATTCTTCTATCGTCTAAAACCCTTCCTGACGCACTAAAAGCTCTTTTGGAGGCAACGGAGGAGACTTGGATAACAAAAATATCACGAGCCATTGCAGCCAAAATTGGATATTTCGTGCTTTGTGTTTTCCACCAATCAAGGATGTCGAGGCCGTACTTCTCTTTGTCGTCCATGCCTTTCATGAAGTCGTAACTTAAGTACATTTGCAACTCCGAAACATCACTTTGTGTTATCCTAGATGATGATTCACTACCTGAAAAACTTAGACATCATGTTAGCAGCTTGTGTAAATAAATCTTTGGCCCTTTCACTTACATTTTTGGATGGTTGAGAAGGAGCAAATCGAAACACTGTTCCATATTTTGATTCATAAACTCTATATAAGGCAAAAAAATTGATTGGTCACATTAGTTTTATAAGATTCAACATTATCTTCAAAATTCATGCATTGAAAATAAATATCAATTAATAAAAATGTGCCATCATACTTTGCCTTGGATCTAATATAGAAGAAAAAATATAAATCATAGGAAGAGTAGAGTAATATTTACGCCATTTTTCCTCCATTGATGGAAGATATCCATCGTAATCGTGTTGTGATCGGTGTTCAGCGAAAAGTTGTGTAAGTAAACATGCATTGCTAAGAAAAGAATGAGCACAAGGATTATAAACAGAAGAAAAACAATGTGTCATACTATATAATAATTGTAAAAACTGCATATATTTTTCACAATTAGACCAATCATCATCTAGTAAGCAAATTGTGGAGATTTTTAATTAAAAAATTGTTAATGGACCCTTGTACTCGATTGCCATACTCAACATATCATAGGTGAAGTTCCACCTAGTTGCACAATCCGTTTTGATTTTAATAGCCTTTATCCTTTGTTGCTTACAAAAAGCTTTCCATTCCTGAAATCTCATGTTAGAGCTGTTAATAGACATAATAGCATTTCTAAATTTGTGATAAAATGTACCAATTGCTTGTGTTCCATCCTTCACACACAAGTTAAGAATATGACAAATGCATCTAATATGAAGTGCATCTCCATCTACTATTACATCGTTCTATTGTACTTTAACTAAATTTGCACTAAATGTCATAGAAGTTGCATTATCAAAAGTCATAGACATGATTTTGGGCCTAAGATTATTATATGCATCAATAGCTTGCTTTAAATGATGAGAAATATTAAGACCGTTGTGGGGGTATTCAAGTATTTTAAAATAAATAATGCGGTTTTGTAATAATCAATCATTATCCAACCAATGACAAGTCACACACTCACACAAATAGTGGATATCAGTAACCACTATCCCATGCATCCGCGGTCAAAGAAACTCTACAACTAAGATTACTTAATTCATCATATAACTTCAATTTGTACTCTTGAAAAAGATTTCATGGCAACCAAACGAACGGTTTTTTCTAGAGATTTATTTGTGTTGGGGTTGTAGTGCTCGATTAATGTAATTGTTAAAGAGATCATTTTCGGCGAAAAGAAAAGTTTGTTCGGCATGTATTAACATTCTCCCAAGTTCATCCCTATCTCTCTCATAATTGTAAGTGAACCCATGTGGATGGAATTGAGAAATTTTGGGTTGAGTTGGATCACTAGATGGTTCACCACATTTGCGGACATGTCTACTTAGGTGTTGTCCCGTCCCTCCCTTGGTTTCGGCCGAGTAAATTTTGTTACATGTCTTACACTTTGCTTTGGTTCCATCTCTACTTAAGAAAAAATGATTCCAAACATTACTCTTTCGGTTGGTAGCGACAAATTCCTTTTCGGTACACCTTTGGTCTAATGTGTTTGGATTTTGGGTGTTTGAAATTTGGGTGGATTGTTCACTTGACCCGGCGACATTTGTTTGGCTATAAATGAGGTGAGAATTGGTTTTGTTGAAATCCCGAACTAGACATATTCCAAGGAGACATATTATCAAATTGTTCGAATCCTCCCATAGTTTAGGGATGGAAGAAGGGGGTGCAGTGGGAGTGTTCGGAATGGGCATGTTAGGGGAGGGCATTGAAGTGTTTGAATTTGGTAATTCCCTACTAGTACTAGTACGTTTTGACTTGGCTTTCCTAAAGGATGAGGAAAGGTACGGGTTTGATGCCATGATTAACAACAACAACAACAACAACAATAACAACAACAACAACAATAGTAACAATAATAATAGTGATAGTAGTAGTAGTAGTAGTAGTAGTAGTAGTAGTAGTAGTAGTAGTAGTAGTAGTAGTAGTAGTAGTAGTAGTAGTAGTAGTAGTAGTAGTAGTAGTAGTAGTAGTAGTAGTAGTAGTAATAGTAATAATAATAATAATAATAAATTAATAACAATAACAATAATAATAATAATAATAATAATAATAATAATAAATTAATAACAATAATAATAATAATAATAATAATAATAAATTAAAATAAAATTGAGTTAGATCTACAACGACGCTTCGATTGCTTTCCACTAATTAATTTCTTAAACTTATAATTTTTTTTTATTAATATTTATAATTGAGAGAATTAGAGGATTAAAGATTATATGAGAATTTTTTTTTTTTTTTTTTTTTTTTTTGGAGAAGTGGAGATTATAATTAAGAGAGTAAGGAATGAATTAGAGAATAAAAGATTTGAGAATAGATGAGTTGATGAATTGTGGAAAAAAAATGGAAGATGGAATGAAGTATTTATAGAGAAGGGGATGAAGTAGCCGTTAGAGACTTAGATGGGAAAAATAGTCGGTAATAGAGCCGTTAAAAGAGCTGTTGCAATTTTGTAGCCGTTGGAGAAGAGACGTTGAAAGAGCCGTTTTTTGCACGGGTCGTGCCTGGCGTGCCGCATGCCGTGCTGGGCCGTGCCGCGAGCCGTGCTGCGGGCCAAAGTACCGTGCCGCCCGCAGGTTCGTGTCGTGCTCGTGCCGAATTTAGGTGTTCACGGCACGACCCACGGCCCACTCCTCAGTCACCGTGCCGGGCCACCGGCGGGCTCGTGTCGTGCCTCCCGCGGGCCAGCACAGCCCATGCCCAGTTCTACTTGTTGGTTTAAAATTTTACTTTGATTAATACTAAAATCAGCAAAAAAAATGTATTGATACTAATAAATCATTTTACCATGAATGTCAATAATATTTGGTGATACGTTAAAGCAACATGATAGATGTTATAACAATATATTGACCAACATGTCAATTATACCTGTAGTAAATAAGTCAACATGTTAATTTGACGAACATCAACAAAGTTGTACCGTTATAACTTTGTTGACATAAAAAAAATGTACCAATTTGTCAAAAGTAGAGGATTAAAAACATTTCCAATTTCCCAAAATGGGAATAAACTCAATCAAACAAAAACTTCTTCCATTTTTTCTTTTTTAAATGTTTCAACTTTTATAAACACTATTTTTTTCGTTGATTATTTTTTATGATATATACTCGTCGAGTTGTAATCATGTATTTTTTTTGTTTATTAACGGTAAGATATGGGGGGATTCTCCTCTTATCACAGGAGGAGGAGATGAGGAGTCGAACCTAGGTCACACCCGGGAAAGATGAAGGGACTAATCATCCCTTCACTCCTCAAGTTGTAGTAATGTACTTCTGTGTAAACTCATCATTAAATTCGTATTCTTCATAGTTTAAATTATGTACGACAAATACTCCCTCAGTTTCTAAATAGTTGACATGTTTGACTTTTTTTACTATTAATACGGAGTATAACAACTTTGATCATCGTATTTTAGTATTATATAAAAAATAAATTTTATCATGAAATATATTGTTAAATAGATATTAGTATAAAAATTCATAATATTAAAATATTTTTAATATTTTTTACTAATATTTAATCATATGTATCTGAAGTTAAATTAATACATTGACATGTTTGTCAACTATTTAGAAATGGATAGAGTAAGAGAATAGAAACATTACAGAGTACTACTAAAAATAAACGGAGGAAATAACTATGACCGTTGTATGACTGGTCACATCAGAGTATAATTCTGATACCCAAGAAGTTGTTGTACTGGCCTTCTAATGGTTATCCGCAGCAATAGGCCAGTGTCCAATGTTTCAGCTTTAGAAATATGCTCTATGGCGTCCTTAAGCCCAATAATCTCTTTTAGTCCAATAAGACTATTTCTTATGTCTGATATTTCGTTGTTGTTTTTAGGGGCAATAGACACTTGGACCAAATATATACTACGAAGGTATTACTTTTTCTGTTTCAAATTAGATAATGTTTGACTATGTGCACTATTCATATAATTTACTTTGACTTTGCTTGTGATTTTGTGTTGAAAAAAAATATAGTCATATGGGGTCTTTGTCTCAATATCTATTTTTCAAATATCAAATCTTTATAAATATTGCTAATATGTAATCAAGAATATTTGCATTAGAAAATATTGCAAAAGTGCCTAAATGAAATGCATCGTCTAATATGAAACAGAGGAAGTACTAACTAAAATCCTTTAATTTTTCATGTGTTGTACCACGGCACTATAGGCTATAGCAACTTGTAGTAAGATAGTTTTTATTTTTAATTGATGTTTACATATCTTGATCATCCGACACTATTTCCTTTGGTTTTTTTTACTAGTACATGCAATACTTTTCTTTTCATGATTATCGATACATTATTTCATTCGCTAATATCTATACTTATTAATATCAATGTGTAAAAATTATAAATATTTGATGATGAAATAGTAAGTATAATTCAAGAATAATCTAACAAAATCTCACATGACTACAGTTTTTTTATTTTTAATTATATATGAATCGTCAAAACTAATCAAAGTAACATATAAATAATGTAAAAGTCAAAATATTGCGTATAAAAAAAAGAAAAATTTAACAACAACGAACCAACCTTTAAATATTTCCAAAATAAACACAAGTTTGTATTTTTTTTTCCTCCCATATTAAACCAAAATGACTTGTGACCTGAACAACCAGTCACTTTTTTATTTTGCTTTAATTACCTTTTTTAAATCAACAAAATAAAATATAAATAATTAAAAAAAAAAAAAAAAACTCAGACCCCACCAACTCCTCTTTTCCCCCACCATGAAACCACTTCAACTTCTCCCATATCTCCTTTTTCTCCTCCTCCTTCTTCTTCCCTCCCAATCTCTCCCCTTTCCGCCACCTCCAACCACCCTCATCCAGTGGCGTATCCAGGAATTCCGAACCGTGGGTTCGTTCGAAATCTTAAAAAAAAACGATGATCATATATTGATTAAAAATTCAATACATAAATTCAAATTTTTATTACAAATGGATGGATTACACACTAAAAAAAAAAAACTACAAAAGCATTCTTCGAGTTTTCATACTTTGAAAGCGTGCTAATACATCATCATCACTAACTCTTGCAAATAAGGCTCTCTCAAGATAAGTAACTAAACTATCATTCAATAGTTGATCACCCATACTATTCCGCAACTTATTTTTTACATAAGTCATTGATGAAAACACTCGTTCCACGCTTGCAGTCGCCACCGGAAGGATCAATGCTAGTCTTATCAACAAGTAAACTAATTTGTAAGAAGTATGCTTATTTGTTTCAACAAGCATCATAGAAAGCTCATTAATACCCTTCAAGTCTCCAAACCTTGCATCTGTACGCATGTCATTAATATAGAAACCAAGTTCATGACGAAGAGCAGTCATTGTCATGTCATTAGTTGGAAACTCTTCGGGATATAACTCGGCAAGTCTCATCAACTTTTGCTTATCAAATGCCGCAAATGAATTTACCGGATTTAAGCATGACATACAAATAAGCAATTCCATATTTTTCTCATCAAATCTATTATTGAGCTCTTGGAGTTGTAAATCAATGACACTTAAATACATTTCTACCCGAAAACGATGAAGATTTGTCACTTTGGCAAAGAAGCGTTTTGATCTTCCACGAGGAACATACATATCATCCATATTAGGAGCTTCCACATTATGTTTAGCACAAAAAGAAAGCACAAGATGCAAAAATTCTTCCCACCCATGGTCCCTCATTTGTTGCAATTGTTCCTTAGTCAACGTAACAAATGACATGGCATTAACAATATCTTGGTCTCCTCTTTGCAAAGCTTGACACAATTTATCAGTTTGCCCAAATATTTCAGACATCAAATGTATCATGAAAACAAACTCAAAGGATTCAAATGTAGACATAACAGTGATAGCCTTTACACGATCATCCTTATAAAGCTTATTTGATCCAACCTTCTCGAGAACTTTGACAATAGTAGCATATAATGAGGTAACATTTGAAACAGTTTTGTAGTGTGACCCCCACCTAGTATCACCAGGCCTACCTAAACCAAGTTCTTGGTTTAAACCTTGCCCACTTTCAATTTCCCCTAGATCTAATGCTTCTAGAACATGTTGAGATTGTATTTCTCTTATCATTTCCCTTCTCTTACAAGAAACACCAATAATATTCAATAAAATAGCAAGTTGGTCAAACAACCAAATACAATCATCATTATCCTTAGCAACAGCAACAAGGGTTAATTGAAGTTGGTGAGCAAAACAATGAATATAATAAGCTTGTTTTGTTTCATTCATGATCAAAGTCTTCAAACCGTTTATCTCACCCCTCATATTACTAGCACCATCGTAACCTTGTCCACGAACTCTAGACAAACTCAATGAATACTCCATAAGCAAAGACTCAATTGCACTTTTTAGTGACAAAGCAGTGGTATCCTTAACATGTACAATTCCAAGAAACCTCTCAGTTATCTTCCCTTTATTATTCACATAACGCAAACAAAGGGCCAATTGTTCCTTTTGAGATACATCACTAGATTCATCTGCTAGTATTCCAAAGTAGTCATCCCCAATATCATCAATGAGAAGTGTTTCGGGGTTTTCTGATGTCCTGCGGGAGAGTTACAACACCGAGACTGGAACCGGACGCCTGTACCTGCAAAACAACGAAGACTCCTTGTGGTAGGAGCTCCGCCTCCAACGGTCAAGTTAGTTCTTGTATGAGGAGTAATAAGTGCGGAAATTAAAGTGATTGGGTCTCTCTAGGTGAGAGTGTTTAATGTGAGTAATCTGATTTCTCTCCCCCCTTAATGATGATTAAGAGAGGTATTTATAGCCTCGGGAAACGTGCCAATCTAGGTTTAGGTTAACCTTGGGCTGATTGGGCTTCCCTCGGAAGTTGGGCCTAGGTGGCCGGTTTTCCCATTTGGCATGGGTGGACACGTGGCGTGTCTCAATTGGTCCGTAGAGGACATATCTGTGATTGACACGTGGCAGGCTCCTATTGGCCCACGTGAAGGACACGTGGCGGAACCTGGTTGGTCCACTTGTCAGACTGCGATAGGTGGATAAAAATCCCCTAATCATTTGCCCCTCACAGGTGGCACGTGACTGGTCACATGTCACCTGTGACAGGTGTCGCATGGTGACAGGCGACGGCCTGCTACAGGTGTCACCTTGCAGATGGCCGAGAGATTTTCCCGCCCAAATTTTTAATTTGGAAGCGACCCTTCGCTTTCTCACTTTGCCTATATAAGGAAGTGCTGACTTTGGTCATTTTCACATTTGAGAACTTTGCGAGAGAACATTCGGACCCCTGAACTTGCTCTGACACTTTGGACTTTTTCTGCCTACCGCCTGCTCTGACAAGCCGTTTGCAAAGGATTTCAGAATTTCATCAATCGTCATTCGTTCAGGTAACCGTCGGTTCTCTTACTCTTAATTTTCTTGTTATTATTTTTTGAAATGGCACCATGGAAGCACACGACACGACCTAAGTTAGTGATCAGCCGGTCACCGGGGACGGCTGAATCTAGGACTAGGAGTGCCGCCTGCCCTTTTCTGGACCCATCTTTGCCCTTTATACAAAGTCCGACTGTATCTGTGTCTATGCAGAACGTGATGGCCAGAACAAAAAAGACTGCTAGGATCTCAAACTCGGACGGCTCCTCCCAAAGGGTACCCATCAGCGAAACATCTGACCAGGCGCCAGATGTAGAAGTGAAACAAGGCGGCTGCCAAGCCGACCGTTCTGAGGGAGGGGCCAAGGCGGTCCCTACCCATTTAACCGTTGATACGCCTAACTTTTCTCCTCCTCCTTCTAAGGGAGAGCAGGCGGGCCCCTCTGGGAGAGGGAAGGAGTCGTCCTCTTCGGACTCGTCAGAGGACGAGTCCGAGTCCAGCTCTTCTGGCCACGCTTCTCCAGGCTCAGAAGAAAGAAACAGCCGCCTACAAGAGGCGAGGCTTTCTCATGCAGTGGAGAAGGGGGCCAATTGGGCGGAACCGTCCGCCTCTTACCGAGAGGAAAACACCCCCTACTACTGCACGGTACCTCGGGGCCGGATCACGGGCATGCAAGACAAAGTGGAGAGCTTTATAGCTAACCACAGAATGGGCCCCGGATTCTTACTGTTCGTGCCGGATCCAGAAGACACTATCGTCTGGCCGGCTGGTACCAGCTACGATGACGGCTGCTTTGGCTGCTATGCGGCGGCCATCAAAGCTGGATTGCGCTTCCCATTACATCCAGCTGTTCAGCGGATTTTAGATGGGTATGATTTGGGGTTATGGCAGTTAGCCCCCAACTCTTGGGTAAACGTACTCGGCTATGTGGCCGGGTGCGAAATGTACGGGGTGGAGCCAAGCTTTGAGGCTTTCGCCCACATGAACTATCTCAGCCGGACCCCTAAGTCAGGCGGTACCGGCTGGTATCAAATAACAAGCCATAGGGGCTACCTCATGACGAGAGGTAAGGCGAACAAATGGAAGGATTGGCGGAACACCTTCCTCATCATTGAGAGTTCAGACAAGGAGCTGAACAAACGCTTCAACAAGTGGAACAGGAATCCGCCTCTTCTTGCAGGCGGTCACAGCTTGCCGCCTGTTCCCCCAAAGGCTAAAAAAGAGATCCTAGACAAAGGACTCTTCAAAGTAGAGACTAGGGTGAACTCTACTTCAGGGGTACGAGAGCAAGTACCCCTAAACTGCGTCCCGAGCTTCAAGTGGCTCTATGACGAGTACTTCTTGGCCGCCTGTGGCCTTAGCAGTCGGTGCTCTAGAGGTAGCCGGCCTGACAAATACTCTGTTTTTTCACGCCTTGTTTACTTGAGATTTTTACTAACTTTGCTGTTTAATTTTTGCAGCTGACGCCATGAGCAAAATAACAGCTTCCAAGACTGCGGCGGCCATGTTGCGGGCCTCTCTCATGCAACAGGCGAGTACCGACTCCCCCAACAAGGGGGCACCCTTGGTGGGCTTCGAAACTCTTCCTCTTTTAGGAGTTGTTGTCTTATGCATATACTAACCCTTTTTTTTTTTTTTTTTTTTTTTTTTTTTTTTTTTTTTTTTTTTCAGTCGGGCACTCCAAGAGCTTCCTCCTCGCAACAGCCGGACCCCAAGGCCCGGAGGACGACTGTTGCAAGCTCTCCTGGGTCTTCCAGGAAAACTGTGGCGGCTGAGAAGCAGCCGGCCTTTTCTTCTAAAACTCCGGCGGGGCCGCCTAGAAGTATGGACAATTACTTGTAAAAACTTTCACTTGCTTCCTTCTTGACTAGGTCTAACTTGCTTTTTTACTCTTGATGCAGCCGGCCCTCTGGAGCCTGACTTGGTAGAGGTAGCCAAGTCCATGATCAAAGCAGTTCCTCCATCTGAAAGGGAGGCGGTCAGGGGTGTCGGCACCCTTGACCTTGATGGGATTGCAGGGGTCCTTGCTGAGGTAATCTTGGCATTTTTTGAGTATTTGAATTCCAGGACGCCTGTTATCTTGTTTGTAAACTGACGCCTGTTCCCTTTTTACTTAGGCCCTGCTCCGAGTGAACGGCCTTCGCAAGCCGCTTGATCGGAAAAACAAAGAGGTAAAGGCTGCAAAAGCTATGGCCGCCTCTAACTGTGATAAGGCAATGTTTCAAATTGCCCAAAATGAAGTTCTGACAATTGATATTCTTTATTATCAGGCGCAGGCTGCCGCCGCTATCCGGGCTGAGTTAGAGGCGGCCCAGAAGAGGAACAGCGAGCTGGAGGCGACCGTCTCCAATCTCAAGGCCGAGCTTAAACCTCTCCGCCAGAAGATGCTGTCATACGAAGCCATGGAGAAATCTTTGGCTAACGTAAAGGAACGCCTGGTGACCCAGGAGAAGAGTCTAACTGAAGAGCTCTCGGAGAAGGCCGAGCAAGAGAAAAGAGAGCTCGTCCGAGAGATGATGGAGGACTCTTCCCAGATCCAGCGCATGACCTGGAGCCGCCTCTTCCCCAGTGCCGACTTTGCCTCGTGGGAAAAAACATACCGCCAGTGCTCTGAAACATATAATCAAGAGATCCTGGCGGCTGCTGAGGACGAGGCATTGGAGGAGGCCTTGGATGGGGATGAGCAGCCGATAGTGGCGCTTGTGCCACTTGGGGACAAGGCATCGAAAAAGGATGCAGCTAAGGCCGAGTCTAGCAAGAGGAAGGCTGACCAGGCGGACGCTGCTAATGCTGAAGACTTGCCCCATTAAGCTTTTTGTATTTTTCCACGGCCTGCGTGCCGTTTGCTTGTATTTACCCGGCCAGGGGGCCGGGGTTCTGAATATTTCTTCCTTTATTAATGAAATCAATGAAATCACTTTTTTGAATAAAACTTGTCTAAGTGTTGAATATTTGATATTGCATTGTACACTATACCGACTGTTTTGCATGGCCGATTGTAGACAGGTACGGATGGTCCGCCTTTGCCCCTGGACGACTGGTTGTCTGTTTCCAAGCTGGGCAATCAGTCGGCCATTTATTCAATCAAATAGGAACGTGGTTCCTTGTTATGTTTTCCGGCTAGAGACTCTAGGCCGTCTAAGCCAACTGTTCAATATACTAAGTTTGGTACTTAGTTTATTTTGTTAAGAGATGTAGGTTCGCCTGTTTGGTTACAGACGGCAGTCTTAAGTTTAGACAACCTAGTAAGTAGTAGACGAGTACCTCTGATTACCAAAAAACAGGCGGACTCCTAAGTTTGAGAGTGACTGAGTTAACATGGGAGTTACTCAGTCTCTGTCACTGTCTAGCTTGAGTAGTAGAGGTATCAGGCGGCGTAGGCCGGCTGATCCCCGTGATTCGCCAATATTTGTTGGCTATTAACCCAAGTAGTGTTAACCCAGCAGGAGTAGTGGTTTGAGTGCCCCTGTTTGCCAAAAAACAGGCGGTCCACTAAAACCTTTTAGGCTCCATACCTTTTAGGGAGTGACTATGAGTTAACGTTGGTGTTACTCAGTCGCCGTCACTCTTGGTTGAGTAGTAAAGGTACCAGGCGGCTGAGGCCGGCTGAACCTTTTGATTCGCCAATGTCTGTTGGCTATTAACTCAAGAGGTACCCCCTGCATTTATCCCAAGTAATACAGGCGGTCATCCGACTCAGATGTCAACTGCTACCACTGGTTTGGTTAGTGATAGAGTTATCCTTGTCTCAAAAACGGCTACGTGGTTGCCCTTGGGGACAGTCGTATAGGTGCCGTGTAATTAGTTTATAGAACAATGTTCCACCCAAAAGGGAGCTGCTCTCTGCGACGAATTTCATCCGGATGGATGCCGTCGGACGCCTGCTATAATGTTGGGACAGGTCGAATTGAATTTTTATATTTCGATCAGTTGGCTTGACGCCTGGTCTGATCATGTTTTTTGATAGTTCTTGGTGAACTGTATTATGTGAGGGTAGCCGACCATAAAGGTACAGGCGGCATGCCCCTTTGAAGAAAGAGTAAAATACTCAATGGAGAGTAGCCGACTGTAAAGGTACAGGCGGCATGCCCCTCTGAAGAAAGTAAAATACTCAATGGAGAGTAGCCGACTGTAAAGGTACAGGCGGCATGCCCCTCTGAAGACAGTAAAACACTCAATGGAGAGTAGCCGACTGTTGGTCAGTTGGCATGCCCTTCTGAAGAAAGAGTAAAATACTCAATGGAGAGTAGCCGACTGTAAAGATACAGGCGGCATGCCCCTCTTAAAATAAAAATGAAAATAAACATGGAGAGTAGCCGACTGTTGGTCAGTTGGCATGCCCCTCTTAATACAAAATTGAATAGTAGTCCTTGACTTTACATTTTTTCAAAAGAAATATTTCTTAAGATTATCTACATTCCAGGTTCGAGGCAACGGTTGGCCGTCTGGTGTTTCCAGACGGTAGGTACCGTCCCTGACCTCTTCATAGATTCGGTAGGGTCCTTCCCAGTTTGGAGTTAATTTGCCAGACTCATTAGCCCTACCAACTGATTCCATTTTTCTAAGTACAAAGTCCCCCACCTTGAGTGGACGCCTGTGCACTCTTCGGTTGTACGATCGAGACATTCTCAGGCGGTAAATCTCATGGCGTAAGACAGCATTGCCTCTCTTTTCAGGGAGTGAGTCTAATGCCAGGCGCATGGCTTCCCAGTTTGCCTCTTCGTCATATAGCATTACTCGAAGAGTCGGCTCGTAGTGTTCTATTGGAAGAACAGCTTCCGCACCATAAGTTAGGAGGAATGGAGTTTCTCCAGTCGCCCCTTTTTCAGTCGTCCTAATGGCCCAGAGAACATGTGGTAGTTCATCCGCCCATAGGCCGCCTGCTCGTTCAATCTTTTTCTTCAGACCGTCTGAGATGATTTTATTAAAGGCTTCTACCTGGCCGTTTGCTTGTGGACGACCGACGGATGCAAAGTAGTGTGCAATTCCTTGGTCACCCAACCAGCTTTTGAGAACAGGCGTCTCAAATTGGGGACCATTATCAAAAACCATAGACATGGGGACCCCGAACCGAGTGATGACATTTCTCCAAATGAATGAAATTACATCCTTCGTCTTGATTCCCTTAACAGCCTCCGCCTCTACCCATTTAGTGAAGTAGTCGACGGCAACAAGTATGTATCTTCTTCCGCCTGTAGCAGGCGTATATGGACCCAGAATATCCATGCCCCACTTAGCAAACGGTAGGGGGCTATGAATGGTGGTGAGGTCAGTAGCCGGACGGTGAATTAATTTGCCAAACCTTTGACACTTATCACACTTTTTCACCATCTCCATAGCATCAGCTTCTAAGGTGGGCCAGAAGTAGCCCTGGCGCCTTGCCCGTTGAGCAAGCGTCCTTCCACCTATATGTGAAGCACAGTAACCAGAGTGGAGATCGTCTAGTATCTCTCGCCCCTTTTCTGGAGTAACGCACTTTAAGAAGGGTTGTAGGTACCCCCTTTTGTGAAGTTCTCCCTTTATCATTTCAAAATTGGTGGCTCGTCTTTTCAGCACTGCCGCCTGTTGATGATCATCCGGCAGGGTACCGTTTGTCAGATATGCCCTGATTGGATCCATCCAGGTTGAGCTTCTGTCTAAGATTCCAATAGGGTCTCCCTCAATGCTTCTCTTCTCCACTACTTCCCAAAAAACGGTTCGAGGAGTATCACAGGAGGCGGATGATGCTAATTTTGAAAGTGCATCCGCTTGGTTATTCTCTGATCTCGGCACTTGGACCAGATGGAAATCCTCAAGGGAGCCGACTGCTTGACGGACCGCCTGTAAATACTTGATCATGGCCGGATGGGTCGCTTCGTATTCTCCATTGTACTGACTCACTATTAATTGTGAATCGGAACAGGCGTCTATGTTTCTTGCCCCTGCCGCCTTGCACATGCGGATTCCGGCTAGTAAAGCTTCATATTCTGCCTCATTGTTTGAAGCCTGAAAACTGAAGCGTAAAGCATACTCGTACCTGTCGCCCTCTGGCGACTGACATATGACGCCTGCTCCACAACCATTTGAAGTAGAGCTTCCGTCCACATATACCTTCCAGACTTGGTCTGAGGCTTGAGAATCAGGGGGACGAGTCATCTCAACAATAAAGTCAGCAAAGGCTTGCCCCTTCACTGCTTTCCTAGGCTTGAAGGTAACTTCGAGGCTCTGTATTTCTATGGCCCATTTGATCATTCGGCCCGACGACTCCATTGTGGTCAGTGGCCGCTTGATTGGTTGATCTGTATACACGACGACTGCATGCGCCAAAAAGTAAGGCTTTAATTTTTTAACAGCCATGAAGAGTGCAAGGCCAAACTTCTCCACTAAGGGATACCTCAACTCGGCATTTTTCAGCACATGGCTGACAAAGTAGACCGGGAGCTGACAGCCGTCTCTTTCAGCAAGGAGAACAGCGCTTAACGCATGATCAGAGACGGCCAGGTACATGTAAAGTACTTCTTTGGGCAAAGGGCTGACTAGCCTCGGCAAGGAATGCAAATGAACTTTTAATTTTTGGAAGGCCGTTTCAGCATCCGGCCCCCATTCAAACCTTGCCTTCTTCTTAATTGCCTGGAAAAAGTATAGGCATTTGTCGCCTGATCGACTTAGAAATCTTCCCAAGGCCGCCAGACAACCTGTTAACTTCTGAACCTCTCGGACGGTACGGGGCGACTGCATGTCTATGACCGCCTGCACCTTCTCAGGGTTCGCCTCTATTCCTCTCTGATTAATGAGAAATCCGAGAAATTTCCCAGACTCAACTCCAAAGACACATTTCTTGGGATTGAGCATGACATGGTGCCGCCTGAGTGTGGCGAAAGTTTCTCGGAGGTCCGACAGATGATCTGTTTGAAGTTTAGACTTGACAATCATATCATCAATATATGCCTCGACATTTCTCCCAATCTGATCAAAGAACACAGTGTTTATCATTCGTTGGAAGGTGGCCGGGGCATTCTTAAGACCAAACGGCATGACCGTGTAACAGTATAACCCTTGATCAGTGACGAAGGCCGTCTTCTCCTGATCCTTCTTCCATAAAGGTATTTGATGGAAACCAGAGTAGGCGTCCATAAAACTCATCAAAGCATGGCCGGCTGTTGAGTCGACCAGGCTGTCAATTTTAGGCAGAGGGTAACTGTCTTTTGGGCACGCCTTATTCAAGTCTGTGTAGTCTACACACATTCGCCAGGTACCATTCGGCTTTTTAACAAGCACAACATTTGCAACCCAGTCTGGGAAATAACATTGCCGAATGAATCCTACAGCAAGTAATTTTTTAACTTCGGCGACTGCCGCCTGACTTCTCTCTTCGCCATGGTTCCGCTTCTTCTGCCTTACCGGCTTCTTTTTTGGATCCACAGCCAGTTTATGTACCGCCAGCTCAGGACTAATGCCTGGCATTTCATGGACTTCGAATGCAAAGATGTCCTTGTATTCTTTCAACAGATTGTGAAAGTCATCACCTAGGACCCCTAGAGCAGTCGTCCCAACTTTGACTGTTCTGTCAGGACGAGAGACATCTAAGATTAGGTCCGTATGCTCACCAGCCGGCTGAGGGCGGAATTCATCCGACCGTTCCTCTGCCATTGACTGCTATTTTTTATCATTTCTTGCGGCCCCCATCTGGGATGCCTTCCTTTTCTTGCCGCCTGCTTCTTGAACAGGCGCATTATCCTTGACATTGTCAATCTTTCCTCCACCGGACCCAGCGGCCATAACAGTGGGCTTGACATCCGAGAGATAGCATTCTCGTGCCATCCTCTGATCTCCCCTTAGGGAGCCGACTGTTCCATTGTCCCTCTCAAACTTGAGCAACATAAGAGATGGGATTATTACGGCCTTGGAATTATTTAGGGTGGGTCGTCCCAGAATCATGTTGTAGGCCGAGAGTTCTTCTACCACCAGGAACCGGACAACCATGTGTCGTCCTTCCCCTTTTTCACCCAGGAGGATGGGTAGATCTACTCGTCCTACAGGGTGGACGACTCCTCCTCCAAACCCTACTAACGGGTGGGAGGCCGGATGTATACAATCAGTTTTGTACTTCAATTTTGACAGACATTTGCTGCTGATAAGATCTGAGGAGCTTCCGGTATCTATGAGGATTCGGCCAACTCTCTGATTGGCCACTTTACATTCAATGACGATAGGGTCGTCATGCGGCCCCCTGACCCCTCCTAGATCTTCTTCAGTAATGACAATCTCAGGAAATGAAATTTTGGAGGGCCGTTCTGGGTGAACAGAATTTACATCTAGCCGCCTGATATTGTCTTTATTGCCCCTAATAGTGGGACCTCCTCCTGCGAAGCCGCCTGCAATAGTGTAGACGACTGCATCATCTGTATCAGAGCTGTCGGCCTGTTGATTCTTTTTGGCCGACTGTTTTTTCGAGGAAGTGCTCCCCGTGGATTTCTTGACATAAGAGTCCAGATCTCCTTGCTCAGCCAGGCGGTCTAGGTACCGCATGAGACTGATGCATTCGTTGGTGTGATGACCAACATCTTCATGATAAACACAGAATTTATCTTGGTTCCGGTTGCTTGCAGAACCCTTCATGGGGACCGGCTTCTCAATAGAGATCCGTCCCTTGATTTCTTTTAGGATAGTTTGGCTATCCTTGCTAAACGCATACTTTGGGGAGTATGGTTTGAATTCTTTTTTCTTCTTCTGGGCCGGCTGTTTAGAGGAATCAGCCGCCCAGACCTCTTTTCTCTTCTTTTCATTGTTTGACGACTGTATCTGCCGTCCCTCTTTTTTGTCGAACCTTTTTCCGTCCGACTGCTTCACTGTACTACAAAGATCAGTTGCCTGTATATAGGCTTCTGCTTCAATCAAGGCCTCCTGAAGAGTCGCCACCCTCTTTCGAACCAGATCAAATTTGAAGGTCGACCCGTCTTTGAGACCCCTGAAAAAGTCAGTATAAGCTACCTCATCCGGTAACCCTTGAATCTGTATTCTCATCAGGTTAAACCGCCTGATGTAGGATCGAAGCCCCTCCTTCTCACCCTGCTGAATTGTTCCCAAATCCAGGGTCGTCTTCTTCGCAGGAATGTTCATGGCGAAGTTGGAGGTGAACAAGTAAGCAAGCGTCCTGAAGTTGTTTACACAACCAGTCGGCAGGTTGCCGAACCATTGCTGTGCAATTCCTTTGAGAGTCGCTGGAAAACACTTGCACCAAGTGGGATCGTCCAACCCTTGAAGGTACATTAGGTTGGAGAATGCCATCAGATGTTCTTCTGGGTTAGTAGTGCCATCATAGGCGCCTACTAACACATTTTTCACTTTGGCCGGCTGAGCGGCTTCAGTGATTTCCTTGGAGAAGGCCGACGGCTGTTCACCAAGTCTAAGCAACCGGAGCTGCCAATCCAAAGGTTGGACATTTTTAGCTGCATGTCCACCAAACGGAGGTGGCTGCATAAAATACTGTTGCTGTGGTACAAACGGTAGGTTTGGTACCGCCTGGTCGCTATGAAAGCCTGACTGACGGGAGGTGCCGCCTGACTGACTCTCATGATACGATCGGGTATGCCTCATCGAGGTATTTTGCAGACTTTCTTGAAAATTTGAAGTAGAGGCCGACTCTGACAGTCGGTCACTTTTCTTCTGTTCTAACAGCAGACGAGCGTCTGCGTATGTTTTCTTCGACCCGTCCGCCTGAATGTGACGAACAGGTTTCCTTTTTCCCGGAGTAGGAAAACGGTATTTTGTGAGGTCAAGGGCAGGCGGCTCCCACTTCCTGGATTTAGGATGAGGAGTTCCCTCTCGCCCTTGAACCGGCTTCCTCTTCCCTGAGGTGGAAGGTTTCTTAGCCGACTGTTCTTTGGCCGGAACAGGCTTCTTATGAAGCAACTCTTGAATTTCTCCCTTGAATTCCCTCATGAAGGTCATGAGTTCGTTCCTTGTGACGGGAGCAGTTCCATCAGTCGGCTGCTGCCGAACAGGCGGTGCGCCTGCTGGCTCGCTTCCTGCTTGAAGATGTTCCCGTTCCCTCCTTTCGGTAGGACGGGTACGTCGGGCCCTTAGGGTCCCGTCTGAAGCTGTGTGAGTTTCAACTTCAAATTCATTGTCAGTATCATGGTCCGACTGGACTTGAGGGTCGTCTAGGGGACGCCTCTCTTCAAAAGTCGGTACAAACGTGGATGCCATCTCAGAAGTACTCTCCCCACAGACGGCGCCAAAATGTTTCGGGGTTTTCTGATGTCCTGCGGGAGAGTTACAACACCGAGACTGGAACCGGACGCCTGTACCTGCAAAACAACGAAGACTCCTTGTGGTAGGAGCTCCGCCTCCAACGGTCAAGTTAGTTCTTGTATGAGGAGTAATAAGTGCGGAAATTAAAGTGATTGGGTCTCTCTAGGTGAGAGTGTTTAATGTGAGTAATCTGATTTCTCTCCCCCCTTAATGATGATTAAGAGAGGTATTTATAGCCTCGGGAAACGTGCCAATCTAGGTTTAGGTTAACCTTGGGCTGATTGGGCTTCCCTCGGAAGTTGGGCCTAGGTGGCCGGTTTTCCCATTTGGCATGGGTGGACACGTGGCGTGTCTCAATTGGTCCGTAGAGGACATATCTGTGATTGACACGTGGCAGGCTCCTATTGGCCCACGTGAAGGACACGTGGCGGAACCTGGTTGGTCCACTTGTCAGACTGCGATAGGTGGATAAAAATCCCCTAATCAAGAAGTCTAGTGGTTTCTTTGGCACAACAATTAATGAGGTCCTTTCGAATTAAAGGAGAAGTCATTTGATTATTTCCCGGGGCATTACTTAGAACAACCTTTGCAACATCACTATTATTCTCTGAAAGCCATGTTAAGAGTGCAAGAAAATTACCCCTATTCCAAGAGTCTTCACTTTCATCATGCCCACGACAAGCTAAGCCTTGACTTAGAAGAAACTTAATACATTTTAATGAATAAGTCAATCGAGATTTGTATTGAAGTTTAGCTTCTGTGGTGTAAGTGGAAAAAGATTCGGCAACTGATGTTTTTGGGTTAATGAAAAAATTGTATTTTTCATAAGCTTGATTATGCAAACTACCAAGACCTCCCACATGAATATTAAATCTACCAATCTTATTCCATCCTCCAAACCCCCCTTTAATAAAGCAATCATTAGCAGCCATAGAATCAACTTTATCTTTGAACAAGTAGCACACAAAACAAAAAGCCGCAGCTTTCTCCACACTATATTCAAGCCAATCATATTTATCAAACCAAGCAACATTAAATCGACGCATACCTCCTATTTTTCTTCGAGGGAAATTATGAGTGCGTGGATCACAACGTTTCATTGTAATATAACCTCTTCTCACAGCATCCCTGTCAGTAGCAGGATATTCCAAAATTGGAATTCTTTTTCCAGGATCATGTGGAAGAAGATGAACATCATAAATGCGAGTATCATCAGACTCAACACTAGCATTTGGATTACTTTGAGTTGTGTTTTCAGGGATTGGAATTGAAGCAGCCACTGCAACCGCATCATTATTAGGAGACACGACATCCGCATCATCATTAGGAGACTCAATATCCACATCATCAATAGGAGTTACAACATCTTCTTCTATTGGAGGATTCCTTGAACTAGGTGAAGAACAAGTAGAGGACTTTTGTGACTTCCCGGCACGTTTCCAAAAAGACTCTAAACTCATGGTAACAAAAGCTCTACAATCTACAATAATACACAAAATACACAATTAATTATCAATTAAAATCACAAGTCCCCAATAAACAAGGCCTTGCTGCCTTGGCTGCTGTTGATTTCAGCTGATTAATTCTAATTGTGCTCGCTGAGCACTTCCCTTTCAAAAAAAAAAATCACAAGTCCCCAATAAACACAAATTTGACAATATAAACTTCTTCTAATTATCAAATTTTAATTAACAGAACAAGTAAAAATTTATAATTTTAAGTTTCTAACTTCTAACTTTCTACAATTCAATTTCTCAACAATTCAAGAATTCAACAATATATCAAAACCATAAACCAATTTAAAAAATAAAACAAGCAATGAAGCAAACCAAGATTAAGATTTAATAGGAGTAGAGGAATAAGAGATTAAGAGGACTCACAAAGTCACAATTGTAGAAGAGAAGAACTCGAAATCTAAACTCGTCCGTGAGTCGTCCCTAGTCCAGTCGTCCACAGTCCAGTCGTCCGTATCTCCGTGAGGTGGTCGCCGCCTCGCCGGTCGGCCGTCGGTGTCTCAGTGTGCGGTGCCGGCGTGCCGCGGCGGCAGGGGCGGATCTTTATGTAAGGAGTTTTTTAAAGTTAGGGTTTTGGTGTTTGGGAATTTGGGGAAAAATGTCTGATGTTTGATTTTTGAAATATGACTTATTGAAATCTGAATGTAAGGAGTTTTTTTTTTAAAAAAAAAAAGTACAAAAAAGGGGGCAGTTGGAGTCGAACCCAAGACCTAAGGTACTAAAGGAGCGCGCTGCTCTATTCTCCATAGAATTACCAATGCGCCAAACTTACTCGTGTGATAATTATTCTCACCAAAATTTCTTGTAAACCTTTTTTTTTTTTAAAAAAAAAAAAAATTAAAACTTATATTTTTTTTCCAAAAAATCTGTGGGTTCAATGAACCCCCTTGAACCCCCCTAGATCCGCCCCTGCCCTCATCGGAAGCGAAAAGTCCAGCGCATCAGTCTCCCATTTCCTCCGCAAATACTCGCCGGAACCCTCCCCAATTGCCGCCATATCTGTCTTCGAGAAAAACTCAATTGTCGGAGATCGTATAGCTACTATCACCAATCACTATTGCTAACAGTACTACTCCGTTGTCAGAGGTCGTTTTAAGCTTTTGTGGCGTTTCTTGTTGCGGGAAAGGGGGGAGGGTCGGTATAGGGGGCAACGGGAATGGGGAAAGAGGAAGGTTGGGTTGCGGTGAGTGGGAGAGAGAGAGGATGGTGGTTTCCGGCGCCGGGAAATCGGGTTGGGTGCCGGCAAGGGAGTAGGGGCTGGCAGTGGTGGGGAAAGGGTAGTTTTTTTTTCTATTATCAAAATTTTAAAAATGAAATAAATAATTTATTTAAATTATTAATTTTTTTTTAAAAAAAAACAAAAACAATGAGGAGACACATGGATTGCAACCTGGTATAATAGGTCAACTTACCTGCTTGGTTTAATATGGGAGAAAAAATACAAATTTGTGTTTATTTTAGGAAGATTTAAACGTTGGTCCATTTTAAGAGAATGAAGCAAATATTAGTTTGTTGTTGTTAAATTTTCAAAAAAAAAAAAAAAAATAGATAAAGTATGTTGTTAAGGCATCTGTTGAGATTATTTGACAATTTGGCCCAATTGCTTTTCTTTGATTCATGTGTTGAGATCATTAATCTAGATTATCGCCATTGGGCCCTAAAAATATTTATATCTTATTTTAATCAGTCTTGAGGTGGATCCAAATTATTGAAATTTGAATTGGTCCAAATTGTATTTGGTAAGAAATTTTGATTGGATTTAATCCATTGGTTGAAAGTCGAATTTTATTTTGTATTAGCTTGAATTGATGAATCTATCTATACTTATATATTAAAAAGCGTTCTTAAAATTGTTTATGTGCCACGTACTTCTGCATTAGTATTGTGCCACATCATCATTTTGCGTCACATCACCACTAGTAATGCAGCAATTATTTCATGTCATTATTTACTTGAAAAAAAATGCCACAAGTTTCAAACACTAAACCTCATGGATGTAAAATAACATTTCTTACCATCTTAGTCAATTGTAATTTATGTACTCTATTTACACATAAATAAATTTATCTTTACTTAAACACAAAAAAAAAAGATAAAGAATAATTATGTAGTCTACAAAAAATGAATTAAGCGGAATAGCCTCAACAATTCCAAGACAATGGAGGATTACTCTCTTTAATCCTCTGTTTTATTAACGTTATGTTTCGAAGTAATAGCCCGGTTCAACACCTGGGCCACACACTAGTTCATCACTTAAAAACCGAATTTTATTTCGGATCGTATTTAATTTGGCTTACATAAAACACAAAGACTAATAAACACCCTAATTGTTTTATGCAAAATTTTTATTATCATTAATATATCTATCCATCTTTCTATCTATTCTACAATTGTATAGATTTTTTACCCAGTTTTAAACCTATTCCTCCTATTCATTTTTTTTATAACACAAAGTAAAGACTTATATTAACAGCAGGCTAAAGCCTTTAAGTTATTCCTCCTATTCATTACTTGAGCAATATATACACTTTATTTTTTTTTTATTTTTTTTTAAAGAGCACCAAACTATTTATTACATTTATTATTATTCAAAGATTATTTTTCATCGCAAGGAATATGTAACCCGTGCTGAAAGCATGGATGCATTTTAGTACCTAGATTGAGTTGGTACTTGGGACATATTCCTATTTACTGAAAACAACTTAACTAAACTGAATTGAATAGAGCTGAAATGAATTATTTATGAGAGAAGGAAACTAGAAACAGAACTGACCCTTTGTAGTAGTAATTTTGATCTCTTCAATTTGGAGAAGTGGTAATATTGCAATACTTTTTTCTTAATCAATCAAAAAAAAAAAAAAAAAAAAGCAGCTTTGGTTAGGACCCATAACTCCGGCGGTATTAGGGCCGTTGAGGCGGGGGATAAAGGTGGAGATGATGATTGAAAAAAAAAAAAAAGCTTAGCAATAAACAAGCATGCTGAATACTTCGTATAATAATTAATTAAGTCAAAGGAAAAGATAAATGTACGGGACCCAAAAAAAAGGGATATTCATATCATGATGAGTAATGTATGTAATCTAAAGCTAAGCAGAGGATGTCCTTTTGTTGATGGAAGAATTGAAGATGCAACATAACGTATTCTGACACGTCTTTGTTTAAAAACACTTGCCTTTAATTTGTCAGCCTTTGCGACATTTTCCCATTTCCTGCTGCCTCCAATCTTCACCTTCTTCTTCATGTACCATACTCGTATACTCGTTAAGTCGTAACTCGTACCCAATACTATGATCCTGTTCTTTTAAGTTGTTTTGCTCTGCTTTACTCTGCTTATATCTGCTCTGTTCTTTCATACTTAAAAATAATAATTAATATTTAATAATTATAATAATAATAATTAATATTTTATAATAATAATAATAATAATTAATATTTTATAATAATAATAATAATAATAATTAATATTTTATAATAATAATAATAATAATAATTAATATTTAAAAATAATAATAATCTACTCTGCTCTGCTGCTTCTTACTCTACTCTGCCCAAAAACTCAAAAGAACAGGGCCTATACCGGTATTGGCTAATTAGAAAATTCTCCGTCTTAAAATAAGGATAATACTTTAACTTTTGAATTTATCATACGAAGTATTTAACGTCTTTTTGTTTCATCTTATTTAACTCAGTAATTTATTGTATTTCATATATACTCATATAAGTCTAGAAACAATAAACTATGACATAATAAGGTCTTTTTATTTCAAGAAAGTTTTAGATTAGTTAAGATAATTGAAAATACAATTAAAATAATGTTAGTTCTGCGGAGTAATAATTTATACGAAGTAAAAGTAATAAAATTGATTCATATAATTGATATTAAAAAAATTACTTTAAAAAATTAATTTAATTTATTTTTTTTCAAATGCCTCTAATATTTTGTTTCTTAGACTAATGGAGTATTAGATATGACTATCAATAAATGTTGTGTTTGACAACTATATCATATATTTAATTTTAGGAAAATGTAAAATATCAATCAATTTTTTGTTATTACGTAATTAAAAAATTAATATCTTTAAATACAGAAAAAATATTATCTTTTGCTGAAACATTTGATTAAGATGATAAATTTATTACATTCGACATTCATAAATAGAGTTGCATAGTAAAAGACACGTAGAAAGTAGTGATTAATGACATCTTCTTGTATATCCTTTTTTTTTTTTTTTTTTTTTTTTTGATAAATAGCTCATCTACATATAAACTTTTAAGGCAATAAACAAACAATGATCAAACTACAATTATTGGTTAGCTTCAAACAAAATTTTATATAATAACAAAGAGCGACAATATCATGTAGAGCATCAATCCATAAACAGAAATTGTACTACTAATAATACAAGTTAATATTGCCTAATTATGATTATAATTGCCTTTAATGGTTCGAGTAGTATTTATTTCCATTTAAATTATTTTATTGGATATAAAAGTGAAATAATATTTATGATTTTATATATTTACATGTATGTTGTACTAATACTCTAATAGTGTTACTTATCTTATTCTGTTGTTTGATTAATGTATGTTTAGATGTTTATTAAAAAGAATTTATAAATAAGTCTTTAGTCATATAGTCACTAGATTGTATAGTTTTATTGGGAATAATATGCATCATTAATGTAATATAATATATACTACTTTTAAATTTTTTCAAAACAACTAATCAACATGAGTAACAAGTCTCTCCCTTTTGATTGAAGCTTTTTCTTCATTGCTTTTCCCTTCCTTGTTATTTAAATCTTTTTCAAGAATAGCCTCTCTTTTCTATTTGTATCATTCCTTATTGCATAAGATATATATACTATGATTTCAATTCTTTGCTTCTTCTTTGTCTTTTAGTTGTAGACTTTCTTATGTTGAATCCAACAACAAATACGTAACTTTTATGAAATTCAAGGCCCCCTTCAAGATTATTAAACTTCATCCCTATATCTGGTTTCAACTCATTGGGGCATATTGAAAGCCATTCTTTTGTTCCTCCAGGAGTGAGCAAAGGTGCTACTTTAGGAGAAACTACTATTGTAGGAGTAGTTGGCACATTTGTGATGGTACTAGAATGACTCTCAAGTTGTTCGTTGTTCCTCATCATTTTTGTCATTAAACATAATAGAAATAACAAGTCATTAACAAGTGAAGAACAATTCAACAAAACAGTAACAAGTGAATAACACAATAATATAGATAACATAATTGTAATTGATCAGCTGCAATTTTGCACCCCATTAAACAAACTTACACACACACACACATACACACTCTCAATAATTATAACCGAAATCAGATTTTTAAATAAGAACGTACATGGGCAGAAGCAAACACACACACACACACACACACTAATTTCATAATCTAAAATTAGAACTGAAATCAGAACTACAAGCAGAAAAGGAGGGGGCAGGGGGGATAGGTTTGTGCAGGGAAGTAGAAGAAGGGAGTGGGGTTGGTGTGCAGGAAACAGACCAAGAAGAGGGTGGGGCTTGTGCGCAGGCAAGCAGGCCAAGGAACTCATAATATGTTTGTTCATTTTGAATATATTTGCTCATTTTAATTAGTTTTTGCTCATAATC
Organism: Chenopodium quinoa; assembly: GCF_001683475.1. Classification (NCBI taxonomy): domain Eukaryota; kingdom Viridiplantae; phylum Streptophyta; class Magnoliopsida; order Caryophyllales; family Amaranthaceae; genus Chenopodium; species Chenopodium quinoa. The sequence goes on along the minus strand of NW_018744996.1, from coordinate 2,493,261 downwards.
TATAGTAATTATAGAAGGGGGTGGGGCTTGTGAATCTCATTAATATTTGATCATTTTAATTCTATTTCGCTCCACAACAAGTTCAGAAAACAGTAAGAAATGTTCTGTTACACATATTTAGGTTTGCTCATTTCAATTTATTTGCTCATTTTGAAATTTGATTGAAAATAAGAACATAATAACAACATTCAATCGAAAATAAAAGCCTACTAACAACATAATAAGAGCATTCAATTGGAAATTTCAGAACATTTCTTGATTTTTGATCATAAGTTTAATTTGACATCATTACAATCACAATCAAGTTTAAACTGATATTATTAAAATCTCTAAATCAAAAGTAAATTCGGAAATTATCAAAACATGGAATTCAATAATTTCAACAAAAATTCAAAAGTAAATTTGAAAATTATCATAGCAATAAATTCAAACACTAAGATTATCATGCAATTCATTAAGATTAGACGACTGACATCGTTGAATTTTAACAAAAATAATCCAAAAGCGAAAATAATCAGAACTGAACAATTGGAAATTTTAACCAAAATAATCCAAAACTTAGAGAATGAACAAACCTCGATAATCAATGAAAATTGTGTAGCTAAGAAGAGGAGAGAGAAATTGTCAAGGTTGACTTATTAATTAGACACCATTGATGAAGCTTCATGGTGGAGAGATAAGACAATTAACTGTGGTGGAGAGGGAAGACAATTAGGCGTGGTTTTTAGGAGGTTTATATCATTAATCTCAGTTGTTGGATTTAATACAATCTAATGGCTGAGATTTGTTCTCACATATGGGATGAGTTCTCATATAGAGGGTGGTTCTCACCGGATCCCGTATATATATATATATATATATATATATATATATATATATATATATATATATATATATATATATATATATATATATATATATAATTAAAAAAAATTGCAGCATAAATGTTAAAATTGTCCATAGAACAGATATACTAAGTATATTTTAAATTGGATTTCGTTTTCATGATGTGATATTTTTTTTTAAAGCAAAATAATTGGAAAAAATGTAATACCAATTCAAGAAGATTATTTTGTTAACAATCAATTTACTATGAAGGAGGAAGCCGTTTTAATTCATTATTAATACCTCAAATCAAACTCGGAGTAATGAATCTATTAGATTTCGGGAGAACTCCTCAATCCTGGAGTGTGTACCATTGATCAGTATATATAGAGGTTTACAAAGTATCGTAATCCTAATACGATAAGGATACAAAATATATACAATAATTATCCTAATCTGTGACAAATATTATCTTAAATATAATAACTATCACACCCCCGCAGTCATAGCGGGAAGAGGTCGTACGCTAAGACTGAATCTAAACTCCAAAAATAACTCCCGTGGTAAGCCTTTCGTGAAAATGTCCGCAAACTGATATTTTGAAGGAATATGTAGAACCCGAACTTCACCCAACGCAACCTTCTCTCGAGCAAAATGGATGTCTAACTCCACATGTTTGGTGCGTTGGTGTTGCACTGGGTTTCCAGAAAGATAGATAGCACTGACATTATCACAATACACAATAGTAGCCTATCGAAGAGGGCGATGTAACTCAAGTAAGAGATTACGGAGCCAACAAGCCTCAGAGACAACATTAGCAACGTCTCGATATTCTGCTTCTGCACTCGATTTAGATAAGGTATGCTGACGCTTAGATGATCCAGAAACGAGGTTGTCCCCAAGGAAGCAGCAATAACTCAATGTGGAACGGTGGGTATCGGGACAACCTCCCCAGTCAGCGTCAGTGTAAGTAATCAAACGATGAGAAGTAGATGGATATAAATGTAAGCCATGATCAACGGTACCCTGAACATAACGCAAAATGCGTTTCAATGCATCATAATGAGATTCTCGGGGATCATGCATAAAAAGACACACATGTTGTACCGCGTAGGCAATATCTGGCCTAGTAAAGGTGAGATATTGAAGACCACCGGCTAAACTGCGATACAAAGTAGGATCCCGAAAAGGTGGTCCTGCATCTACACTAAGTTTGGACTTAGTGTCAACTGGAGTGGCTGCAGGTTTACAAGAGCCCATACTTGCACGCTCCAAGATCTCCTGTGCATACTTTTCCTGCGAAAGTAGCAAATAAGAGGGAGTACGGGTGACCGAAATCCCTAAAAAGTAGCTCAATGGACCCAGGTCGATCATAGGGAACTCAGTTTGCAACTGAGATATAATTCCTACACGCAACCTGTCAGATGAGGTAGTTAAAATAATATTATCAACATATAGATGCAAGTATGCCATGTCATCACCCTGCCGGAAAGTAAAAAGGGAGGTGTCACTTTTAGTAATAATAAAACCCAATTGGATCAGAAAATTCGCAAATCGCTGGTACCAAGCTCTAGGAGCCTGTTTCAACTCTTTATCAGTATTATAATTTTTAGAAAGAGCATTAATTGACGATAATAATGTAAATCTGTAAACGAGATTTAATCAATCAATATAACTATGTCTATCACCACTCCTTATGTTTAACCAACAAAATTAGTAGAATTGAGAACATTAAACCCTTGTATTCTTTTGGGAATTAGAATAAAGGAGTTTAAATTTCTTTGTTGGTATGGCTAGTTGCAAAAACATGTGGTAATGTAGAAATGTGCAGATGAGTGCTCGTTGGTCAGTTGGTCACAAGTTGAGAATAATAATAAAATTAAGATGGTAATAAAGTTCATTCCCAAAAATGTTCACTCTTTTTTTTGTAGCAAGAAACAAAGCACATGTTGTACATGTGATCAGATTCTTATCCATCTTCACTTCATCTCCCAATTAATGGCATCCTGTTTCCCACTTTGCTTTGGTCACCTTTTATTTTTATTGTATTATTACTACATTATTGTGTTTAGGTGAAATTCTTATAATAAATCATTTATTATAAACTAAATATATTGTATGGCGTATGGAGTACTACACGAAATTAGAGGGTTATTTCAAGAAACTAAAGGAACAATCTTACAAAGTGAAATTCTTAATTCATGTATATAAGAGATCGAGTTATGAAGTTCTCCATGCATTTGTATTATTCTTTATTTCTCTTGTATTCCACTTATAAATGATGTGTTACATATGGTCATCACGAGTTAGTTTTTGATTTTTTTATGAAATACCTTTTTGTATAACGCGACTTATGATTTAAAAATGATTTTATTTACAAAGTTTTTACAAAAGATATAAGGTATTCGAAGGGTTCATGAACCATTGAAAACTAAACCAATTAAATTGGAGCTTATCCATAGAAAAAATTATACGGTCTATTTCTAAGTTTCTACGTGCTTTATTTTATAAATCTACTAATATCAAGAAGAATAACGCTAACATCACGACGATCTATGATTTAACTAATGAGAAATATTCACCTCTTCCGAATACTTTTAAGTCCATTTTCAAGACTCTTACCCAAGATATCAAAATTTCACTCCATAAGATTAGTCACAAACTAAAAATGATTTGTCCCCCTTATTCTACACGACTAATAATCTGAAGAACTAAAACAAAAAATTCAAATTATTTTCTTGGATATTCTCACCTCAATCAAAAAGGTGTTAGTTCGACTCATTTAATCTCACGAACAACTCGACTATAAGTTTGATTTTCTAATAATATACGGAGTAAGAAGTACGGAGTACGAATTATGTAGTCAAGAGTACTCCGTATAATAAAGTGAGTGGTATATTTGTACAGCCATTAGCGGGAAATTTTAGTTGTTTGTTTGCCTTTTAAAGATCCAGCAAGTAGCCTAGGCAGTGCCAAAACATTAAAAAGTTCAAAACAGTGACCTAAGAGAGTAAAGAAACTCAGAGGAATGCATAAATCAAATAATCGGGCCTTAGTTATGAGATGAGATTGTGACAGCAAGTTGCGTATCAAACTAAGCTGAAGCTTAAATTATTGGATGCTTAATTCTTCAAATTAAATGTTTTATGTTGTACCAGGGAATAAATTTGACTTATAACTTAATCTTATCTCAATGATGTCACTAATTAGATGTAGGTCTTGTTCTTTAATTGATTACATGTACAATATCTTATTTCTTTCACTATAAATTGTTGGCTTATCAAATATAGTTTTCCCACACTTAATCAATTGTTCAATTTAGATTGCACATTAGAATGCTCATGCTATCGTGCACCCTTACCCAAAAAAAAAATAAAAAAAAATAAAATAATAAAATAAAATCAAATTCCAAATTTAAAAAAAAAGGTTATTAATGTCTAATTCTAAATTGCATTGTTTATTTTTGCAAAGCAATTGTGGGATGATCACAATCCAAATTTCTAAGAAAGATATATGAAGAGATTATATTTAATAAACTTAGAAATGACCTTCAATTTGGGATGAATTATATAAAATTGTGATATAAGAGTACAATAAGTACTTATTAGTCAAGGACAAAGGTAATAAATTGGCACTAAGGCTCTCGTCGTTCGTCTAATTTTTTCTTCCAACTTATATTACTATTGTCTGAACTTATATGAAATTTTGTGTGAAATTTTTTGAAAAATAAAATTAGTTATTCAATTCCGTTTGACTTGTTTTTTCTAAAATAAGTTAGATAAGATAAACAAACATACTCTAATAATTCACCACTTATTAAGAATCCATTTCTTCACCTAAATAAAAAAAAAAAATGATATTGCGTAAGAATTAGTCAAAGATTGCATGGCCTAAGGGTTTATTTGATTAATTTTATTTTAACTTATTTCAGAAAAATTAAGTTTTGGCAAATAAGTTATATCCAAACAATTTTAGCCTTATTTTATTTAAAAAAATTCAAATAAATTAAGGGAAGTTCAAAGAAAATTACTTTTGACAAAATAATTCCTTACAATTGTTTCAAAAAAAAAAAAAATTCCTTACAAAATTAAGATGAACCAAACATAGCCTACAAAATGGATGCGTGAAAAGAATAAGAGAAGGTATTGGGCGCGGCAGGCTTGGCTGGTATGTTTTACTTGTTGGCTGATATGTTTCATGTGTTGGTTGATATGTTTCATTTGTTGGCTGATATGGTTTTTGTAGTGTTAGGCTAATATATTCTTTTCGTTGGCTGATATTTTTTTTTTATGTTCCTTTTGTTGGCTGCTATTAGACATCAGTTGGTTGATATATTTCTTTAGTTGGTTGATATCTTTATTTTGTTGGCTGATATGTATATCTTAATTGTTGGCTTGTATGTTTCATTTTTTTGGCTGATGTGTTTATTTTGTTGGCTTACCTGTTGTTTTTGTTTGCTAATTTCATCCTTTTGGTGGCTAATATGCTTCATTTGTTGGGTGATATGTTCCTTCTGTCGGCTGATATGTATCTTTTGTTGGATGATATGTTCCTTTTGTTGGCTGATATGTTCCTTGTGTTGACTGATACGTTTTTATTAATGTCTGATATGTCCCTAATGAATGTTGTTCTCATTAACAACAACAAATAAAATCAGTGCCACAAATCCTCACGCCACCCCACCGATCCCACCGTCCATCGAACCCACTGCACCACCAACCACCGAACCCACCATCCACGGCATCACCAGCCGAACCCACCAACCCACAAACCCCTTGTCTTTCCTCGCTTAAGCCAACGCCGCGTAGCCACCACCATATGTCAAAATACCTGTAAAATCAAAACGTTGCAACAATCACTATGAGAAATAAGCAAGAAATAGAAATGTTTCCTCAAACGGAGTAATATACACTTTCCAAAATCCATAAAACCCAAATCCAGCTGCCCTTTGTTTTTCCACTTTCCTTCCAATCCAATCCCTCCCTAGCCACTTCCGAGTTTGACCGTCTAAAATACGCTTGATTTTATTTATTTTTTTGGAATAAAAAACACGCTTGATTTTTGTTTCTCTATTTAACCCATTTTGCTTCTTCACTCAACACCTCCTTTCCTTGAACTCTTCTTCTCTTTTGACACTTTTCTTCTTCCTTTTCTCTCCTCTTCTTCTTCCTCCATTAATTTCACTCCCAAAAGTAAAAAATAAAAACCCATTAAAACCCATTTCATATTCTTCCTTATCTTACTCCCTCTCTCAAAAAAATAAAAATAAAAAAAATTTAAAATTGCCTCGGTTTTTGTGTCTAAAACCCAAAAAACAGAGCTTTTTTCCTGGGTTTTCTGCCATTAAAAAGAACACAAGCAAAAAAAGGTGGGATTTTTATAGAGAGAACAAAAATGGTGCATCATCAAAGATACTATTACCAACATCAAATGAAGAAAGGAGGAGATGGATTATTAGTCAAAAACTTTATATTAGATGAAGAATCACAAATTGGGATTATTACTACTATTAATGGAAACTATTTTAAGAGAGCTATTAGACCTAAGCTTCTTTCTTTCCTCTTTTTATCTCTTCTCTCTTGCAGTCTCATCTGGACTCCTCAGCTCTTTGGCTTTCCTTCCACTTTCTCTCTCCTCTGTAAGTTTCATTTCATTTTCCTCATTTTTCTTTCAATTTTTCATTTTTTTTGGAAATTTCATTTTTGATAAAATTATCTGAGATTTTTTTAGTGAATAAGTGGGTTTTTAATCATCATTTGAAAAAATTCTGCCTTTTTTTTCCTTCAAAATCCCTGTTTTAGTGGGTTTTTAATCATGATAGTTTTGAAAAAAAAATCAGGGTTTTTCTTAATTTTTTTACAGAACCCCTGTTTTATTGGGATTTTAATTACCAAACTTGTAATATTATTTTTACTAAATCCCCTGTTTTGATGTTGTTTCTAATCATAAAAATTTGTACTTTAATGACTTTTATTTCTTCTGATTATTTTAACTGTGTTTTAATGACTTATGTTTATTTGTTTGTAAATTTTGCAGATTCATTAGGAGCAGAGGATGAGCATATGGGTTCTGACATGGCTTCTAAGCTTCCTCTTTGTTCTTCCGTCTCTAATGGTTTGTTCTCTCTCTCTCATAATTACTGTATAATTTTATTCCTTTTACCTGTCAAAAGTATAAGCCGAAGTTGTGGATGCCACCTAGCTTAGTTAATACCTGAAATCAAATTCCGTCTATATCATTGCTGCAATCTATGGTTCAGTGGTTCTCTGTACACCAAAAATATTGATTTTGAAAAATGTCTTCCTTGTTAACTTATTGAATCATGATGGTATTTAACAAAAAAATGTTAGGATGAAGTTTATTCTAATAAATCATATGGTAAAGTTAATTTTAGATGCATTAATTTGTCACTAGGATAGCTGTCAATAATGGCATATTGCTATGAATTTGCATAGATGAATTTATTAATAAATAATTCTTTTCAATTCTGAATGTAAACTTGCAGAAAAAAGGGAAAAAGGAAGTTTTCTGTTTGATCCTTTTTTGTGAAACAATGGCTTACATCAGATTAATTTGAGCTTTGAAGTATTTTAATGAAAGAAAGAAATGGGTAGAGGAAATTATGAATTTCAGGCTTGTATTTATGATTTTTGAATGCTGAAATGATTTTTTAAAATGGTTTTTTCTTTTTTTTGGTATTTGTTGAATTATTTTTCTAAATGTTTTTGTAATTTATAAATGCAGGAACAATTTGTTGTGATAGAAGTGGTATCAGGACTGATGTCTGTTATATGAAGGGTGACATTAGGACACATTCACCTTCATCTTCAGTCTTCCTTTATACTCGAAATGATCCAAGAGGTTCTTCTCATTTATTGGAAGATGGGGATGAAATTGTTGAAGAATTTGAGTACCAACGTGAAAAGATTAGGCCTTACACTCGAAAATGGGAGAATAGTGTAATGAACACCATTGATGAACTTTCCCTTGTGTCAAAACACGAAAACAGCATTTCCCAGCGGAAGTGTGATGTTGTCCATGATGTTCCAGCCGTGTTCTTCTCAACTGGAGGATATACCGGAAATGTCTACCACGAGTTCAATGACGGTATAATCCCATTATACATCACTTCTCAGCAGTTTAACAAGAAAGTTGTGTTTGTCATCCTTGAGTATCATAATTGGTGGATAACTAAGTATGGAGACATTCTTTCCCACCTAACGGATTACCCAGCAATCAATTACAGTGCGGATAATCGTACACATTGCTTTCCGGAAGCCATTGTGGGTTTGAATATACATGATGAGCTCACTATTGATCAGTCCCTCATGAAAAGGAACAAGTCAATTAGGGATTTCCGGGACATTTTAGACCGAGCTTATTGGCCTCGGATTAAAGGGTTGATCCAAGACGAGGAAAGAGAGAAGCAACTCTCACAATCGCCTACCTCTACCTCATTGCTTGAGCTAGATTACCAGCCTAAGAAACCAAAGTTGGTCATCCTTTCAAGAAGTGGCTCGAGGGCAATTCTCAATGAAGACTCATTGGTGAAACTAGCAGAAAAGATTGGTTTTGGAGTGGAGGTGTTAAGGCCTGAAAAGACTACTGAGTTAGCTAAGATTTATAGGGTACTGAACTCCAGTGATGTGATGATTGGAGTTCATGGTGCTGCCATGACACACTTTCTCTTCGTTAAGCCTGGTCGTGTTTTCATCCAAGTTGTTCCCTTAGGAACGGATTGGGCAGCTCAGACTTACTATGGTGATCCATCAATGAAGCTCGGTCTGAAGTATATTGGATACAAAATTCTTCCTAGAGAGAGCTCACTGTACGATGATTATGATAGAAGCGATCCTGTTTTAACAGACCCTGACAGTGTTAACGCGAAAGGATGGGAGTTCACTAAGAGGATCTATTTGGATAAGCAGAATGTCAAGTTAGATCTTAAGAGATTCAAGAAGCGGCTTGTTCATGCTTATGATTACTTAGCTCTTAGACGAAATCAAGTCTCTTAAGTCGATTTTGACCTGCTGATCTCTGCTGGTTACCTGTTCTTTTGTTCTTTTATTCCTTTGTTTTGATAATGGCTTATGGTGGTTGCGCCTACCATCTCACCCGCGGCTGCAGCCAACATACTTCATTGCGAAACAACAATGTATATCAATATAAACTAGATGGTTTAGGAGGAATTATATTTTAAATTTTTGTAGACTGTAATTGTCATGTAAATGAAATAGTAAGCAAAAAATAAGATTGGTTTGGCAATATGAAACATATTTTGGTGCCCCCATTTCTCCTGTTGTAATGAGAAAAGAATCTCAGCTTTCCAGATCAAATTGTATTGAAGATGCTTAATCTATCAAATTGTAATATACTCTGCCAACCTTAATTATTCTACTAATTAATGTCAGTGATATAACATGGCTAGTTGCCTAATTAATCTTAATTAATGAATGAATTAATCACATTTTAATGTCATGTCCCACCTAGGGATTGGGCCTTATTCACGAATTTAGGCTAATCCAATATAATAAACACGGTTTCTGATTTGGGTATGGTCAAATTGGGACCAATTAGTATATGCTCATGTCATTTTCTTAGAATCTTACCATTCAAATAACGGCTACTTGATCACAGGATTATTAGATCATGTGACTACCATAGTTTAAAGAGGTTATATCTCATTGAATTGAATTCACTTTATACAATTTTATTTTATGAATTAAAAAAATGTCATCTATGAAGAAATCTTTAAGAATTTTAATTGGACAAGGAAAAATTAATATAGACCATCTAATCATGGATAGTGATGGTCAAACAAATTGAAACAAACTATTGAAGCATATAAATTCTTCATATATTGAAGAACACTAACTTTGTTCACAATCGTAATCTAAACTATTTTTAAAATGACTGTGAATGTAGTATATACACGATACAACTAGATATGCGTACATATATTTGTGAAGTATGTCCCAATATTTTTTTTTATTATTTTTGAGAAGTTTGAAGACAATTGAAGTTAGCAAAGTGTAGATTCCTAAGCAACAATTTTTTATTTTTTTTTTCTTCCTTGTTATCCATTGGTTTGATTGTAATTTGTAACATATGCAAGATAAAATAAAGAATAATACTGTACAACATCAAAGTGAATAATCGTACACACTCCGTAGATTAAAGTGATTTTTTTTTTTTTTTTTACCGAGTGCAGGGAAATTTCAGAATGGGGAAATGGATTATGGAGTACAACTGTACATTGTCTATAAAATTAAAATACCAGAATAATAAACCTTGGATTATTATTATTTAATATTATCAGTATTGAATACTAAAAATGAGAAAAAGTCAACAAATCCAAAAAAGAGCCATACTGTAACCAGAAGGCTATAAGCGTATAAAGTGTATAAATCTCATTGGATTCCTGTAAACAGCTAGCCATGCTGATGCTTCAAGGTCACCATCCATGAACCTTATCCGTCGACTCATAACTCGGATAACATTTCTATTATTCGACCCTTTGATTGTTACAGGTTAGCTTTTTTTTTTTTGGCTACTATACATCAAATATTCATATTAGACATGTTCTCTTCAATTTATTTCAGGTATTTATTACTTACTTTTTAATAAATTTAGATCAGGTTAGACCAGATCAGAAACATTCAGATAAGAACTTTTAATTATCATTTACTTATTGCTAAATATCGTTAATTGCGTATTACAAAAAAGTATGAAAATTACATATTTGAAAAGTTCATAATGAGATGTCATTAGTTAAAGATTATTTCGCTTAAACCCTGTTCTTTTGAGCTGCTCTGCTGAAATCTGCTCTGTCTTGCCCTGCTCTGCTTAAAAATAATAATTAATAATAATAATAATAATAATAATTAATATTTAATGAAAATAATAATAATAATAATAATATTAATATTTAATAATAATAACTAATATTTATAGATAATAATAATTAATATTTAATAATGATAATAATTAATATTTCATAATCTAATATATATATATATATATAAATAAAGTAGGTATTTTTCGAGAGCATTTGGCGCGCCACATAAGCAAAGATATTAGTTGGACCAATTAAAAGTTAGATTTGTATTGAATTAAAAAATTCACTCGCCACATAAGCAAAATTAACAAATGAAATTTAAATTTTTTCCCAAGTAGGTAAAAACGACGAATAATGATTTATTAAGATTTAAAATATTTTAAAACTAAAAATTATCTTTTGATATTACGATTTAAATTTAAAAAAAACTATAAATTATACAATTATTATATACAAACACTTTAAAATTAAATATTTGAAAAAGGAAAATATATGTTCATTTTGTTTTTAAGAAAACGTTCGATCAATTTTTTTTTAAAAAAAATAAAAATTTTAAGAGAAATATAAATTATTAATAATTAACTAATATTCTTCAATTTTTTTTTTAAAGAAATCAATATTCTTCAAAAAAAAATAAAATAAATAGCAATAACGTTCAGTCTTTATCAATATTCTTCAAAAAAAAAAAAAAAAAACAATGATGTTCAATTTTTATCTTATCTAGCAACCCATTTCATGATTAGGTAAAATTTTTTATAAGAGATTTATTTGTTACTCCACAAATATATAAGATAGGATGATATTAAAGATTTGTATACATCCTCCCAAAAATATAATTTTGATTTTTTTTTCAATTGTAAATAGACAATATCTATCTATATACTATACAAAAAACACAAACATGTGAATGTTATTTATCTACACTTTTTCATGGTGTGAATTTTTTTCAGGTCTAGTTCATTGATTAACAAAAAATATTGGAAATAATGTAAGTATATCAAGGCTTTCTGATGGTAAACAAAATAAATTGATTGTTATTCATTATTTTATAAGATGTATGTTTTGTTTTATTTTACCTAATCTAATTATGTTACTTATCGTATTAAGTTTTGTTAAACAACTTAATTGTAACTTAATATTAATTATTCTATATTTGAAGGGATTATGTCCATGCGCCAATTGAAAGAAATTTCTTCAAGCACTTATAAATCCAAAAGAGAAATGTGTGGATTGGAAAAGTAAGGGCTTGTTCTCTTCAGCTTATTTTCAGTTTAGTTTAGTTCAGTTCAGTTCCTTATTTCCTTCTCTCATAAAATATTCAGTTCAGTTCAGTTTCAATCAGTCCAGTTCAGTAAATCAAAACAGGCCCTAAGTCAACTATAATGTTACAATAGTAGGGAAAAAAAATTAAAGATTGTAAGAGATGTCTTTGATAATTTTGATTTTTTATGTATTATAGTTTCTGGTATATCTATATTATTATTGTAAAAATCATTGTAGTAGTGTATACATATAACTCTATTATTAAGGACATATGATAATGAAATTTCATTATAAAGATTTAATTTTATTCAATTAGATTAATTTTAGTAATGCAAGACTCTTGGTAGTATATATATATTTCATTTAACTATTTAAAAATTTATAAAGTCATATCTTTTACTATTACTACCACCGTCTTTGTTTTAACCCTGTAGTTTTGGGTTTACTTTATTAATTTTTCATTGTATAAAGTTTATACGGAGTAAAAGAATAATGGTGGTCTAAGTTATTGTTTGTGAAAGAAAAATAGTGGCTATAACTATATATGTATAGTGGAACAACGTGTTTTTGTTATACAAACGAATCATAGCTTAAAAAAAATACGAATAGGATTATGATGTTATTCTAATATTTATCATACTTATAATTTTCATATAACTAATATTAAGTAAATTAAGATCGCATTGTAAGTTGCATAAAAATAAAACAAATTATCCGTTTTCTAACAAGAAAAATAATAAAAAAATTATAGGGTTAAATTAAGAAAATAATCTTTTCATGAGATTTATGTATAAAAAATCGTGCATCGCACGGGCTTCCATCTAGTAATAATAATAAGTAATATATAATATTAATTGATAATAATAACTAATATTTAATGATAATAATTAATATTTTATACTATTTACAACATTTTATAAGGTTATTAAAAGAGTAAAAAAAATCTTTAAAAAAATCAAATAATAATAATAATAGTAATAATAATAATAATAATAATACAAATATTAAAAATAATAATAATAATAATCTAATATATATATAAATAAAGTAGGCATTTTTGGAGAGCATTCGGAGTGCCACGTAAGAAATATACTTATTTCGACCAATAAGAAGAAAGATTTGTATTTTATGTTTGAATTAAAAAATTATGTCGCCACCTAGATAAAAGTAACGAATTAGATTTAATATATCTAAAATTTTAATGCCACGTAGATTATAATCCACGAATTAAATTATTTTAAAGAATAAAAATAAAATAAAAATATAAGAAAAGATAAATTTATTAATTCAGTAATAGGTAGATAAGAAATCCAAAAAAAATATACTAAAAAATATTTAAATTATAAATTCTTATAGTAAATTTTGATACCTATCATTATAAGAAAAATTTTGATAGTATTTATGATAAGAAATACAAATTTTTCGTTAATTATAATTAAATTAAAATTTGTGATACTTACCATTATAAATTGACACATCATACGACACAAACAAAATTTCGTATCAATAATAAACCCCATCAAGCGAATTTTGTGTTAGTAATTTTGTGTTAATTTTTGGTCATCAATGCCCGGGTAATTTTTAGCTTAATTTTTAAAATCCTATGTTTAAATTAGTATTTCTATGTTTACCAATATTTTTAAAACAATGAATAGTATTTATATTTAAACATAGAATTTTAATTTATATCAAACGAGGTTGGTGATTCTATTGAAATAAAAGATATGGTAAAACAATGAATAATAATTTAGGATTTAAATTATTAAAAATTTATCATTTCACATTAAAGATTTTATATAACGGAAATAATATCATATTTACAATTTAATTTATTTATATTTAATAAATTCATTATAAATTATAGTAAAAAAAAATATTAAACTTTTGTAAATTTGTCTGAAATTATTAAATACAATAAATCAAATAATTAAAAATCTTAGATGAAAAAACCGTGCGGTTTCATATAATAATAATAATAATAATAATAATAATAATAATAATAATAATAATGTGATAATAATAATAATAATAATAATAATAATAATAATGATGATGATAATAATAATGCGATGATAATAATAATAATAATAATAATATTGATAATAATAATAATAATAATAATAATAATAATGCGATAATAATAATAATAATAATAATGCCATGATAAAAATAATAATAATAATAATAATAATAATAATAATAATAATAATAATAATAATAATAATAATAATAATAATAATAATAATAATAATAATAATAATAATAATAATAAAATCTGCTTTCTGTCCATAAGCTCAAAAGAACAGGACCTAACCTTACTCTTACAGAATCTTACGGTCTTACCTTAGTAGTAAGGGAGTACATTATATTGTCATCAGGCTTAGGTTTGGTTGATAACTTGATATCAGTCGATTCAATCCTAAATACTTCGTATGTTGATACGGTATGATATATCTTAAGTTTCTACAACCATGAATTTTTTTTTTTGGATGGGCTATAGAATTCTACTTCCTCCGTTTTATTCAGGTACTTGGTAAATGTCACAGTGTTAATGAATAATTAAAACAGATTATTTATTTATTTATTTTAAATGATAGATTTTAATTTTATGATTACTTTAATTAAATAGGAGACTTGGAAGAGGTAAATTTGTAAATAAATATTAAAGAAGTAGATTTTTTTTAAAAAAAATTGATTGTAATAAAAAAAAAACCTCAAAAAGGAATACGGAAAAAAATAAAAACGAGGGATTATTTGGTGGGTGATTAAAACAATCTAAAAGAAATTCCCGCTAAATTGGATTTTCTCAACTTCTATCTTAAAAAAAATGTCATGAACTCATAATAGACAGCCGCTCAATGCATTAAGCTTTTAATCCTAAGATTAGGAAGCTAAGAGAGGTCGGTACAACATGTGGCCAACCCCCACGTTACCTACCAATCATTGATGATAATAGTGAGAAAACATGAGTCTAAGAATATTTGTAAGAAAACATAAGTTAAAACATAAGTTAAAACTAATTATATATACTAGTGTGTAGAGTTAGATACTCCTATGAATAATCATTGATGAATTTGCTTTGTCTTTTTTATGTCTTCCCTAAATTTTTTGATGGGTTGCCTATTTAAATTTGTAAGAAAAATTAAGTTAAAACTAATTATATATACTAGTGTGTAGAGTTAGATACACCTAAGAATATTTTTCTACATCATCTACGGAATAATATATATATTTTTTTTTTTTTCTCATCTCAAAATTTTAAAATAATAAAATATCAAATTAGCAAAGATATACCTTTTACATGTATCCGAATGCGTATAAGGTTCTTTCATTTGACATGTTATATAAATAACTAAAATAAGTAAAATAACCATTAAGGTTCAAGACTTATCGTACAATGTTTATATGGGCTTATGTAGTATTAGCTTTTTACATTTATTTTGGCACTCTCTTGGATTTTTTCCCAAATTGAGCTTTATTGGTAAATTATTTACCAAATTGGTCTCGTGGGAAAAGTATTTCTCAAACTAAGCTTCTGGGGTGAAACGCTGTATCGGACAGCGTTTTACACCCGTTTTTTTTTAAAAAAAACTCAAGAAGTAAAACGCTGTCTTAGACAGCGTTTTACCTTGTTGACCTGTTGGTATGTATTTTGGCAAAATATACTAGTATATTTTGCCAAATTATACTGGAATATGTATATGGGCTTTAAAACGCTGCCTGAGGCAGCGTTTTATGTTGAAGAATAAAACGCAGCTTGAGGCAGCGTTTTATTTGAAGCATAAAACGCAGCCTGAGGCAGCGTTTTATTTGATGCATAAAACGCAGCCTGAGGCAGCGTTTTATGTTAAAGCATAAAACGCTGCCTGAGGCTGCGTTTTATGTTAAAGCATAAAACGCTGCCTGAGGCAGCGTTTTTCTGCTAGACTGCATTACCAGCAGCATCTGCTACACTACATCACCAGCAGTTTCTGCAATCTGTTGCTGCCCCTACACATAACCCTCACCCAGCAGCATCAGCTCAGCCCCACCATGAACCACCACCCCCACCACCATCCACCACCATCAACCACCTCCCCCACCACCACCGGCCGCCACTCTCGACCACCCCTATGTAGGGGTGGGACTTTTCAAACCGAACCGTGAAACCGCCCGTTACCGAACCGAACCATCACGGACCGATCCGTTTATAAACCGATAAATATAAACCGAAAACCGAACTGAACCGTTCAATATCAAACCGAAACCGAATTGAACCGCTGAATGTCAACCCGTTACGGACCGTAAACCGATAACAAACCAAACTGCACAAATCCGAACCGAAACGAAACCGAACCGAATGGTTTATAAACCCGTTAATGACCCGAACCGTTTATAAACCGAAACCGTTTAAACCGAAAAAAAACCGTTTAAACCGAACCATTTGTAACTCGCTAACCGTTTAAACCGACCCGTTTATGAACCGAAACCGTTTAAACCGCACGTATAAACCGAACCGTTATAATCCGCTAACCGTCTAAACTGAACTGCCATAACCCGTTAAACCGTTAAAATCGAACTGTTTTCGAATCGCAACCTGTTTAAACTGATCCGATTACAAACTGCTTAATTCAAATTGAATTATTTACAACCTAAGTGGCTAAATAGTAAATACAATTAATGTTAATAAATGTAGATCTAATCAAACGGCGTAGGTTTATACAAAGGTTTATATCACCTAGATCTAGGCCAACGGCATTATTAATATCGTTTCAGATTACTTATTTATTTTAATTACAAGATACATCATTTGTATCATTTTCATTCCAGTAATAATGCTAGTCCACCCAAATTATCTTCATTGTTCCTTCATAAAGATATTCATGATCATCCAATAACACTCAAAGCCTCAAAGGTAACATAAGATTGGAGATGTATGAGATTGCGTTACACAAGTGGCATAAGCATTAGAATATTACTGTACTAGTCAATAAGGCGTACAATCATTCACATTATCACTTTATAAAACTTTCTTATACAAGTATTTTGTAAAGGGGAGGACTAAAATGTTTATAAAACACATTTTTTTTAGCTTTTCTTAAATTAAACCAGATATTAAGTAAAAGAATTTTAATAAATACGGAGGCATCCCAAATCTGTAGCCACAATTATTTCATAACATTACCTCAAATCCAGCAGATAAATAGCATTAAAATTAGAGTAATATCAACAAGCAATTAAAAAAAGTCACCATTTTCATTAATTAAAATTCACAATACATATACCAATACATAATGAAACTACTATCACTACTACCCAGATTAGATTTCAGATTTATCAACTGAAACATCATCAAGTTTAGGGTTGCAAAAAATGATACATGATAAGATGAAGGGAGGAGTGAGAATGTATGTGATTTGGGAGCAGAATCTTGAAGCAGAATCTTGAAGCAGCAGCACAACACCCAAGAGCAGAGGAAATAGCATCAACAAGCAGGAACCAGCACACGCAATAACAGATCAACAACTTATCAGAAGCAAGGAATAATATAAGCAGAAGGGACTCAGCAGGAACTTATTTTTGTTTTTCGAAATTGCTCACAGATTTACGTTTATCGTATCATCACTGAGCAATGACTGTTTTAACTTAAAACTTGAAAAATGCTGCCAGCAAGTACATATACATTGAAGTCTCAACATAAATGACAAGGGCAACGATGATTCAAGAAAAATTAAAACAGCAAGCATAAGAAACAACAGCAACAAAACTTATCATAAATTCATAACACAAAAGGCAGCAACACAGCACCTCAAGCTGGCAGGAGGCAGGAACCAGCTCATGCAGGCAACAATATAGGCAATAACAACTCAGAGACAACAACCAAAAGGCAAAAGCACTACCAGCAGGCAGCAACTCATAACAAGTTCAAGCAACTTCAAAATTATAGCTTTTGTTTTTTAAAATTGCTCTCAGATTTTGTTGATAATTTAGAGTGTCGAAGGGGCGCTCGCGCTTCTGAATCGCGCTCGCGCCACTTAGGCGCGACCCGCGACAAAACCGCGCATAAACCGCGATGAGTTTCTGGAAATTCTGGAAAAGTTTGGAGGCGCGCCCGCGCCTCCGGTTGGCGCGCCCGCGCCATGGCATAGCGCGACCCGCGCCTAAACCGCGCTAAAATCGCGCTAACTTTCTGGAAATTCGAAGATTTTAGGCAAAGAAGGAGGCGCGCCCGCGCGAACTGGTGGTGCGCCCGCGCCATCTGGTGGCGCGCCCGCGCTACATGTTGGCGCGCCCGCGCTGCTGTGGTGGCGCGCCCGCGCCTCTTCGCACGCGCCCGCGCTTCTTGCCGTTTTGCGGTTTTATACGACGGTTGATTCTATTTTAGAAGAGTTTTTTGTTTTTTTCGAGAGAAATACACAGAACTTTTCTCTGTTACTCTCCCTAAGTAATTCTCCATTTTTTCTCTCAAAAAAAAAACTTGCAATCTTTTGTGAGAAATCTTCTTGAGTTTAGCCTTCGTTGTGAATCATCCATCGGTTTTCGATTCTTTGTGCTAAGAACGGAAAGTGCTGTCAATTGTATCTCAAAGGGAATTTCCGGATTAACCCAAGCACCGTGTGGGGGAAATTAATCCCTTTAGGAAAGTATTCATACGCCTTTGACAGTGTATCAAGATCATAGTCTCAAGGGACATTGCGATTCTCATGTTCATGTATGCGTTGATCGGCTTGGAGTTTAGGCAAGTGTAATTAATCTTCTCACTAGTGTTTTCTTTGAAATTTCTGTAATTTCATAGATTATTATACTTGATTGGAACACCATTGTTGTGTTTGTTTAATTACATTACTTCATCTTGTAATTACATTACTTAGGTTTTGTCCCACACGTTCTATTAAGTGTTTTCCTAGTTTGAATTCACTGTAAACCTAACAGATTTTACATCACTGAGCAATGGTTGTTTTAACAAAAAACTTGAGAAATGCTGCCAGCAAGTACCAAAATACATTTAACTATTTAAGTCTCAACATAAATGACAAGGGCAACGATTTTAAAAGTCTTGAAAAATGCTGCCAGCAAGTCTGAAAATAAATGACAAGGGCAACGATTTTTCAAGATAAAATAAACCACAATGAGACACAAATACCAGTTATGCAGATGAAGCACTTTCGGCTTCAATCTCTTTACCAATAAGGAGGACGTCTTCCTCAACATCCGCTTGATAACCACGACACCAATTTTGGGTGGTAACCAATGCCTCAACATTCTTTGGCAAAAGTTTACCCCTATATTTGTTCAAAATACGACCACCCAAACTAAAAGAAGATTCAGAGGCCACCGATGTAATAGGAATGGCCAAAACATCCCTTGCCATATTAGCTAAAATAGGAAGAGAAGAAGCTTGAGATTCCCAGTACTTGAGAACGTCAAAATGTTCCCCTTGAATTAATCGCGAACGAGGTCCATTCAAATATGCCTCAAGATCAGCCAGAGGGCATCTAGTTGAATCATCACATTCGTCATCAACCTCATGCAACTGAAACAGATTTTTTATTAGAAGTTAAATTATGACATTACAAATAAAAATAGAAGACTACCATTAATATTGAGTATATTGTATAACATAAATACCGTGAAAATATTTTGAGATCTCAACGTGCGATTAGAATTTTCAGATTGAGCTGTGTTTGAAGAGGCAGGATTTCTGCAGCTTGTATTAAATGCAGTAGAATAAAATTTATAAAGGTCATAAAAAGCTTCCTTAATCATCATAATCTTTTCGTCGCATGCTTCATCATTATACAACGAGTTCAACATATGTCTCACTCGAAACAACTTATAACGAGGATCAAGAGCAATAGCAACTGAAAGTATCAAACTATAATCCTCCCAATAACTCTCAAACTTCTCAAGCATAACTGCTGCCATGGGTGCAAGTTTAGGGTCTTTAAAGGCTTGAGTAATAGCGTACTCAATTTTTAAAACACTAACAAAATACAAATTAGAAGTGGGATATTCTTTGCCACACAAATTACAACGAGCATAATCTACCTTTTCATTACCTATCGTCTTTACAAAAAAAGTGTAATGCTTCCATATACCTGCGGTTCTTTGACGTTTATTAACAGAAGGATTGATAATGCCGGTATTACTAGCATCATCATCCGGGACAGAGGCAGCTTGAGAGCTAACAGTATCAAAATTTGATTGCCTCTCATAGTCAAATTCATCATACTCACGAGACATGACTGAAACAAAAAAAAGAAACAGCATTTATAAGTACCAAATTAAGTGACAGATTCTACTAATAGTGAGCAATTAAGCATGCATTGTCTCATGTGACTGACATATGTGTACATTCTAAGTACTAACTTTAAGCCAACTTTAAGCCAATCATACAAGTATACATTTTAAGCATGCATGATTTCCCTGGTAAGTCATTTTTTTCAGTAAGGCATAAGGACCCACAATTGAATTTCAATGGATAAATTCATTCTTGAGTACAAAATATGCCAATTATTACAAGTATGCAATTGACAGTATGGTCAACCATCATTTTTTATGGAGTATGGACCAAAGCATGAAGCACAACTGCACAAGTATTCCAATAAATAAACAATGCATGTATTCCAACAATAATAATCACATAATCTGAACAACCCATCATCATTACTTTTAAATCGAGCATAATAAACAACAAAACAGCACAAATCTACCATTTCCCGTAAAAAACAAAAATACAATCAACAACAGATTTTAGGCATATTTCGACTATATTCAAGCAAGAACAACAACAATAATCAAATACAAAAACAGAAAAACTGTATTAAAAAAAAAAACGAAAAGGAAAAAGTAATTACCTTTGACGGCTTGAAGGAGATTTGAAGATGGAGAACTGCCTGAACTGGAGACCAAAAGAAAAAATCAAGAATGTAGATTATCAGAACTTGAAATAAAAAAAAAACGAAACGAAAACGAAAAAAATCGAAAAAATTAACAAAAAAATTACCTTGAGGTTTGACGGCTTGAAGGAGAGGAAGATTTGAAGAAAAAAAAAACGAGAATGGAAAAGTCAGAAATCAGAACTTTAGATCCAAAACAAAAAATGAAACGAAAACAAAAACCCTAAATAAAAAAAGTAAAAAATCGAAACGAAAACGAAAAAAAATCAAACGAAAACAACAAAAATTAACAAAAAATTACCTTGAGGTTTGACGGCTTGAAGGAGAGGAAGATTTGAAAAAAAAAACGAGAATGGAAAAGTCAGAAATCAGAACTTAGATCCAAAACAAAAATAAAACGAAAACAAAAACCCTAAATAAACAAACCGAAACAAAAACGAAAAAAATCAAAACGAAAACAACAAAAATTAACAAAAAATTACCTTGAGTTTTGAACTTTTGACGGCTTGAAGCCTTCAAATTGAAGGAGAGGAAGATTTGAAAAAACAAAAAAACGAGAATGTAAAGCGAGAAATCAGAACTGTAGATCCAAAACACAAATGAAACGAAAACAAAAACCCTAATTAGGATTTTTAAAAGTTGAGAAATTGAGATTCTTGAGAATTTCAGAACGAAAGAGTGAGAAACTGAGAAGTTAGAGAGAGAAACTATGATAGATTGAGAATAGAAGAGTGACTGAGTGAGTAAAAGTGTAAAACGGCTGAGTGACTGATAGAGTGGGTTTTTTTTTTCTAGGTTTAGGTTTTACTTGTTCATTTGATCTAACCGTCCATATTTCCATCTCAACATCTAACCGTTCAATTTTTTTTTTTGTAGATTCCAGAATATTCATCTAGATCTAACGGTCTAGATTTTTCTTTGTGCTTTTCTAGGTCTTTTTGACCGTTTTTTTTAATTATTTATTATTATTATTATTATTTTGAGGGATTATTATTATTATTATTATTATTATTATTATTATTGTTAGTATAATTATTTGTTAATATTATTATTATTACTAGTTTACTACTACTATTATTATAATATTATTATAATTATTATTATTATTACTATTACTATTATTATTATTATTATTATTATTATTTATTATTATTATTATTATTATTATTATTATTACTACTATTATTATTATTATTAGTTTATTACTTATAAGTTATAAATTGTAAGAAACGCAAATGTTTCAAAATTGCAATTGATTCAATACGACATAGTTAATGACTTAATGAGCTAATGCACATCAATATCTGACATCTCTATATGTATATTATATATATCTGTGAGTCTGTGACTGTATATCAGTATATATAATAAACTAATAAGAACTTAATAAGTAATAATACTAATAACTAATAAAGTAATGAAAATCTAACCATTGTTTTTCATGGGCATTCAATCTAACCGTTGTATATTTGACTATTCGTACATTAGTATTGCATAATGATTTCATCACCACTTTAATTAGTGATTTCGTGATTTCGTCCATTTAACTTATTAAGTTGTTTGAGTTAGTAATCTAAATAAAGTAACAAACTAAATAACGAATCCATTTAATCTCGTGTAAGTTATAATTTATAAGAAATGCAATGTTTGAAAATGGAAATTGATTCAATACGATATTGTTAATGTATATGTAATTATAGATTAATTATTATGTATATCATATCGTACGAATGTACGGTTGGTATCATTATCATACTATCATAAGTATCATTGCCTCATTGAATTATTGGTATGTACTATAATCGATAAACATATTTACATATCTGATTATTAAAACTTAAAAGTTTAAAACACTTGTTGATCAATCTAATTGAATACTTGTACATTCTTAATTATCGATTTATCGTATTATAAGTATCAACTCATTAAATCATGGTCATGACGCGATCTTTAAAACAATCATGAATTCATGACCCAAACCGCTTATAAACCGAACCGACATGATCCAAACCGTTCATAAACCGAACCAATTGAACTGTGTAAACCCTCCACTAAACCGGCCCATTTCAAACTGAACCGACATGATTCGCACCGTTTATAAACCGAACCGATATTGACCCGGGTAAACCCGCCCCTAAACCGACCCATTTCAAACCAAACCGGATTGATCCAAACCGTTTGTAAACCGAACTGACATTGACCCGGGTAAACCCGCCCCCTAAACCGACCCGTATCAAACTGAACCGACATAATCCAAATCGTTTATAAACCGACCCGCTTATGACCCAAACCGAATTTAAACCGCAAAGAAATAAACCGAAACCAATCCGAGCCGTGACTAACCCAAACCGAACCAAACCGACCCACCAGCTAAACTAAACCGTTTCAATCCGAACCGCTCCAAACCGAAACCGACTCAAACCGAGGTCAAACCGAACCGCCAGACCGAAGTCCCACCCCTACCCTTATGCAATGCAAAACACCCTAAACAACGCAAGGACATTCCCACCACCCCCATCATTAACCACCACCCCCACCACCATCAACCACCTCCCCCACCACCACCGCCCGCCACTCTCAACCACCCATAAACTACCATAAAACACCCTAAACAACGCAAGAGCATTCCCACAACCAGCCCCAACCTTTCCACCACCATCGACCACCACCGACAACCATCAAACACTGGAAACAACCCCAACAGCATGATAACCATCGTGAAACAGCACTTTAAGTGCAGGAGACCAAATATATGCTGCTTGATACATATAACGGATATAAAAGATATAGTTTCACTAACAAAAGTCAAATTCGGACAAATAAGGGAAATAAACTTCAAATTGTACAGAGAGTCATTTAGAAAACATTTCTTGTATTAATAATGTAAGCGTTATATACAACATTGTTAAATATCTGAGTACCACAAAAGGATCAACTAACTAATACTATCCGGACTCATGTATTGGAGTTAACTGATCTCCATCCTGTGTGTCCTCTGTCCGTCTACGAACACGCCTCGGACGCCTCGTGTAAAAACTTGAAAACCCCCCCTAACCTTAATGATGGCCTTTTTGATTTCATTCGTATTTTGATCGCTGAATGGTGGTGAATGGGTCTCGGGACGATGGAGGAGTCAGCTGGCGAGACGATGAGTCACCCTGGCTGTGGCCGGGAGCGGTGTTATGGATGAAGTAATCCTCTGCCTGTGTAGAGCCCGAAGTATGACCTCCACCACTACTCTGTTCGAAGTCGAACTGTGAATGGAAGGAGTTGGGGTCATGATCGTCCCTGGGGTGGACGAGATGGCCATGGCCATATCTCTGCAAGCTATGTATGCCCATATCTCGCACCCGCTCAACCTGGGCTCTGGTGGGTAAGGCTGCTAAGGCATCTGAAAGTGCATCAACCATCGCACCCATATCCCCCGCCTGCAGTAATCATCCATGAATTAGTAATATGATATAGAATTTCAAATAATTTTGGAAAACAAGAAACTGAAAAAACTCACAAGTCCGCTGATAACATCATAAGCTGGATAGTAGTGCGTGGACGGTGGGGTGTAGGTAGGGTTGATGAAAAGGCGTGTAATCTGCCTGTACCATACCATGTAAGGATCACGCGGATCCATAACACCCTGAAACAGGTGACCGTCAACGATAGACTCCAACCGCTGGTCCCAAAGCTCAATGAATTGATGATGCTCCAGTGACCAGTTTGTCTCCAACTTTCCACGACGGTCAATGCCGTGGAGGCGAATACTAGTGTCACAGGGCATGGGGATAGGCTGGTGAAGTCCGAACTGTCGCAACACTCCGTCCGGTAGGTGGCTCTCCACGACCTCAAAACAGATCATGGGGGTCCTGGCAAGCCACTCAGCACGATGCTCGAGCAAGTGTTCCGGCATGGCCTCTACCAACACAGCAGAATAGGGATCCCATGTCATCTGCAACAAGGATATATCGTGAAAAGGTTAGGGCAATGCCAATAAACAGTATAAAGAGTAAACAAACGATTACAAATTTAGTGCAAGATTCCACCTGTTCATCCGAGAGTCGATCGAGGGCGTCACGGTAGTAGAGAAGACCTCTCGCTGTATGCGCATGTGTTAGTCTGGGAACCACCCACCTGTGGCAACAAATTATTTAAGAAGTTGTACTAGCTAATTATAACAAAATTTGAGTACACAAGTATAATGTTACGAACCTACAACCGTATGCCTGATTGGGTTCAGGGAGCAGGGGAGCATCGTATGCTGCGTACTGATCTTCCTGGTCCAGCTGCCCTGGACGGTGTACAACAGGCCTACCTGGTCTCCCTACATGGATGTGCTCCCAAGCCCATAGCTGTTTTAAAAATCAAATAAAAGGTAAAGCATAAATAACGTCAAGTCATTATCAGACTAGGCTTAAGGATAATGATGAGGTTTACCTGTAGCACAACCAAAGGACCTCCAATCAGCTGTGCTCCACGCTGTTATGCTCTACACAGATGGCGATACAAGACCGCCAAACAAGCACTACCCCAACTGTATCCACGGATCTCATCCCAGTCGTGGTCTAACAGCTGCAGGTAAATAATCTGAAGATGGCTTCCGCTCTTGTTTCCAAAGAGCACGCCCGAGATGAGCAGGAACAAGTAAGCTCGGGCGTATCTCTACACTGTGGCGTCGTCAGCGTCCTGAGGTAAATGTCCAAAAGTGTCGCGTAGCCAACCGGTCCTCAGCGAGCTGCCCCTGATCTCGTTTGGCTCTGGCTGAACCCCTAAAACCCGACCTACTAAACCTGCGGGGTCAAGTACCACACCCCCTGTCACCGCATTCCTATGGATGGGAAGGCGTGTGAGTATCGCGACGTCCCGCAGCGTGACTGTCGCCTCCCCCACAGGAAGATGGAAGGAGTATGTCTCCTGCCTCCATCTCTCAACTAATGCTGTGATAAGCCCTCGATCTATTTCTCTGTAGCCCACGCGATGAATACCACCAAAGCCAACCCAGTCGACGTACTGAAGAACGCGTGGATCGACTGCCCAGCCGGACCTCAAGTGCCTGCACCCCAACATTTCCGCTATGTCCACCTGGTAATTCATTTAAAAACTGTAAATAAGGGTCAAGTATACAAAAAAACAAGACAAATCTGTATATGAAATGGCACGTGAGAAATTACCGTCTGCTCCCATATGTCAACACTCCGATGTCTATCCTGCAGTGTAAGGACAGAAGGGTCAAGTGGTCCTGGTATCCGATCGTGTCCGACCATGATATCTGTTCATTCAAAACAATATGGCCAAACCAATTAAAAAAACAGAATTACTAGTCAATGAAATTGACATGACTGTCACAGGTAAAAGACAAGTACGAAATATAAGTCACCAAATCTCAAATATAATCCAAGCGTTACAAATGTTACATAACGTCATTAATCAACTACTACATGAATCTACTGTTCTACTACTATAGCTAAACAATTACAAGCTTATGTTTCGGTTGATCTAGCTGGGCACGTTTTGCGATTGTGACCTTGTTGGTGACAGCGGCTGCATTTAGTCCTAGGTCGGTTAGTGTCATCCATTTCATTGCGTATGCGCTTTGACTTTGGCCGACCTTTTCCTCTTACCATGCTGGCGTCCGGGATGAGTCTAGGTCCTATGTACTGCGTCCAAGTGGTCTCACATGGAATAGGCCAGAACTGTGGTGCATACGTGTTCATATACGCATCCGATTGCAGGAAATACTTGGAAGTTTCCATCCACACCTGTAGCAACCAAAAGTGTTCCTTTATACTTCCCGTACAAGTGCGTCCCATCGATACAGATAACAGGCATACAAAGTTTGAAACCATCGATACAAGGACCAAATTCCCAAAACACTCGTTCAAATACTTCCATGTTGCTGGTATACCTACCCTCCACTAGAGCTTTGTGTTTCCATATGACTACGGTTCCCTGGTTTGACTGTTGCAGTGCTTGCATGAACTGAGGAAGTCTGCTGTAAGAACTCTCCCAATCCCCAAAAATTTGAGTGATGGCTTTGTCCTTGGCATACCATGCTCTTTTATACGAAACTTCAAAATGGAATTGCTTGGAGATGAGTTCCTGAATGAATTCAACTTTTAGAGTCGGATCTTTCTGCACAAAGGACTTCACAAACTCAGATATTATGGACGAATCCAAGTATGGGTGATCATTAGATAGTAATTCGGTAACACAGTTCTCCCGATGCGGGCCTTTGTATGTGACTATGGTGAAGCCACGCGAGTGCTCACTTGTCCTGGTACCCCTTAGAGACCATCCACATTTCTTCTTGCAACGCAGATGAAGGACACTCTCATTTGAGGTCACTGTGGTGTAGAATTGATTTCTCTGTATAGAATACATCTTCACCATTTCTTGAAGCGTTTTCTTACTGTCAAAGTACATCCCCTTCTCGAATTCTCCCCCTGGAACAAATGATGTATGACTCCCTGAATTGGCCCAATACTCATCAACTTCATAATTCTCATTTATCTGACTAAACCAGGGTATTGCAGTTCTAACCAAGGGCTCATCAATTTCCATCTGCCCATCTTCAAGATCCATGTCATCAAGCCTATCATACTCCTCCCCATTATCATCCTCATCATCTGTATCCGCATACACATCGTACACCGACAATTCGTTATTCACAATATTATCAAAATGACTTGGGTCTTCTTGAGACGGTGATTCTTGAACCTCATCTCGCATCGGTGACGGAGCCACGGTGTTTGATGTTGAAGGACCGGATTGGCCGAACATTGTCACACAGCCCCCCGCATGTGCAGGTGATGCTATATGAGGACTAAACGGCATCTGAAATTGATCATCATGCAGCAAGCGACTGAAAGTTCCCATCCCATATTCATTCGATGGAGTGTGGTTTGAAGGGCCTTGGAAGGATGCGGTGTTGTAATTGGAGACATATGTAGGATGTTGTTCTGCCCAAGTACTTTGTTGGGTACATATAGGCACTGTTTCTACATATATCTCATTGGGAACACCCTTCATTGTAACAATGCTTCTCAAAGCTTTTAAATGTTTGTTAGTGGAGACAGGTAACACTTGAACCCCATGCCCAGTCTCACACCTCATTTTAAGGTTCAGTTCAGCATTCATTGGGTTTGAGCCGATACTACTGTGAACCTCATTCATCAGATCATTCACAGTCATGCTCGGTTCAAGTGTTATAAGTTCCATATTCCCTCCACTGTACTCAACATTTGATCCATCGCACATAATTTCACCTCCCCACCGGCATAACAACACTACATTTTGTGAAGCCATATTCTACATACCAACCAAAACACATTTAAGGATAATCGAATTCTAAAACAACGTCAAAAAACCCTAATTTAACAATACATAACATACATAGCTTCGATAATGGAAAGTTATATCAAATTTCGAGAACCTACATGTGTAGCTAATATGACAACAATGAAACAAGTCCATTCTCATTATCAACATTTTCATCACCAATTTCATAAACTCTTAGTACCGCATACAACTATCAACATACTAATACCGCATTACCATCAACAATTTTATCATTTTTTTCACAATAATAGACCACATTACCATCAACAATTTCATCAAGAATTTCATCAAAAACAAACCACATTATTATTGACAATTTCATCAACAATTTCGTCGACAATTTAATCAACAATTTCGTCTATATTTTTCCTCAACAATGTACCACATTATCATCAATAATTATCAACAATTTATCACATTTCATTACTAATTAGCAACAAATTAATACAATTTACATCACAATTTGCTACAACATACAACAACTATCTACTACCAACTATTCAATGTAAAATTCAACAATGTACTACGAATTTAGGGTTTACCCGGATTTAAAGAGTGAGTGAGACAATGCTGGCAACAACTTCCGTTCACTTTGGCGGCGGCAGGGGCGGCGACACGGCAGGGGAGGCGTTGGCAACGGCTGTGGTTCTTTGTTGCTGACAATGAGAGTTAGTGAGAGAGAGAGTGTAAATTGCGTGAAAGAGATTGAGAAAAAAAGGCCTGGAATTCGTTATAATTCCCGCAAGAAACGCTGCCTGCTGCAGCGTTTAATGTACAGATAAAAACGCTGCCTCAGGCTGCGTTTTATGCTTGTACATTAAACGCTGCCTGAGGCAGCGTTTCATTTAAAGATATAAACGCTGCCTCAGGCAGCGTTTATTTGTATAAAACAGGTATGAAATACGAAATTTATGAAAAAAGTCAAACTACCATAAAACGCTGCCTGAGGCAGCGTTTTATGTCTTGAATTTTTTTTTTTTTTTAAAAAACTGAGTGTAAAACGCTGTCCGAGACAGCGTTTCACCTCAGAAGCTTAGTTTGGGAAATACTTTTGCCACGAGACCAATTTCGTAAATAATTTCCGTATAAAGCTTAATTTGGGAAAAAAATCCACTCTCTTTTAGTTGCAGCAATTTGACTTACTTTTGTATACTTTGTATTTATCTTGACCACATTTTTTTTTAACTAAGATATAAATTAAAAATGTTATTCATATTTTACAAAATTTATTGGTTAATAATTAAAGATATTAAAGCTCAAAGTTGTCCGTTGACGGATGTTAAACTAAAACTTGTGACTATAAGTGAATATTGGAAGTATATTCTTTATAGAAATCTATTGAAAGCAAGGGGGGAAAAAAATATCTACCAAACATTTATATACTAAAACAGATAGCATTGATAAGACCGGAATGGATTCTGCTTTCGTTTTTCCTAATTTGAAGTTCATAGAATTCAAAAAGGCAGCTTCTTAGTGAGATAATATTAGCTACATACGACATACCTCACTAACCTCAGTACAGATTAATCGTTCGAAATTGATTGGAAAAAATTTACACACTTATGGTGTATCAATGTATCTTAGGTCCATTCTTAAGGTAACAAGCAGTACAGGCATGAATAGAAATTTGTCATTATCCAAAACGGCGATGTTTAAGGCAAGTATATGAGTAGATCTATAGAATGGTTGTAGCTTGCCAATATAGAATTGTCAAGAACAAACACTCAATAATTTCCTACAATTTTCAGACAATTACTACAGCGTTGTCAGGATTATTTGCATATAGAATACAGTATTTAAATGAATATAAATTTTGGATGCAAAATAAGAAACTATCATATTGAATCTAGTAAAATTGATATTGAGGTGAAACACCAACATTCCATTGTGGTTGTAGTAAATTATCTATTTACATCATGTCCCTGAAACTTACTTGTCAGTTGAGTTCTGAACTGGCCTACATCGAATGAATATCAGTTAATTTGTGCTTCAAGTCGAAGCACAATGCATCTGTTCATAGACTGAGTTACATCCATCGATTTGTTATCTTCATTGATGAGCGTACTGGAGGAGGTGTTTTTGCATTCCTGTTGTCATTTGGACCTAGAACAAGAAACAAAAGAAAGTCAGAAACACTGTCAAACTTTCTGCAAAGCACCCCACATCAGATGTTTCTACTTACGAGCATCAGTCGATATGCCTCCAAGAGAAGATCTTCTATTTGAACCTGGAGGAATGCCTGTTAGTGACTGTCTTCTCACAGTTCTTGCTTTAGCTGTCGAGGGTGATCTTGGTTCACGAGCATTGTCTTTTCCCTTTATCGATGATGATTCGACCACCTGTTGGCTCCTATAATTACAGGAAGCCTTAAGAGTTAACACAGTACACTACAAAGAAACAGAAATGATCAAGTAAGAACACCGGGAAAATCATTAAATACCTTTTCTCAGAGCCATTGATCAACTTTCCAATAGTTCTAAGTGATCTTTTGATCTGAGACCCTTTCTTATTCGTACTTTTTGCAACACTAGGAGGCTGCATCTCATTCAGATCAAGTTTTTGCCGCTCTGGTGTTTTTGGTGGTTGTATCGTTGGATATTTTGTTGCACAATCTGTGAAAGTTAGTCCATTTGTATGAGTTGCAGGGGGAGGGCTCTTAGGAAACTCGGTAATGCTGATATAGTCCTTAGAACTGACAACATCAGCTGAAAGCATGCCTTTCTTTGTACGATTCTTTGGACCTTCCAAGCTCAATCTCCGAGCACGAATAGAACTTTGTGGCGTTTTAGTACTCTTTCTGATGTCTGCAACAGGCTTCACAGAACTGGAATTCTCAATGCTCAGTCGGCGTGTTCTTGGAGGAGTTTGCTTTTTAAGTGTGGTTTTCCCTTCAGAAGGAGTTTTGGGTTCCTTCAACTTTTGTTTATTTTCACTTTTGACAGCCATTGGATTTTCAATGCTTAACCTCCTAGGTCTTGGGAAGGACCCTTCAAGCATTGGTTTTCCAAGTGGTGACTTGGGCTCTTTGCTTCTTCCTGCTGTTGGATCAGAGAGATTATCAGGCTTTTCTGCTGATATCTTTAGTTGCTTTAAAGGTGATTTTTCCAGCCTCTCGGATTTCATGCTTCCAGGATTCTCCATGCTCAATCTTCGTGCTTTTACAGGACTTTTTTCGATTGCTGCTCTTGTTTTATCACAAGGTGATCTCAGCTGCCTGTTAGGCAGTGGGCTTTTTGGGTCCTTGTCACCCAGTGCACTCTTAAGGATCTCAAGCTGCACATGTTCACAGAATGAAAAAGTCAGAAGGCAATACTATATCTGTAGTATAACTTCAAGCATTCTAACACACTTTAACGAGGTGCCCAAAAAACAAGGAAAAACCTCAAACAAAGAAGAAGCAAATCTTGGGCTCACTGAATTATATCATGCGCATGGAATATGTTCCCTTCATATGAATGATATATAGTAGAATTCGAAGAGGAAAAAAAGAGAGCTTATAATTAGAAGTTTATTGATGCCTTGATGGATAAATATGCAGTCAAACTCGTGGTACTAGACTCTCTTGGATGAAAGCAGAGACTTTAATAAATATAAGACATAAAGATTCAGTATATCAGGTTTGTACCTCTTCTTTAAGCTGCATAACTTCTATGTTCGTTTTATTTGACTGAACAGCTCCGAGCTCAATAGTTGAGATCTTCTGTGCAAACTTTAAGGTTCTAATTGTCTCTGTGAAGTTATCTCCTTCTGGAATTACATGTGTGAGCACCACTACCTTTGCATTTCCTCCTATAATTTTATTGGAATGTTATAAAAGTAGCAAGTAAGTCTAATGCCAGAAGTTTTTGGTATATCACTTATTTGAAACTGAATCTGTTCAAGCCTTAGAAAAATAATTCAAGAAGTGTCATATTATGATACCTAAAGCATCTTGCAAAAGTGATGTAATTTTACTGTTTCCTTGATGATTGTTAGAACTTTTCTGAGAAAATGATGTAATGACATCTTCCAAGCAGGAAAGTGACTTGTCATCCTCTCCACTAGCTGCAAGATCTACCAAGTGTAGGCAACCGCGAATAATGTTTCCTGATGTATCCTTTCCATGCACATGGATTGCCACAGCACTACAAGAGATGCAAAAATGATTTCAATGCAATTCATAATGATGCCTTCAGAAAATTGTTAAATGTTCAAACATTTTCAGCTCAAGAAAGATTCATCAAGTACTGACCTATGACAAGGACTGCTAATGTTGTTCATCTTCGAAGTATTGACACTCGCATGTTTTCTTTCACCCAATTTTACTAAATTGATGGCATCAACATTTGACTTCACAGAATGGAATGTGACATCTGGAAGACTTGATTCACTGTCAGATGCAGGATCTTCAGCCAGAAGGTCTTGTATTTCTTCGTTGCATATCCCAATCATTTGAACACGCACATCATAGTTAGTTTCTTGCCTCCTCTCAGCTATTTGGAAGAGGTCATTTAAAGCAAAGAAGTTGATGCCCATATCCTTCTCTGAGACACCTGATGTACCATACTAAAAGCAGCAGAATCAAATCACCACAATTATCTCTAGCAGAACCTAAACAAACATATGACTGTAGAATAAGTGAGCACTACCATAGTATGTGTCTTGCCGGATCCAGTCTGACCATAAGCCAAGATGCACACGTTGTAGCCATCCATGACAGACCTGATCAATGGCTGAATCTCTTTAAACAGCTCATCTGTCAGAAAAGGAAAATTCAGCAAAGAGGAGTTAGGATTAGTTTTATTAATGAAAGTTAAGAATCTGATTATAAAAGGTTTTCACTTGCACCACTAGTTATGTATGTACCTTGTGTAGACGTTGGACCATACAACTGATTGAACCGGAAAATCTTTCTTCCATCATGTCTTGGTTTTGATGGATCAACAATCACAAGTGATCCATCCTGCCCGACAAAGTCTACCACATTCTTTGCTTCTGTATTGAGAATGGGTCTGATCCTACAGTAAACTCTAACATATCCTGAAAAATATATCAGAAAAAATCAAATTAAGGCCTTCTAACTTCGAATAGAAAACCTTGAATTCTTCAGGTGAATTCTAGAAATGTACTGATTTAAAGTTGACATCTGAACTCACAAAAGAAGGATTAAGGAAGGAAATATTATGGAGCAACTCACCCTTTAAGTCTTGGGCCATGTTGTATAGCTTCCTGTTCTCCTTGATAACTTTTTCGTAACCAAGTGCAGGGCCAGACATCTCTTCAATCAGACTTTCTGTAAAACCCAAGGAATCATCACAAAGCAATTTGGACTAAGAGACAGCAAAATATAAACAACCGAGTATCATTGCTTACCTAAATGCATTAAATCATTTGACATTTGAGATTGCAAATCTTCGAAGTCTCCTTTTGTCTTGTACCATAAGGCTTTAATATCCTGAATTATGATGGACAACAATTATATATTCCCTCAAAAGTTACAGCAAACTAAATACCATGGAAATTTTTGGTAGTTTGATTAAAGGTAGCAAGAACACTTACTGAAAGGTCCCTTTCTTGATTTCGCAAAATTCGCCTATGATCTCTACTACCTTTCCTGGTTTGAGCTCTGTGGCACTGCAGTGGCTTTAAGGAAGTGCATGTTGTCAGTTTAGAAGGGAGTTGTCATTGTAGACTATAGGTAAGAAAACTTTATCCCTGGAAAATACTGCATAGCAAATGACATACTGTAAAAGGACCCCGAATTTATACACAGATTCACAGAAACTGAATACTCAATCAAACAAGTCTATCCAGCACAAATAGAGGTCTTTTAGCTACCATAACATTATTATATGTTAGATAAATTATACTTCATTAATTCTATAGAAAGATGAAAAGATACTGATTATTTTATGAAGCATTTGTTAAATATTAACTAAAAAGTAGAGTTTGGTGAACTAAAACAGACACGACACTTCTAAGGAGGTTTGATCTCAATCATTATGCAACCAGAAATAACTGTCTTCTTGATTTTATCCATCTTTTTTACTAACACCTAATGTTTAGCTTAGACACATGTGATTAGGCTAGAATTTCTCTTGACTCCTGCTTAACTACAAAGGGGTATCTAATTCTATTGAAGTAGAAATGTTCTTTGATATACTATCAAGGCAACTTTCTTGCTGAAGGTTCCACTGAAATCACTGAATCAGTCTTTAACAATTAGTTAACTATCATTTGCACTTGTTAGCTCATCGTTCGATACCAGATTTTAAGTAGTGATTTGCTACTAATACAATAGGAATAAGTAGTTCATGAACAAACAGTAATTTCAGTTGCAATACAAATATAAAGTGGGGAACATAGAAATACCTCAGGGTTATGTATTAAAGATGAGTTTTCCTTTAGTATAGATACTGAAGCATGTGATCTGCCTGCTTCTTGCAAGTTTTCTTGAGAGCAAGATTTTAGCTGAAAATCATGAGCAGAAATCAGTTTATATTTGCTATACCTTATGCTGTTATGCATTAGAGTCCAATGATAGCAGGAAAGTAACACTAACCATTGGAAATTTATTTCCTAGTTTTTCCTCCAAACATCTTGACAAAATCTCTTTAAAAAGTTGGATTGGATCCTGTCACAAAAGCATATACAGTGAGCGCGATGTTTATGTTATAATTTTGGGAATGGGGAGGGAAGAAAGGCAGGTGCTATACCTGGCTACCATTTTGGTAAGAAGTAAGAAAATTATCGTCAATGTTTTCCTTTGAATCAACCATACCATTTGTTAGTGCCTTGACAATTGAATCTACAAAGGCCACCAAAAGAGGAAGATTGAATAACGACTGAGAATGGTAATGTAAAAAGACAAATTCGTGGCTTTTACAGATTAACAAACAAATAGGAACAGAGAAGAACCTAGGCGGTCTGCATAATCTCATGATTAGAATGATTGTCATAGTTGTAGTATAATTTCTAGCATGAGCAGTAATGTCAAGCAAACATGCATTCATTAGAACTTAAACCTTAATTGCTAAGAGTGGCGGTTATCTAAACCTGTAAGAGACTGTAAATGTTAAGTTGCATCAATTTCACCAATGAATTTATTGGAAGTTCAACTAACATAAACTGGTACAAGTCAGCTAACATTTAATCTGAGATACTACAAGTTCAATAAGTTCTACACTAGAGCTGACCAAACTGAACAAAAATAGGGCAAAAAGAAACCTGTAAGTGATTGTTTTTCATCCACAGCAGACAGGTCTAATTGCCTACAAGACTGAGCAGAAATCGCGCTTGAAGGTCTAGAAAAATTCTTGGCAGCAGATTGCAGAACAAGGGGAGATTTAGCTGTCACATGCTTGTAAACACCGTTCCCTCCACTCCATTCCTTCCACTCATAATAAGATTTAAGTGCTAAAATGCAATCAGCTATCCTAGCTGCTGATCCTGTCTCAAAATTCTCCTGAATTAATAAGAACAAAAACAATATTTCGTGTCATAAATCGAAACAAATTCACAACCTTCTTCCAATACAATAGGTGCAACATCCAGATTTATATAAAGGGGTTTAGTAATCTTACCAGGTCAGAAGCCTCAAAAGCAGGAAGCTTCAATTCTTTGACTGCCATGAGAAAATTCCTAACATTCTCAAAGTACTGATAAGCAGGCAATGGTTTTGAATCCCAAATTGCTGATTCAGATGCCACAAGTTCATTACTATCCACAACCTAAAAATCACCCCCAAAAAAATCCCACAAAAAAATATGTTAAAAATCAACAAAATTTCAAAGCGCAAAACCCCAACTTGGCAAATTGATGATATCAATAAAAGCCACAAATTTAATCGAAATCGGACTCGAAAATTCGAAAAGAAGAGGGAAATTAATACCTTGGGTATACATCCAGGTTGAATTTTGTTAATGACTTTGCAGAGAATTATGCCATTTCTCAAGCAAGAAATGAACTCTCTATCTGATGGTTCACTATGTATACCAAGGGGACCCACAGTACATTCTAGCCAGTGGACTGCCTTATATCTCCTTAAAGCTGCATCATCACACATTTTTTTTTCTCAGATTAATAAATCTTCAAATTCTTAGCAGACCCAGAAAAGAAAACAATAGAATGAATGTTGAGGATAAAAAGAGGGGGAAAGGAGATGAATTTGAAGAATTAAAAAAGAAATCTTCAATATTTATTTTTAGGAATTTGTATGACTCTCCAAAAGTGAATTATTTTTGTAGATTCTTTGCAAACTTAGGAAATATATATGATTGATTGATTTTTAATTTTTTGTTTGTGGTGTGAAGAGAACTTCAAGGGCAATAATGTAGACGGGATTTATTAGATACCGAAGCCACCAGCTAAGGAAACATATATGATTGCTAATTGTCTTCTATTACTATGTAAAGAATGCATCAACACATTCTTTTCACAATCAGAAAAATTATTAATAAAAGAGGGAAATTTGAAAAAAAACAGGGGAATTGATTCAATTTTCTTCCACTTTCATAATTGGTAGATTACATAATCACCTAAAATCAATGAAAATCATATTGGATTGTCTACCCAAACAAGAAATAAATCTCATCAAATCAATTTGTTCGTTATTTCTTTCCATTTTAGTCAATTAATCAATATAAAACACTTTGAAAAACATATAAAAATTCCCAGAAAATAAAAAAAGAAAACAATACCCAATTCTTCAGCTCTTCTTGACGCTAAATGAAAATCATGTAGTTCCCCACTTCTTCTAATTTCCGCCATTATTCCCCTGCAACACCCAAGAAAAAAAAAACTGTAAGATTGATGAGTAAAATAGCTTAAAATTAATGGAAGAACCGATACCCGGCGAAAATCGATGTATCGAAAACTCACATTATCTTCGTATTTTAGCTGTGAATTTTTCTGCAAATTTTTTGGGTTTTTTTAGTAGAAAAAATGAAGAAGAAAGGAAGAAGGAAAAAATGAGGAAGAAAGGAAGAAGGAAATATGAAAATAAAATCCGAGCCTAAAGTAATTGAGTTTATGATTTGATCAGACGGTTAATTTTGTTTTATTTGTGTTGGTTCGGAATTTCCGAACCTGAGGTATGGGAAGTTAACGTTATAATTTCAGCTCTTTTTTTTGAATTCAAAATGTAGGGCCAGAGGTTTGGTGTTGGGTTTTTGTATTGGACTTCTTTCATTTAATTTCTTGGGCTTTATAAAATTATTCTAGGTGAACAATTGAGACCAAATCACAAGTTTATTTGTGATGGGGTTTTGATGTTACGAACTTACGATGAGAACAAAATCAAAGCATTATCTCTAAATAGATGAGAGCATGAGACTCGTTTATATTTTCTCTATTTTCTTTTAAAATACAAATACGTGATTTTTATGTTATTCATATATTTCACTTTATGATTTGTAGCTAAGGAATTATATATAGTCAAGTGAAGTTTTGTTAGATCCATCTCGATATATACATCAAATTTTTTAACTTTTACGTATTGGAATAAAAGATATATAGTGATTGAGGTAACACAGTGACAAACGTGTAATGAGAAGTGATGCATTTAAAAGAAAACTAACAGAAAAAAGCATGAACTAAGAAATTATTTTACGTGATCATTTACATAGAGTCATAGACCCTAAACATAACAAAATTCATTTCACACTTAAGTTATCTTGGACCTCCCATGGCATCTTTTGAAATCTCCATTGTCCTAAGATCCCTAACCCATGCACTTTTATTATCAATTGCATCCTCAAGTTTTTGTCTCCATATGCGCAAACCAAGATAGTCCAATTTGGGTTGCGAACATTAAATTTTCAGTCTTTGGTATGGTGTCCTTAAAATTCGATCTTCACTTGGACGGTTTATATGTTTAAAATTATGAAAAATAATCTATATAATGTTTGATTTTTATCTTCAATATGCTAACCATTTTTTTAAAAATTTATATTAGACGTCCATAATATTCTTTTAATATCCTTTTTTTTGTCTTCGTTACATAACGCTATAAAAAATTTAAAACTTATAAAAAAAATCTAAAGCGGGCCCAAACCACTCTAGTCCAAGATTTAAACTGATTTATTAATATTGTTTAGGTTCGATCCATGCAAAATCAATCCAATCTCCAATTTTTGAATTTAAAATTTCTAGTCTTCGGTTTGATTTGATCCGGTATTGGACCAATATATAAACCCACCTCAAGGCGTTATTACATGCGTTATTTGAGTCATTGACAGCTCAATTTACTTGAGAAATAGTCTACATTATACATGCCCTATCTCTTCTCTTCCCTACCTTTTAAAAGTTTGAAATGACCCTTATCGCCAGTGTTTGACAGTTGAACTCTATAAAATGTTTATTTAAATATTTACCCTTATTAATGTTAATTGCCTATTTTTTTTTTTTTTTTTTTTGAATTCCTAAGAACAATAAGCGGGCATTTATAGCAATAAAAATATTTGTTTACATATTTTCTCTCATTAATGCCGCCAACAACTAAAGTGGCATAAGGGCTAACTGAAAGAACTCCTTGGACATGACTAGATATGACGCACGCATCATGCGTTAGCCACGAGTCTCTTACAAGTTTGAGATCACTATTAGTAGTGTTTGGATGATGATACCAACTAAATATTTATTTTACATATTTACCCTCATCATTGATGTTAATTGCCTTTTTTGTAACTCTTAAGAATAATGTGCGGATATTTATACCCCTAAAAAATTTGTTTGCATATTTTCCTTTATTAATGTTACCAACAACTAAATTTGTGACACGAAAGAACTCTACGGACATAACTAACTACAACATGTGTATCGTGCTCATTAACCGCTCTAGTAGTGGAATAAATAATGCATCACTTTGACTTATTCAAATGTTAACTTTGACTTTAGATTTTACTAAAATAAATAAACCAAATGTTATTATGTAAACTTTTATTATTGGATCGTAATTAATAGTGATTCATCACTTATTTAAATATGGAAAGATATAGTATGTATCCTATGTTCCTATGCAAGCAATAGTGGTCCCAGCTCTAATAACAACATAGAAATGTATCCTTGCAGATCATGAAATTGATGATTTCTGTATTAAATGGAGAGATTTATTTCCAAATTTGGCATATATTTTCATAATAGAAATGCCCATGCTTAATGTGTGACTTGTGAGAGTTACAAACCCCCTTCTTAAATACCAATTATTACTCTAATTTTTTTTTTAAAATTTTGCATTATTACAATGGGATATGGTAAAACTTATTTGTACAAGATCATCTAACCCA
Organism: Chenopodium quinoa; assembly: GCF_001683475.1. Taxonomy (NCBI): domain Eukaryota; kingdom Viridiplantae; phylum Streptophyta; class Magnoliopsida; order Caryophyllales; family Amaranthaceae; genus Chenopodium; species Chenopodium quinoa. Next base: position 2,453,863 of record NW_018744996.1, on the reverse strand, counting down.
AATTTGAATTGTATATTTGTACCCTAAATTAAGTGTTAGTAGACTTAATTTGGCCCTATTTAATTAATATTCATTTGACTAATATTATTGATTCAATTATTTAATAAAGTAAAGTAGTAAGTAACATGGGCGGATCTAGGGGGGGTTCAAGGGGGTTCATTGAACCCACAGATTTTTTGGAAAAAAAATATAAGTTTTAATTTTTTTTTTAAAAAAAAAAAAAGTTTAAAAGAAATTTTGGTGAGAATAATTATCACACGAGTAAGTTTGGCGCATTGGTAATTCTATGGAGAATAGAGCAGCGCGCTCCTTTAGTACCTTAGGTCTTGGGTTCGACTCCAACTGCCCCCCTTTTTTGTACTTTTTTTTTTTTTTTAAAAACTCCTTACATTCAGATTTCAATAAGTCATATTTCAAAAATCAAACATCAGACATTTTTCCCCAAATTCCCAAACACCAAAACCCTAACTTTAAAAAACTCCTTACATAAAGATCCGCCCCCGCCGCCGCGACACGCCGGCACCGCACACTGAGACACCGACGGCCGACCGGGCGACCGGCGAGGCGGCGACCACCTCACGGAGATACGGACGACTGGACTGTGGACGACTGGACGAGGGACGACTCACGGACGAGTTTAGATTTCGAGTTCTTCTCTTCTACAATTGTGACTTTGTGAGTCCTCTTAATCTCTTATTCCTCATTTCCTCTACTCCTATTAAATCTTAATCTTGGTTTGCTTCATTGCTTGTTTTATTTTTTAAATTGGTTTATGGTTTTGATATATTGTTGAATTCTTGAATTGTTGAGAAATTGAATTGTAGAAAGTTAGAAGTTAGAAACTTAAAATTATAAATTTTTACTTGTTCTGTTAATTAAAATTTGATAATTAGAAGAAGTTTATATTGTCAAATTTGTGTTTATTGGGGACTTGTGATTTTTTTTTTTTTGAAAGGGAAGTGCTCAGCGAGCACAATTAGAATTAATCAGCTGAAATCAACAGCAGCCAAGGCAGCAAGGCCTTGTTTATTGGGGACTTGTGATTTTAATTGATAATTAATTGTGTATTTTGTGTATTATTGTAGATTGTAGAGCTTTTGTTACCATGAGTTTAGAGTCTTTTTGGAAACGTGCCGGGAAGTCACAAAAGTCCTCTACTTGTTCTTCACCTAGTTCAAGGAATCCTCCAATAGAAGAAGATGTTGTAACTCCTATTGATGATGTGGATATTGAGTCTCCTAATGATGATGCGGATGTCGTGTCTCCTAATAAAGATGCGGTTCCAGTGGCTGCTTCAATTCCAATCCCTGAAAACACAACTCAAAGTAATCCAAATGCTAGTGTTGAGTCTGATGATACTCGCATTTATGATGTTCATCTTCTTCCACATGATCCTGGAAAAAGAATTCCAATTTTGGAATATCCTGCTACTGACAGGGATGCTGTGAGAAGAGGTTATATTACAATGAAACGTTGTGATCCACGCACTCATAATTTCCCTCGAAGAAAAATAGGAGGTATGCGTCGATTTAATGTTGCTTGGTTTGATAAATATGATTGGCTTGAATATAGTGTGGAGAAAGATGCGGCTTTTTGTTTTGTGTGCTACTTGTTCAAAGATAAAGTTGATTCTATGGCTGCTAATGATTGCTTTATTAAAGGGGTGTTTAGAGGATGGAATAAGATTGGTAGATTTAATATTCATGTGGGAGGTCTTGGTAGTTTGCATAATCAAGCTTATGAAAAATACAATTTTTTCATTAACCCAAAAACATCAGTTGCCGAATCTTTTTCCACTTACACCACAGAAGCTAAACTTCAATACAAATCTCGATTGACTTATTCATTAAAATGTATTAAGTTTCTTCTAAGTCAAGGCTTAGCTTGTCGTGGGCATGATGAAAGTGAAGACTCTTGGAATAGGGGTAATTTTCTTGCACTCTTAACATGGCTTTCAGAGAATAATAGTGATGTTGCAAAGGTTGTTCTAAGTAATGCCCCGGGAAATAATCAAATGACTTCTCCTTTAATTCAAAAGGACCTCATTAATTGTTGTGCCAAAGAAACCACTAGACTTCTCATTGATGATATTGGGGATGACTACTTTGGAATACTAGCAGATGAATCTAGTGATGTATCTCAAAAGGAGCAATTGGCCCTTTGTTTGCGTTATGTGAATAATAAAGGGAAGATAACTGAGAGGTTTCTTGGAATTGTACATGTTAAGGATACCACTGCTTTGTCACTAAAAAGTGCAATTGAGTCTTTGCTTATGGAGTATTCATTGAGTTTGTCTAGAGTTCGTGGACAAGGTTACGATGGTGCTAGTAATATGAGGGGTGAGATAAACGGTTTGAAGACTTTGATCATGAATGAAACAAAACAAGCTTATTATATTCATTGTTTTGCTCACCAACTTCAATTAACCCTTGTTGCTGTTGCTAAGGATAATGATGATTGTATTTGGTTGTTTGACCAACTTGCTATTTTATTGAATATTATTGGTGTTTCTTGTAAGAGAAAGGAAATGATAAGAGAAATATGAGCGCGGGGAAATTATGTCGTTGACTAACCTCCTCACGGCCAAACAAAATTTATTATAATCCTAAACTAACCCCTAAACAAGTCTAGTGGTAAGTTCGGAGTCGAACCATAAGGAACGGTAATGTTGGATTGTTCTCGATCTAATGCTTAAGCTACGCCGAAGTCGGTTTATGGATAGTGGACACTACAACTACACTAACACACATATAAAGATCAAGATATTACAAAGTCTACTAGGGGCAAAGATCCACTTTGAACAATTAACAAGTTAATGGGAATCGATTTGATAATCAATCATGCAAAGAAATAATTAAAATGGGAATTAATTACCATCAAGAGCAATCTCTCAAATTCCTAGCCTAGATCCCTCATTGACTAGGTGCATAGAAGAAATTTACCCAAAATGCAATCAAATATATAAATTCTAATTCACAATCCCTTGTCAAACTAGAACTAACATGCAATTAAGTTTGATATCTTGGGAGATCAATCCAATCTAAAACAAACAACATGCCATCATCAATTCAATCAATTTAATCACACAATTATCATCAAATTTATCTCAAATAACTCAATTAACCATAACAAAGCTTCACTCAACACCTAGTAGAAGGAAATCTACTCAAACATGATTAACAAAGAAATTAATAAAGCATAAAGAGAGAAGAGAGTAAGAAATGCTCATTGATATAAAATGGAGATCTTCAAATCATCAAATTCCTCCTTTGATTATCCAAAATCCATGAAAACCATTGTTTCTCTCACTTTCTCTCTCCAAAATTTGAGAGTTTCTCTCTCTAAAAACCTAAAACTACTGAAAATATGAAATCTCTCCTCTAAAATGAGCAAAAAATCTATTTATAGCCCTTACTAAATTGCCTAGGAAGCTCCGCAAAAAGTCGAGCAGTGCGTAGAGGAGCGGGCGTGCACCCCTCAGGAGCGAGCGCTCCAAACCTTCTGCCAAACTTCATAATTGCACACCCTGTGAGGAGCGGGCGTGCGGCCTTGAGGAGCGGGCGCTCCTGGCTGCGGACTGGGCAAACTGCTCAGCTTCAAATGAGCATATCTCCCACGTTTTACATCGGAATTGAGCATATGACCTGTCGTTGGAAAGCTCTCAAGATAAGCTTTCATCTCCGATTGGAATCGCCCCAAAATGTTTTGTAGATCAAAAGATATAGGCGTTTGAAGTATGATCTTTGCAAATCAAGTGCACATTTCTTCATTACTTGTTCTTTTATGCTTTATATTTCTTCAATCTTGAGCAATGAACTTATCCAAGTGTTCCTAAACATAAGAGTAAACCAATAAAGTTTAATCTAATGTCATAAGCCACCAAAATATGCAAGAAAAGCCAAAATTGAGCAATAACGACATTTCACACATAAACATGACAAATGTATAAAACGTTATTAAAACCAAGTAAAAAGATAGAAAAACTATGAAAAACTAACTAGAAAACTCCTAAAAATAGCGACATAAATGACACTTATCAAAATACAATCTCAACATGTTCTAGAAGCATTAGATCTAGGGGAAATTGAAAGTGTGCAAGGTTTAAACCAAGAACTTGGTTTAGGTAGGCCTGGTGATACTAGGTGGGGGTCACACTACAAAACTGTTTCAAATGTTACCTCATTATATGCTACTATTGTCAAAGTTCTCGAGAAGGTTGGATCAAATAAGCTTTATAAGGATGATCATGTAAAGGCTATCACTGTTATGTCTACATTTGAATCCTTTGAGTTTGTTTTCATGATACATTTGATGTCTGAAATATTTGGGCAAACTGATAAATTGTGTCAAGCTTTGCAAAGAGGAGACCAAGATATTGTTAATGCCTTGTCATTTGTTACGTTGACTAAGGAACAATTGCAACAAATGAGGGACCATGGGTGGGAAGAATTTTTGCATCTTGTGCTTTCTTTTTGTGCTAAACATAATGTGGAAGCTCCTAATATGGATGATATGTATGTTCCTCGTGGAAGATCAAAACGCTTCTTTGCCAAAGTGACAAATCTTCATCGTTTTCGGGTAGAAATGTATTTAAGTGTCATTGATTTACAACTCCAAGAGCTCAATAATAGATTTGATGAGAAAAATATGGAGTTGCTTATTTGTATGTCATGCTTAAATCCGGTAAATTCATTTGCGGCATTTGATAAGCAAAAGTTGATGAGACTTGCCGAGTTATATCCCGAAGAGTTTCCAACTAATGACATGACAATGACTGCTCTTCGTCATGAACTTGGTTTCTATATTAATGACATGCGTACAGATGCAAGGTTTGGAGACTTGAAGGGTATTAATGAGCTTTCTATGATGCTTGTTGAAACAAATAAGCATACTTCTTACAAATTAGTTTACTTGTTGATAAGACTAGCATTGATCCTTCCGGTGGCGACTGCAAGCGTGGAACGAGTGTTTTCATCAATGACTTATGTAAAAAATAAGTTGCGGAATAGTATGGGTGATCAACTATTGAATGATAGTTTAGTTACTTATCTTGAGAGAGACTTATTTGCAAGAGTTAGTGATGATGATGTATTAGCACGCTTTCAAAGTATGAAAACTCGAAGAATGCTTTTGTAGTTTTTTTTTTTTTAGTGTGTAATCCATCCATTTGTAATAAAAATTTGAATTTATGTATTGAATTTTTAATCAATATATGATCATCGTTTTTTTTTTAAGATTTCGAACCCACGGTTCGGAATTCCTGGATACGCCACTGGTAAGTAAAGGTATTAAAAGCTAAACTGATCCGAAAAAAACCCACATACATATTTTAAAGTGACCCGTTCCAAAATTTGAAAATAATAATTTACCATGACCCAAATTAAATCCAACCTAACTAGACCTAACCTTAAATCAGTTGATGATCAGAATTAAGATCATTTTAATGTAAATTCGTAACTAGTAATACTTCTAATTACATAGTTGTAATACGAAGTATTGTATTAAGATGAATTAAATAAGATGCTACATGAATATATTTTATCATGCATATACATTAAATGACGGTATAGTTTGTGAATTATTGTACAAAAGTCGAAGTGTAAAGAATGTTAAGGAAAAATAATTAGTACTTAAATATGACCAACATAAATGGATCAAACTAGTTCATGAACCGAATTACTAATTATCAATTGGATATATAACCCGAACCGAACCCAGCCTAGAAAGATCAAGAATCAAATACTCTTAGGCTATGTTACGTTTAACTCACCTTATTTTTACTGTTCGGATCAGATTAGATCAGAAAAAAGCAATTCTAACAAACTTTATATTAGGTGCATTTTTTTATTGTTATATATCTCTACTAATTTCGTAATGATTTTTTTTTCTATGAAAATTACCTATTAATAAAACGCATCATTAAAAATATAAAAGACATCACTCAATCATTTTTTTCCGTATATTTTAGCGTACATATAAAGTCAAAATTTAGTCAAATAGGACAATCAGATTAGATCATAAAAAAATGGTTCAAATCAAATCAAATTAGTGAAAATTAAATAATTTCAGATCACATCAGATATTAAAAAATAAAGTGAACAAACATAGTAACATACCCTTATTATAAAGATAATTATTTCATTGGCTGGTTGACAATATAGCTAGCTAAGAAATCTCAAACTTAAGGATTCTTTCTAATTGTTAAAGACTTATTTACAAATCTGGAATATATTTTCATAAAAGAAAGCCCAATCAGAACCAGGAAACATCAAAAAAATATCAAAAGAAAACCCAATTATAAAACCTAAAAATAAAATTCCCAAATAAGCAAGATGCCTCCTAGTTAACTAATTAAGCTTTCCATTAATCTCATGATTCTATTTAATACCCCTTTTGTCTTTTTTGTTCATCCTATTTGAAATATTGACCCTATTTATAAAATGAGAAAATCTTCTAATTACTCTTAATATATACGGAGTACTTCGTAAAACATAATAATATAGTCATGTTGGACCTTATGTATCAATTAATCTCAATGAGTAGTTTATTTTATTACTATTCAATTATTTCATATATATATTTTATGGTCAAAGTATTGCATTGACAAATATACGTATATACGTAGTTAAAATAAGAAAAACTTTTAGTAACGGATGGAGTATTAAATAATAAAAACAAGTAGTAGGTACACATGGGTTGGACGTTTAATTGACTTATTGTTTTAATTGTGATATCTTACCTTAAACAGAAAAAAAATCTTCTATGATAATTATTTCCATAAATACTAAAGAATCCACCCAATAACAAAAAAAAATAATAACTAAATTTATTTTTAATAAAAATATTTAATTCTACTTTTCTATCCAAATTTTTATATAAATACAACACCCAACTCAATAACAATCCTCAAATTTCCTTCATTCCTCCTAATTATTTTCTAGATTTTCAGCCATGGGAAGAGGCAAGGTTCCAATCCAGTACATCGAGGACACCGGAAAACGTCAAGTTACGTTTTCGAAACGTCGAAAGGGGTTGATAAAGAAAGCCTCAGAAATCTCTATCTTGTGCAAATGTGAAGTTGCTCTCATGATCTTCTCCAACACTAACAAGATGTACGAATATAGGAGCTGCAATAGGTAATTAAACAGCTTATTACATTTATTTTAGTGATATATACTTTTTTTTACAAGTATTTTACGTGATCATTATATTAAATTTCTTGTTTTTTATGGGTGAATATTAATGGTTTATAAGATTTGTGGGATTTTTCATCGCTTTTAGCTTATTTCACTGACTTTTTTTCTTAAGTATTGATAAATTTGTGATCAGTACGTAAATTTGTGCTAAAAAATTTACTTTTTTTTTTTCTGAAAAAAAAATTATAGGATAAAATTTTGAATGAAATTTTGCATGTGTTTGAGTCAAGGTAGGTCTTTCAGCTTTCTTCATGACTTATGGTGGACTAGGTCACTCCGTACATAGAGTTTTGCTGGAGACACGTGTGCATTTTTTAAGTTTTTATTATTTTTTCTCAAACTATTTTTTGTTCAATTTTTTATCTTAATTTCAAGAATTTTTTTTTTGCACCAAAATGACGTGATAAATTTATCCCTGGAGTGATTTTTGTCTATCTATTTATCTTTTTATTTATTTTATGTGTAAGCACAAAATTGGGACTAAAAAATATTGATCTGCAACCTCCTTAATTTAATTTGCATGTGGTTTTTTTTTTTTTAATACCCTCCAAGTTAATATTTTGTGTGCCCCTATCGCGATCCATTCGCATGGGATGCATGCGCGTGTATATCACGCGTGTACACGCGTTTTCAAACAAGTGAACGGACAATTTTATTACCTATATTAATATTAACATAACAATAATACATATAATTAAATGTGTGGGGCTTAGAGTATATGATCCTTTGCATGTAATGGATGCGCAAGTGAGATTCACGCGCTTTTTACAAAAGTGAATAGACTTGTGTGTATATAGTTATTTATATAATTAAATGTGTGTGGCGTATATGCGCAAGTGAGATCCATGCACTTTTATAAAAGTTAATAGACCTATTAGTGTATATAATTATATATATAATTAAATGTGGCGTATATGCGCAAGTGACATCCATGCGATTTCATAAAAGTTAATAGACCTATTAGTGTATATAATTATATATATAATTAAATGTGGCTTATGGACAAGTGAGATCCACGCCTTTCACAAAACTGAATAATAGACTTGTTTGTGTATATAATTTAATGTGGCCTAGAGTATATGCACCTTCGCATGGGATATATGTGCAAGTGAGATCCACATGCTTTCACAAAAGTAAATAGACTTGTTTGTGTATATAATTATATATGTAATTAAATGTGGCCTAGAATATATGCACCTCCGCATGGGATATAAGCGCAAGTGAGATCCACGCGCTTTCACAAAATTGAATAGACTTGTTTGTATATATAATTAAATGTGGCCTAGAGTATATGCACCTTCGCATGGGATATATGTGCAAGTGAGATCCACACGCTTTCACAAAAGTAAATAGACTTGTTTGTGTACATAATTATATATGTAATTAAATGTGGCCTAGAATATATGCACCTCCGCATGGGATATAAGCGCAAGTGAGATCCACGTGCTTTCACAAAATTGAATAGACTTGTTTGTGTATATAATTAAACGTGGCCTAGAGTATATGCACCTTCGCATGGGATATATGTGCAAGTGAGATCCACACGCTTTCACAAAAGTAAATAGACTTGTTTGTGTACATAATTATATATGTAATTAAATGTGGCCTAGAATATATGCACCTCCGCATGGGACATAAGCGCAAGTGAGATCCACGCGCTTTCACAAAATTGAATAGACTTGTTTGTGTATATAATTAAACGTGGCCTAGAGTATATGCACCTTCGCATGGGATATATGTGCAAGTGAGATCCACACGCTTTCACAAAAGTAAATAGACTTGTTTGTGTATATAATTATATATGTAATTAAATGTGGTCTAGAATATATGCACCTCCGCATGGGATATAAGCGCAAGTGAGATCCACACGCTTTCACAAATTTGAATAGACTTGTTTGTGTATATAATTATATGTGTAATTAAATATGGCCTAGAGTATATGCACCTCCGCATGGGATATATGCACAAGTGAGATTCTCATGCTTCTATTAAAGTGAATAGACTTGTTTCTTGTAGAGAACAATTTACTTGTCTGAGACTTCTTCTTGGAACTAAAACTAAACCAATGTGCCCAAGTACCATATACATGCACCTCCACATGGGATCAGAGCTTGTTACATGCGCATGTGAGATCCACGCGCCATAAAAGGCATAATGATTTCCTTCCTTCGGAGGATATATTATGCCTAATTTTTACATATAACCACATTGCTATCTAACGTAACAGTTACAATATTTGCTTTTAATTTTGAAACATATAAATGAGTAATCCGTAGCTATACATTGATAGTTAATGTTAGTCATGTAATTATATTATTGTTCAATATATATACTTTTATATGATACATCTTGTATTTGTACGTGCTTCTTCTTAATTAGTGAACATTTTGTAATTTATCATGCAGAACCATGGATTCATTCGCAACTATGCATAGGAACATCATTGCTGCTGCCAGTTCATCAAAATCCGCCAATGTTGGTCCAATAATATTGCCGGAGGTAAACATATAACTATATTGAAATATATGCTCTATATTTTACTTTTAGATGTGCTTTAATAGTTTGAAATGTAATCACAAAATGATCTAATGTATATTATTTATGAATTTGAGTATTTATGTTTTCATTTTTACCTTAATTATTTGTCTGGCTAATATTATTATTGGAATAGGATGATCCGGATGTTGATGTGGCTACCTTGAGGGAAGCACTTATTGAGCTAAGGTGTTCATATAAGTAAGTGATACGGAGTAACTCTTTATGTTATTCACCCGCTCTTTTTTTATCTTCTCATTTATTATTCATGTGGTCAAACATATAAAACTTTGAATGTATTTGTACTTATTATATAAAAATTTATCATGTGACATATTATTGTTAATAATTTTCAATTTGTATTTTCATTATATCAAATTTTCATAAATTTATTGATATGACACTAGAAATATTAATGATAAAAGTTGTACAATAAAGAACTTGCAAAACACATGAGAAGATAAAAAAAAAAAAAGGGAATGATTAGTTAAATTTAACTATTAATATGCTTAGGAAGTACTTAATATTGTAACGAAAACTATTATAAAGGGTCGGTCTTTTGTAAAATCATATCACATATATACTTGATTAATATTATGCAAGGTTCATTCGGACAATATATATAACAACTAATTCCGAACAAATGGTGTGTAAGCTCACGATTTAACCGGTCGATTTCTGTAGTCAGATGCTGGGAATAGGATTGGAGCACTTGAATTACAATGAGCTTCATAACCTGGAGATGAAGTTGACTGATGGGTTTCGTTATGTGAGAAATAGGAAGGTATGAATAATCCTGGTTGTTAAAATTCACACAAACACAAATACTGAAAATTAATTAAATGATTTTATATATATACGTAATAGGTTTAACATGTAAGTTTTATATATGTTGTAGGAACATTTATTCATGGAGGAAATGAGTCTATCTAATGAACATGTAACTTTTTAACTCAAATGACATTATATTGCGTTGCACTAGCTATGTACTATTTCCGTTTTATGAAGTTCTAGCCATTCGCAACCACTTAGATTAAACAGTGTTACCTTCTGTTTGTGCAGGCGGAGGAGATGGAAAAGGAGAATGAAGAATTGCGCAAGGAAGTAAGTGTACCAAAAAAAAAAAAAAAAAAAAAAAAAAAATCAAAGTTTAATTTACGAAACTACCACCGTGAGAAACAAAACGTTTCTCATAGTGAGTAACAGAGATTTACTGGTTTAATTTGTTCTTAAGTTTTTTTGTAATGATATATCATTGGATTCGAAATTTGTATGTGTATGTAGGTGGAGGAGCTTCAGCAATGCTTGAAGAGGAAACGCGCTGATGCTGGTGTCATGACTGATGAAGGTTACATTACTGGGAAAGGATTCGAGTCTGATGATATTCTCAGCTTAGGATAAATGGGTATGTACTTGTTCTATGTAAGTTTGAAATAATTTCGAGATTATTGTTACACTGTGGTATATTTACACAATTCGATTATTTGTACAATGTAGGTTGTCAACAGAAGCTTGTGGTGCTGATCTAAGATGATGCCAAAAGACGGTGTATGCACACTCTTGACTGGTCTGAAGGCGCGGCGGTACATGAATCATGAAGCACCATTTAGCTAGATGTTGATTAGCCATCGTTCCAGCTAGCTGCTTTGTTTAATTCGTTGTTGTTTTTAATTTATGTCTTAATTAGCTAGCTAGTTTTATATAGAAGAATCAACCGATGTTGTTACAGCTTATTACTAAGCTTGCTCGGTTAATTAGGGATTAGTATAAGTACAAACTACCGTTCAATTTTAATTACAGTTTCAGCAGCTGGCATATCATACATTATTGCCTTTCTTTATAATATAAACCCTTTGAGTTTTCTTATATCTTTGCTGTTTTTTTAATGTATTTATTTATTAATTTATTTATTATTATTTTTTTAATGTTTTTTGTTTTTGTTTTTTTTGGATGGATCGATATTTTAGGAGTCGTAATTTATGGGGAAATTGTGTTATGTACCTGGGTGTATCGTACACCCAGGGTCATTTGATCAACAAATGAGCAAAATTAATTATTTGAATTATTGTCGTCATTGTTATCAATGGTGTTGTGAATAGCTTTACGAAACTTCAAGAACCCATCATCATATTCCTCACATACTTTAATCTTCAGCAGTAATACACCCTAAATCCAGAAATTAATGGATCTAGGAATAATTATGAAACAAAATCATGAATATAATCAAAGTTTCGAAATTTAATTAATTGAATCAGAAATATGGAAATACACAAAGAGTGAGAAAGTACCAACCGGAAAAAGCTCAGTACATACGCTAGCTTGGAAGCTATGGCGGAAACAAAATTTTAATTGAGGATTTACGAAATCCGATCCGAAAATTGGAGAGAAATTGTATTTGATTTTGGGCTTGAATTTCCCCAAAGTAGGAGGAAGGTGGAAACAAAATTTTAATTGAGGATTTATAAATTGAATTTTTTTTTTTTTTTTTTTTTTTTTTTTTTTTTTTTTTTTTTTTTTACAAAACATAAACGATTTTCATTAAATATCTTAATAAGATTAAATATAAAAACAAATACAAAACTAATATCTGTTGAAATAAATCCACTTAACATAAATGGGTTATGGTTATGGGTGAATATCAAGATGTTACTTAAATTAGATGTTTTATTTACAATCAATCGGATGCAATTCTTGAGTAGGTAATGTAGTTTAACTTCTTTCGATTTTTTATCAACCCTTTCTATTATATTGTCTATCAATCTTTTGAGTTTTTATTTTTTATTTAATCTTTCTCAATCACTAATAACACGAATTGATTGTCTTTATTAATTTGTGTTCTTTTGTTCAAGATTGTGCATTTGAAAATTCAAGTTGGTGTATTTTGTAAATTAATGTTGTAATGATGTAATTAAGGTATGCTCTCTTTAATTTTATTGATCAATGTCACAAAAAAAAAATATAAAGAAAAGAATTTATCTTCCCATCTCTCTATATTATTGATCTTCATAATATTAGGGTGATAGATACCATAATTAACGCTAACGTGAAAAAAAAATCTTCAATAGAGGCAAAACCCATAGACGATAGGCATTGAAAAATTCAGTCATATATAAAAATAGAGAGTATATAAGTAATCCTAAATTATTAGGGGTGAGTTATACAAGAGTATGTAAAGGTAAGGCTGAGCAAAGCTATCTGAAAATCCAAAAATCCGATAATTTGATCCGCATCCGATTCGAAAATTATGGATATCCGATCCGAAAAAATCGGATATCGGATCGAATATCGGATATCTGAAAAAAGTTGGATATCGGATATTTTATCCGATATTAAGAAATTACTCATTATACCGTATCATTTTTACCTCAGGCACCCCCCCTCCACCCGCCTCTCTTCCTCTTATATGCGATTAGTTATTAATTGATGAATTTATTTGATATTGAAACTTGCTTTCGGTTTCTCATTATATGACAATCTCGTCCTTAATTTTGCTCAGATTTCCGGTAATTCTCACAACTATGGACAATAGAAAATTATGACTTAATATAAGATTTAAAATATATTTTCTAAAATATCAACATGCATATTATAATTATTAAATTACATACTAGATGAAACCCTTGCGATTCACGGTTTGTTTTAATTTTTTAAAACAAAAATTTATGTATTTATAACAAAATTTTTATGTATTTATGTAATAAAATTTATTATTCTATTCGTATACGTAGTATATCATTTAATATCTTTATTTTAAAAAATTATGAATTTCCTCTCATTCGTTATATATTTAGATAATTTCCTAATGTCAAAAGATAGTATTTTATATATTAAAAATTTGAACACTAAAATACCATTTGAAAATTTTGCTTATGTGACACTTTAATTTAAAATAAAAATCATAAATCTCTTATTTAATTGACTATAACTAAAATTTATAATCCTATTTGATGCATTAAAAAATTATAATCCTAAGTGGTGCTCCAAAAACTTTGTGCCCGGGCGATGCTGCTAAAATATATATATATATATACATATATATATATACATATATATATATATATATATATGTATATGTATATGTATATGTATATATATATATATATATATATATATATATATATATATATATGTATATATATATAAAGATTTAGAGAGCCACATAGTATTTAATTTTTTAAAAATTCTTAGAGCGTCATGTAGGATTAGTAATATTAGAGCGGTACATATAGAATTATGCCACGTAGGATTAGAATTAAAGTTTAAATTAAATACAAAAATAAAATATTATCTTTTTACATTGGAAATTTTATTATCTAAATATGAGAAAACAAATAATTTAATTTTATCTAAAGATTAAGTGCGCTAACAAAATTTATCATATTATCACCACTTTAAATTCAGTATTTTTTCAATCCTATACAAACCCATCTAATAACCCGCACACAAATAAATATACACGCAAAGAAGCATATTTTAGAATTTGAATACTATAAAATTCTTGAATGCGATGAACGATGATTATAATAAGAAGTCATTTTGTAAGGGGCGGATTTAATTATAGTGATTGATTTACAAAGGATGATGGAAGCCTATATGATCATATATATCACCGTGTACACAATTTGAAAAAAAAAAAAGTTAGTTAAACAAATACATATAGCTTTACATTTTATTTCTTTCTATATTTCTTCAAGAATTGTTTTGTTTTATTGTGTAAAAAATAATTACAAAATATACTGTGTTTATATATGGGTGAACCTTATTAATTGTATAAGATTTAAAAATAGTAAAATTATATTTGAGTATATTTGTTATTACGATTCAATATCAAATATTAAATTTAACTATTAATAGACACCTGTGCATTGCACGAGCTTATATCTAGTTTTAATAATTGGTTAAAATATTCATAAATGGATCTTGTTTTAAAGCAATTTTTATTACAATTATATGAAGCAAAAATTACAATTTTATTAGATATATTTTACAAATTGTGAACTATTTACGTATAAAAGGATTAATAGTTTATCAATAATAAAACTCTAAAATAATTATTTATTTATATTTTTTTTAATCCTGAAACTCTATAAAGCTTGCATATTTATGCATAGTTGTCACTTATATGGCTCGACACTTGGAATATTTGTAAGTGATATGATATTAGAATTTAAATAATTTCTGTCACATGTTTTTTTTTTTTTTTTTTGATTGTTTTAATATATTTCATGCATTTTAATGCTTGGTGAATTGATTCGTTATATATATTTATTATTTTTTTAATACCATTTTTTTTACTTAATTATATTGTCAATGTAGTTAATTAACTTCCGTGCATTGCATAGGGTCCAACATAGTTATTAGCATACCCTTCTCACCACTGCTGCTACTGTTTAGACGCCAACAAAGAAAAGGATGTCACTGAATAGTAGCTCGACATTGTTGTCGGAAGAGAGAGATATAGTGAGGTGGGTGGGTGGATGGTTGCCATTAGTAGGAAAGTATGAGGAAGGAAAAATAAAATAATAATAATAAAAAAAAATAGCTAATATCCACGTAACTGGTCATAAGGGACCAATAGAAGTAAATGACCCCCAAAGGTGGGATTATTATATAATAATAAAAAAGTGGGATTATTAACATCGAATTGAAAAAAGGTGGGTTTGTTAGAATCAATCTATTAACTATTACTAAAACAAAACATTCCTGCCATCATCTCTCCTCAAAATGTATACGTGTCGTTTTCTTATGAAATTTTTTCTGGCCTAAAACCATCGATGATGTCATTTTCTGTGATAGTTTTTTTTTTTTTTTTTTTTTTTTTTTTTTTTTTTGTTTTTTTTTGTGTGAATTTCGTAAACAAGCTAATTAAGTTCATTCAACAACTTTAATCTAGAAAATCGAAGTATAGTAAATTGAATAGCAACTATATTCCTTTCTTTTGATTTAAAGATTTGTGATTCCCTTTCCTCAATTCCTTAACACTAATATTCAAACGTTCAAAAATTTCCTGAAATATTCAAACTGTATTTCTCTTAAGAAATCTCTTTCCAATGAATTTATGACAAAATTGAAAAGATTCATTGTATATACGAGTTCTATACTATAATTTATTTTTGATAAAACCGTGCATCGCACGGAGATAATCTAGTTTATCCTAAATTATATAAAATTGATCTCTCTAAAAATGGAGAGATGTAGAAGGAAAACACATCTTCCTTCCAATTCCCTCCTTTCCCTTCCCTTATTTTCCTTTCCCTTCTCTATCTTTCAATAAAATTCAGGAGAAAAAACTTTTGTGTATAGCCGATTCACAATAATTTTAATGTACATCGAACTATATTAGGGTAATTTTTAGCTCTTCACTTTTTTTTTTTTTTTTTTTTTTTTGGGTCTTACATTTACAATATAGGTTTAGGTTGGACGGTCTTGTATAAATGTCAATCTTTATTATTATTATTATTATTATTATTATTATTATTATTATTATTATTATTATTATTATTATTATTATTATTATTTATTTATTTTTATTTTATTTATTTATTTATTTATTGATATTTACAAGTATACAAGACCGTCTAACCTAAAACCTAAGCTTGTAAATGCTCAACCTAAATTTGATCCAACCCAATTTGAAAATAAGTATAACTAATATTAATCGAAATATTACACCCCCGGAATCTAATATAACCCAAACTGAACCCAGTTGCAAACAACTAACAAGAATCTCATCTAATATAGAAATGTTGATCATTGGTTGCTTTCAAGCTAAACAAGTAACCTTGGATCTGAGGATTTAATTTTTTTTTCTAAATGGCAAGGCTTATTTACAAATCTGGCAAATATTAAATTTCCATTAAGGAATTAAAGACCAATCAAAACAAGGAAACATAGAAAGATACCCTAATTATAAAACCTAAAAATATAGAAATTTAAAGTAATTCAAAACACTATTACCAAATCAAGGTGCCTCCTAAAGTTTCCTATATATTTTCCGATTATATTGTATGCGAAAAACAAGTAACTTAGCTATATATGGGCATAATTCTTACCTTACTTTTTTTTTTCCCATTATATTCTTACTAAACTTAGTGATTACCTTTAATCATAATACTTACTACAAATATACAAGTATAAGATTTCCTCCCCTCTTCTATTTATTAATATTAATATTAATTTCTTATTTCTATTTCTATTTTTCTACATATATATAAACAACCCACAAAAATAAAACATAACACCCACCTCAATAATAATAATAATAATCTCTTCCTCTTTTGACTCTTTTCTCTTCCTTTCTCCTTTGTTTTTGTAGTAGGAAAAAAACACAAAAATATCAAAAAAAGAAAATCATTCTTTAAATTGTTATTGTTGTAGATTTTTGTTTTTTTAGCAATGGGAAGAGGAAAGATTATGATCAAGACTATTGAGAACACCAACAACCGTCAAGTTACGTTCTCAAAACGACGAGCCGGGTTGATTAAGAAGGCGAATGAACTCTCTGTCTTGTGTGATTGTGACATTGCTCTTATAATCTTCTCTTGTACCGGAAAGAAGTATGATTTTGTCAGCAGTAAAACGTAAGTTTTTTTAAAAAAATTATTTAGGGTACATTAATGAATTTTTTGTCGTATAATTCTTGTTGTTAGCTGTTGTTGTTTAAACATAATTGCTGTGAAATTTTCTGATCATAATTGAAATCTTGAAAATAATCCCAAATTGATGTTAATTTCTTAATTCAAAGGTAAATTTTAATATCCTGCAATTTTTTCCTATTCTTTTGGAATTTTCTGATTATAATTTAATGTTGTTTAACAAGTTTTGATGGATTTTTATGACTTGAAAAATAATTTGGTGTTTGAGTATTGTACATTTGTACCTAATTTTTTAATTATTTGTTAGAGTTTTTTTTGTCCAACTAAATTCGCATGTGTTATAAGTTATGGAAGATCTTTCTTAATTTGTATAGCAGATGAAGGAGAATCTGAATCCATACAATAAATAATATTTTACGAGTCGATGAAGATAAATTATTCAGGAAATATAAAAAAATAATTTAAAAATATCCTTTTTTTTTTTCTTGATTTTTTTTGGCCATTAAAAAAAAAAAAAAAAAAAGTAGAAAGTTATCTTTTTATTGTGATGTTATTTTATCTAATATTAACATTTCAAAAGATAAATTTTTCATTAAAGTACATTTTAGTTAAATCAATATTGACTCAGATTTCGTGACACTAGTCAAAATTCTATCCACCGTCTAATTTATGTGCCCTAAGAGTCCACAAACACACTTTCTTATCAAGGGAAAATCGTCCAGAGGGCAATATACTTTGTACTTTCACTATTTTCCAAATATTGCAACAAGGGGATGAGACACGAAAGTTGAGAAGAGGAGAGAGATAGAAAGAAATAAAGGTAAGGATCCACAAGAAAAAAATATGTAAATAAATAATGTTGTAATATTTGTGAAACTTTGTAAAATATGCAAATAAGTAGTAATTGTTACAATATTTGTGGAATAGAGAAATGATTAACTAGAGATGTCAAATTCCGTCTAGGCTATGATACCTTGGGGAAACAAAGATACAAAAATATACTCTGTAATTTATAGAGGTATAAAGCCAATCCCAAAATGGCCCTCATGGGCGGCTTGATCATTGGGCTTGAAAAGCCCGAGAATTGCCCCAATTGTAGCCCAGCCCAGTGAGAACCTCTAATATAATCCCAATAGAGTATATTTTTGAACCTTAGAAATTTGGAGAATTAATCCTAATAATAATTCTAGTTAATATTGTTGTTACTACTTGAGCATTGAATGATTTGTGGTTTAACTTGCAGAACCATGGAAAACATGTTGCAACGGTACAAGGATTTTGTTGCCAACCATTCAGCTACGGCCGCATCAAATTCTTCCAATGATGCAGCTACTGTTGAGCATCAACTAGTTGAGGTACGTAACTATAAGTCTATAAGTATGCTGTATAATTCAAGCTTAAATTGTTGATTAAATAGTATGTTTTCATTTTTACCTTAATTAATTGTGTGTTTAATATTGTTGGAACAGTATAATCCAGATTCTGATGTGAATTCTATGCGTGAAGAACTTACAAAGCTACGAGCTTCATGCCTGTAAGTCACACTCTTTATAAGTGTAATTTTGTAATATCGTGTCACATTATTGATTTTGTAAGGTTCGGACAATGTAACAACTAATATATGACAAATAGTGTACGTGCTAACGATTTTTATATGATCGAACTCTGTAGGCAGCTGCAGGGGAAAGGATTGGAGGGCTTAAACTTCTTAGAGCTTCAAACGTTGGAGAAACAGTTACTTGAAGGGATTATGTCTATCAGAAATAAAAAGGTATAAATTGATGGTTAATTTATAAATTTGATAATGAAATTGCAATAACTTAAAATGATCAGTATTTATTATTATTATTTTATTTTTTTTTCTGATTTATTAAACAGCTAAAATCATGAAAAGTGTAACTATAATAAGAAATTCAATGCATAACATGTAACTTAATTGTGTATGTATTGTAGGAGCGCATGCTAAGGGAGCAGTGGGAAAGAAGTAAACAACAGGTATAATCTCAAACAATATGATGTCGTGTTAAACACAGTACTATCTCCGTTCCATAAAGTTCGTTTTGCCCATATGCAACCTTATTAAGTGTATAACTTTTACCTATTTTCAGGAAGAGAAGATTAGCGAGGAAAATGCAGCATTACGCAAGGAAGTATGTATGCTAATAACAAACAATTAGTAGTATTTTTTTTTTCATTTACTCAAACTAGAGGGTTACATTGTTTGTCTATTCTTCTGGGATTTGTTAAACATCGCCCGCAAATTACTATATAAAGCCCACAAATATGACTTGGTGAGACATTATTGCCCTTATCATTTTTTAAAAAAAAACACTCTCTACTTCTCTCTAAAAAAAAAAGAAAATCTACCACTCCTAAATACGACAATGTCTAGGCGGCAAGGGAAGGAGGTGGCGGCGGCGACGGCGGAGAAAAGGCGGCGACCTGGTGGCAAGGTAATTATTTAATATTTTTTTTTAAAAAAAAAAAAAAAAATAATAAGAAAACGGTGTCTGGTGGTGGGGCGTCTGGTCTGGCCGCCAGAGCCACTGGCGTGGCGTCTGGCTTGGAAGCCCAGCCATCAGGCCAGGCGTCCAAACCAGAAGCCACGCCATTGGCTGTGGCGGCCAGATCAGGCGCCTGGGCCATTGGCGTGGCTTTTGGTTTGGACGCCTGGCCTGGTGGCTGGGCTTCCAAGCCAGACGCCACGCCAGTGGCTGTGGCGGCCAGACCAGACGCCCCACCTCCTTTTTATTTTTTATTTTTTTTTATTTTGTTTTTGTTTTTTCTGATTTTTTTTTTTATTTTTTTGTTTTGGTTTTTTTTTTTTTTTTTATTTCGCAAAATCAGAAATTTATTTTTATTTAAAATAATTTTGTGTTATGTCTAATTTTTTTTCGTTATTGTGTTTTATTTTTTTTAAAATATTTATCAACTTTATGTGTTTTTTTAATAAGTCGTGTATACTTTATTTTTATAAAATCAGTTTTTTTTTTTGTGTGTATGTTTTTTTTGTTTTGTGTTTGATGACTAAACATTTTTTATCCCTTAATTGATGTAGTATGTGGAAATTGTTTGTGTTAATGTGTAATTGTTTTTTTTATTTATTTTTTTGTGTGTATTTATGTTTAATTATTTGAAATAATTTTTATTCTTTTTTGAAATCCTAAATTTTGTAATATATTAGGGTATTATGTGTGTATTTGTGTATGCCGTATAATATTTTTCTATGTTTAATTAGTTGAAATAATTTGAAATTTTTGTAACATTTCCTATTTATTTATTATGTGTTTGATTTTTTATAATCTTTATTAATTTTATGTTTATAAAAATGACGATATGTTGGAAGTGTTGGTATTTTGTATTTGTAGGTAGTTATTTATTTTTTTAAAAAACTTTTGTATGTTTATATATTTTATAATTTTTTGTAGAATTCACTGGGTCGTCAAGGTGCGGGGAAGAATCTAGCCATTCTTAGTAGAAGCTATTCAGTGGAGAGGTCGGGGATAGACATGTTAGATCCCGTTTTATTTCGGCCTCGGCTCGTAGAGAACGAATCCACCGTCGGGATGAGGACGACGATGACGATGATGATGCTGAGGAGGGTGACCAGGAGGAGGGTGACCAGGAGGAGGAGCAGGAGGAGGGCGCATATGAGGATGAGGATGTGGACGATGGGAGTGGACCGTATGATGATTACGGTCCATTCAGTCAGAGGGTTGATGACATGTACGAGGCACATATGGTGGAGGTGCGTAAGGGTAGGGGTGGTAGGTTTGTTAGCAGATCTGGCACATCATCTGCGTCCACTGTATCTGGGGCAAGCAGGAAACGGTCGAGGGCCGTTAATGATTCTTGGGTTGTTAGGAGTGAGGTGCCCGGTGGGCCTGTTGACGGGAGTGTGATTCCTAGCTTTCTAGGACACATAGCTGCCCGTATTTGGGAGGACCAGGAGAGGCCTTCAGTTACGGGCTTGTTGAAATGTCATACCCGGGAGAAGACTTGTAGCTTTTTGCGTACATGGGCTGATTCTAAAAAAATAAAAAAAATAAAACAACAATAAAAAAAAAAAGAAAAAAAAAACAAAAAAAAAAAAAGGGTGGCTGGCGTCCAGCTTGAAAGTCACCACCACCAGCCTGGCGCCTGGCTAGGACGCCGCAGCCAGTGGACTGGCGCCTGGCCAGGACGCCAGCCTAGTGGTTGTGGCTTCCAAGCTGGACGCCAGTGTGGTGGTTAAGGCGTCTGGCTTGGACGTCCATCCAACGGTTTTGGCGTCCAAACTAGGCGCCTGCGCCACTGCACGGCCACCTATTTCAGACGCCGGCACGTAAAACGTCAAATTTAACGGTGAATTACCTCGTTTTCCGTCGACGACGATGTACCTCCGCCGTCCCCCGCATCTCCGGCCTCCCCTCCGGTCTCCCCCGACGACCCAGTACGGCTCCACATTTTTTATTTTTAGAGATTTGTTCAATTTTGGAAAATGGGCATAAATGTCAAACTACGTCATATTTGTGGGCTTTATATAGTAATTTGCGGGCGATGTTTAGCGATTCACATTCTTAATCTCTATTTGGTTCATTTGATTTTGTCTGTACTAATATTTTGTAAGTTTTAAACTTATTTTCTCTAAATTTATTTATCTGAAATTATTTTTTCTGAACTTTTTTTTATTTGTTCATCCAACACATTTAATTTTTACACAATTTAAAGTTAGAATAATTTTGAATGTGCAAATTTTGTGATCATAGGTGCAGAGGCTTAGACAATGCTCGAAGGCATCTTGCAGCTCTGAATCTAACTCTTTGAAAAGAAAGCGCGCTGCAGCTGGATTATCGACTGATGAAGGTTCCGTTATGGAGAAAGAAGTCGAATCTGATCAACCTTTTCTAAGCTTAGGGTAATAATAACACTAATGTTTTAGACCTTTGATGAATAATTAAGCTATTGAATGGTATTAAGTTGTGTACCTTTACATACATTCTTAGATTATGGTCAATTCTTACAGTTTAATTAAACTTGTACAATGCAGGTTGCCAACTACGCGTTTTTGTGGTGAGGTGATACCTAAGACAGAAAGCACGTCCAATGATTCGATTGGGGAAAATCCCGCGACATACGAATCATGAAGCACCTTAGTTAGTACAGATAGTTGCTTATTAGAGTGACAGCCAGTAAATCGAACTGGCTCATCGACTGATTAGAGTGTAGTACTAGTACTAGTACTCGTAGACTCGTAGTAATAGGTTCAGTTCAGTATAGTTATAAAGTAGTGGCAGCTCTGCCGTATGATACCAAGCATTTCTAAAGATTTTCTTCATTTCAAGATTTTTATAGTTCTATACATAGTTCAATGGAAATACAATCATGCCTTCTTTCATAGTTGTTAATTGTTATATTGAATTCTAACTAATTTGTCTAATTACCATGGATATACAGGCTTATAGGTTATGCTGCTCTTTGTTTAATTAGTTAAACAAATATTTGAAATTTTAATATTTGAAAAGTACACATTAATACAAATTATATGACCATAATTTTAACTAGAAAAACAAATGAGGGAAATTAGCACATAGCCATAATTGTAAGTTTATGGACCACGTACTTCATTCCATTTTGAAACAAAGTCCAAGCCCAATTAGTCGTTGGATCGCTTTGATGAGGCAATTCGTTTACTGATTTTAAGAGGAAGTCTAAAGTAGCCTTCTAGGGATCTCATTTTAATTATTTTTTTTTTACTATTTCTATTTCTATTTTTTTTTTTTTTTTTTTGGTTTCCTTTTTTTTTTATTATTTTTTTTTGAAAACTATCTCTATTTTCTTTTTTTTTTTTAATCTTCCCATCTACTATTTATTTGGTCTAACTTTCTTCCCATTTACTATTTATTTAGTATAACTTTCATAAGTTTGACTGTATTTTATAATTTAGGTATATAAGAAAAATTATCAAATGAATTTGGTTAGATTCGTTTAAGTATGTTGTTTCATAAAATCAGATTTTTACAAGTACGGTATTATATTAAAGATAAATAAATAAATATATATATATATATATATATATATATATATATATATATATATATATATATATATATATATATATATATATATATATATATATATATCATCTAAATCCAGACAAATAAACTTAAAAAAAAAAAAAAAAAAAAAAAAAAAAACTTAAAGCATGATTTTTTCAAAGCGCAAGAGCACGTAACCTTAGGTTTCATTAATAATCTTTTAGGATAGATAATTATTGTAAGATCGAGATAGAATGTGAATTCTATTAAATTTTAGCGTAGCATATGACTCTAATTGTAACTTTCATAATGAGTACTCCAAATACACATTTTATATTATTATTACAGCTAATATCTACTTACATATTAGTTATTTATATTTTTAATGGTAAGGTGAAGGACTCGGCTATTTATTGTTAGGGGAAAGCATATCATAAGGAAAACCTCACTCCCAAAGAGATTTGATCCCCACAACTTTTAAGTCATGAGACCAAATCCTTACCACTAGGCTAAATCTTACTCGGTGTATCTACTTATACAGCTAGCTATCTGCCCACTAAAACAACTAATTTTGCTACACACGCCCATAGAATAGACAAACACTATCGAAGTTGTATAATGTACTAGTTTAAATCAAGAGACTAATTGGGATTGGGTTTAACCTAACTTGCTTTGGGCTTATGGACATTGTGTGGGCCCGATCGGGCCCTATTATACACAATTAATTTACACTAATGTCTTTTCTTGAAAATCTGAAATACTTTGTTGTTCCACTTACAAAGGTGGAGTTCAATTCTCAAGTGAACCTAAAGCTGTATCAGTTGATTATAGTTATCACTTCTCACAGGCACTTGAGAGTATAATTATAATGCTCACACCAAAATTTGTCTATCAAATTCAAGGACACATTTCCTATATTTTCGGTTGAATGTATGTGAAATTGTGAAGGGTGAATATTAATATACATAATCAACCAATTGTGCCATCTTTATCATAGGTTTTGTGGGTTTGATTTCATCTAGGATGACAAAATAGCAACGTGATTCTGACGCTTTCAACCTTATTTATTTAAATACAAGTATTTGTTTGTATTAGGTATATATATATACGTATTACTCTGTATATAAAACACATTTTGTTTTTTTAATTACAGTTGTGTGTGAATTTGTAATAAACGCATACTCTAATTTGACTATATATGATATTATTTACTGAAAGATAAACATGATAATTTGAAATCTCGTTAAATTATTTACAATAAATATTTTTTAATCAGCCAATTTTTATAAATTTTCTCTTATTGATGATATCAGATGTTTATATAGTTGTAATTATGCAATAACGAACATGAAATACTGTAAATCAGTTTATTTTAACCTAACAATGATCCCTCGCTCACAATGCACGCCACATGCCAATTTATTTTAACCTGCGTGGGTCATGCTATCAAGAGTAGGAGAGAAATGATCGATTGAGAAAACTTGACAACTAACCATAAACCTAAGATCGCATATTGATTGGTGTTAGTAGTGAAGTCATCACTAAAACAATGACTTTTAAAGATCAAGGTTTATTTATTTATATATATATTTAAATAACTAAGGATCAATCTGAAAATAAGGCCATAAGGAAGGGGTTTGCAAAACAAAAAAAAAAAAAAAAAATTTAATTACTAGACATCTTCCACAAACAATGAAACAAATAATAAATTTTCTTTGGTTTTATATTTTATTCTAGAAAAAGTATTAGAATAATTCAATTGTAACTCGATAGAGGAAACATTAGACTTCTTAAAACCAAGTATTATTTTCATAATATAATGCCTAATTGATTAAAACAATGACAAACTCACGTGTAGAAGCAAAGAAGATATTGATGCTAAAAAAGATGGTGACATGTATATGTACGCAAACATATAGACATATGTTATACTTGTATTACGGAAGAATTGCTAATGGTTATAATACTACACACGTATCATATAATCTTGTCATCAAAAAAGAAATTAGTAATTGTTAGGCCACCAAAATTATTGGTACAATGCTTATTACCTCAAGCATATATTATAATTAATTAATCATAAAGGGTTTGGAACCGCCCATAGGTTAATTAATTAAATAGTAGGAGTATCAAAATCATCGTTAAACTAAATCATTAAAAATTTGTTATCCTTTCTCAAATGAAAAGTGATAGAATGGCCAACTAATACTGGCCTTTCATCACCAATTGCTTCTCCTTAGAATGCTTAGCTTTAGTAAGTACTCATAGTCTATCACAAGATTTATTTATTTTTTTTTTTTTTTTTTTGAAAGGTAGTCTATAACAAGATTATTTCCTTCAATTTAATAAATATGTAGTAGTTTACATAAACGACTCATATTAAACGATTAATCAAGTCATATCTTATTCTAGAAATTTAATTTATTGTATTGGTGTTATTCTTACTTATGTACTTATTATTATTAATTAGGAAGTATAAGTAAAGGTCAAATCAGACAAGAACATACAAGACTACATACAACGAATACTAATTGATACTAGTATTATATAATTTATTAGGTGTTCTCATAGTTTTTTTGTATTGTTTTTTAAGATGTATGTGTTATCATTTATTGTTTTGATATTATCTATAGTGATCAATGATACATATTCTGATCAAGGGAGTTTTCACAATCTAACATATTGTACCACATATCTCACGTAAATTAGCTTAATTAGCTTCCACAAAACATTTATTATAGATGAAAAATAAAATAAAATAAAAACATACACAAATGTAATTATAGGTCTAAATAAGTGCTAATTGACTCTAAATCAAGTTAATTATAAAAAAAAATGGCAACACTAAATAATTTGGACGGTGACCTATGATATTATATTAATGTAAATGACAACATACATGTTCTGTTAAGATCAATTAATTTACAGGGACACAAGTCACAAAAAGTAGTACTTCAAAATCTATTTAGGAGTTTATTAGGATCCTATTTATCAACTAAGGAATCCTAAATTTCTAAGTACTAAGGACTGCTTTGTACTATTTTTGTCAAACACATCACGTCTAAACAGCCAATAATATCATAGCAAAGCAAGTTTTAAGGAATAATTTTTATAATAGTCATGGTCCATGATGCCTTCTTGTTTATTCATTTTGCCTTTGTTTAACTTTATAAATTAAAGATAATAAAGGGGATGAAAAAAATATATTAGGAGATCCCCTCATGAGGAAAAATATTAACTTCTTATATGATTTATTATAAAGAAAGTCGGGACAAAGTAATTATGATGAATTCTATTCCGTAGCTCATACTTGATTTATTGGGATGCTTTTTTAAAAGTGTACGTGTATCATGTGTTACTTTATGTATGTGTTTGTATATTTGCATTGTGCTGTATAAACATCCCATTGTAAACACGATATATTATATGTTAATTCTGTTAGATGATTTTATAAAATCTTGAATATGTCTAATATTGTTAGATATATGGATATAGAAGATATAAGAAAAGTATCACATAAATGTATTATTTTTATATGTCTAACATTACTCGTTCTTAACAGATTTTATTGCAAAAATATTAAAAGTTGTACATACAAAGTTGTCTCTAAATTATCAAATTTGAAATTCGTGTAATTAATTCTTTCATACACTCTTCCATCAAAGTAATACTACGTACTCCCATTTATAATAATATAGTTTTGAGATAAAGATTGTACCCTTTAATTTGGGTTAAAATATGTGGGGTTAAAGAATAAAGCTACAAAATTAACAAAAACAATGGCCTTTTCCTATTTGGGGTTAAGACAAATGAAAGAACACAAAGGAGATCGTATGACCTAAGTACACTTAATTAATTAATTGATCAATTCAAAAGCTTGCAAATAATGTTACCTCCACAATTATTAAAAACAAGATAATTAATAATAATCAATCCCAAATATATATTCAACTATCTTATGGTCTTACCAATGTAATGAATATATAAAGGAGTATAAATATTATTCTAAAGCATATGATAATTGATCATTAACACTTCCAACATATTGGACCACCACAAACTCTCCACTCTTCCCTCTTTACTCATCATTTCCTTTGTCTCCCCCAAAACATTCAATCAATAATTCTACAAACTATTTCCTCTAATTCTTATTATCATTCATTCTCTCTCTAAAATCACTATTTTCTCTCTCTAAAATATGAAGCAAGATCAAAAACTTTCTCTTAGTAGAAGTACTAGTTGCAATTCTTGGAGTTCTAAAATTATACCTTCTAATTTTAGCCGTTCAACTTCTTCTACATTTTCTCCTGATAGTCCTAGGGACGTGTCTCATAAACCCTTTGTACGTAGTAGGGATTCTAGTAATAGTAGCAATTCCCTCGTGGTGTCACGGGTGAAACAAACTCGTCTTACTTTATCCACCTTTTTCCGGTCCCTGCTCCATATTTTCTCCTTCTCTACATTGTCATTCTCGGCGGTTCCCACGTGTAGATGGTTGACTATTCCGAACCGAGTCCTTTCCTTATCTTCCCCTACTCCCCTAGGGCGGAAGGTAACGGGCACTCTCTTTGGACACAGAAAAGGTCATGTAACATTCGCGGTACAAGATGATCCTAGGGCCGACCCTGCCCTACTAATCGAGCTAGCGATCTCTACCTCGGCTTTAGTACGTGAGATGTCGTCGGGGCTCGTGAGGATCGCCCTAGAGTGCGAGCGAGGCTCACACCCAACGGGGCGTGGGAAGCACGCGCCTAAGCTTTTCCTTGAGCCCGTGTGGACTATGTACTGTAACGGCCGAAAATGCGGGTATGCAAACTCACGCGCGTGTAATGAGTTTGATTGGCACGTGCTTAGTACGGTTCAAAGCGTATCAGTTGGGGCGGGTGTTATCCCTCTAGTGGAGAATCGAACAGGTTTCGGTTCCAGTTCCGAGGGAGAGTTGCTATACATGAGAGCCAAGTTTGAGCGGGTCGTAGGAAACCGTGACTCGGAGGCATTTTACATGCTAAACCCGGATGGTAATGGTGGACCTGAGCTCAGCATATTTCTTCTTAGGTTATAATAATAATAATATAAATATATATAATCGTCATTTATAATTTAATTTCATGATGATAATGAGCTAGATATAATCATGATTAATACAAGAAAAGAGTAAAGAAAAGGGATGTTTAGGGTAATGATTAGGGATTATATGGCAAATGGAAGAAAGTGATTGGTTAAAGTAGTGATCAGCCATTTGACATTTTCTATAATGTTGATTTATTATAAAGGGTGTTGGTGTGACCATGTGCTTTTGTTTATAATTCTAATACTTTTTTTTTTTTCTTTGTTTATTTTGATTTTAATTTTTTAAGATATATATGATTTTATACTATAGTTAATTTTATCTTTTGAGTGGGTTTGATGACAAAAACTTTAATTAGTGAAATGTACCTTAATACAAAATTAATGAAAATTCGAGAAAGAATTGTAGTTTAATTTGTAATTGGTGTTTGGAATTTAATTAAAAGTGTAAGCATATCATGTTTTAATTTGTATGCCTTTTTTTTAGTGCATGCGCATGCACGCCACCTTTGTTCTCATCTCTCCAAATAATTGCTATGTTTTGTTCTTACTTTTGTGTTTTATTGCCAAACTTTTTAATTAATCTTCTTCTTGTAATCTTTATGACGTATTGTTGTTGTGATTTTACTGATTTTACACCTTCGACTACTTGACATAATTGTGCGCTATTTGTTGAGTCATGGATACCTTTTACTGTATATTTTTATCTTAGTGTACGTTTTGATGAGCTTAAGTTTTATTTGGTTTCTGATGATAGTATTTATCATTCTATCAATTTTTCCAAATACTCTAGCTAGTTCCATCGTATCCCCTGCTAGCCGGATTTCTTATTGGGAATGTGCATAACGGAACATACGTAGTTATATATGGTGGCATATACTTTAAATTAATTTACTGTAGATTAGGTAATATCGTAATAGATAACACTAATAACCATCTGTCATGAAAAGAGGAAAAAAATATGAAATAAGAATTGGACTTTGATTGTACACATCGAAACTTTGAAAGTGTGAAAGGAGAGAATAAATGGGATTAAATAGTGTACTTATGAAATCTTCATCATCCTCCATGAAATGACACCATCTCCCCATGTCTCTCATCCTCTCATGGGGTTAAGATTGATAGGTGTTTATTGGCTAGGGTATCATACTGTTATGCTTTGAGATGCTTTAAATCACACATATGTATTTTCCGGTCAATAATATCATGATACATAGTAACAACAATTATGTATAGTCATTAGTCATTTATTACTGATAGATCAATATGTAAAAATGCATGTAGCATAAATATTGAAAGGCTAGATGATTAAAGATTGATAGAGTATAATATATATTCTTGGGCCTCAATCATCAATTTAAGTTTTTGGTTGAGGTGGTCCTTTAACATGGTATCAGAGCTGAATCCCATCCACCCCCACCTTTAAGTGGAATATTAAGCGCTCATGTTAGAGGACCAACTCAACAAAAATCTTAAACTGATGGTTGAGGTCCGATCCAAAAATATATTTTATACTCTATCAAAGATGTTCATGTTATTATATTTTTTTTTTTTTTTTGTGATGAAACATAAATAATCAAATGTCACACCATATGTCAAACGTCATTATCAAATATGAACACAAAATTAGCTAATAATAATTGATGAACAATAACTTAATTATCACCTCTGACCCCTAATTAGTTAAATGCCCAAAATCTAGGAATAATACTACGTATCTTTCTTGCTTTTAGCTAGAAAATGAAATAAGAATGCACGAGGTTTAAATAGAATTTTCAGAGAAAGTAATGGAAAAGTAACACTTTCTTTTTCACATTACATTAGACATACAGTTGGCCCGGTTAAGCAAAGGCTAAGCGTGCAAAGGAGCAAGAAAAGTTAGCTAGCAAACATGCATTACCAACTTTTTGGTAACAATAGTATGATAGTAATTGATAAATGTATGACTTTTGATGAAACAAGAGTTCCAAATTAGTTTGAAATTGCTCTTCCTTTTGATCTCTAGAAAATATACCTCCCAAACACGACCAACATGGTCGACTATTTGGTTGTGTAAGCAGCCCAACAATATAGCTTAGGGCTTTAAAATTATCGGAGCCTTAAAATAGAAAATTCATCAAGACATGATATACTTCGTATATACTCTTTTCATTCTGAATAACTAGCATTATTTTCCTTTAAAAATCATAACAAATGACAAGGAAAGTTGCAAACACTTCTATAAAATCCATGAATCTTCAATCTGTATCTTAATTCTCTCACTTATTTTGGGACAACTTAACTTACTACTTTCTATATATAACACTAAAAAAAAAATTAAACAATTTATTATTCCATCTATGTGTTTTTTTAAGGACATTTTGCTGAAAAATACCCTTTAAATGTTGAAAATAACTTTTATTTACACTTTTTGTGAGTAACAAACTTTTAATAAAATTTTAGCAACTTGAAACCTTAAAACCAAATGAATGTTAGCAAACAATTCTACTAATATTCTTGGATCAACTATTTATATTTTTGACATTGTAACCAAATTCTCGAGGTGAACTTTGGTCGAACTACTTGTTCTGATTCTAATGTAGTCTTATAACTTTTGACTACCATAATTTTTTAAAATGGACGGCTGAGATTATTTATTTTTTTCATTTTTTTTAATTAGTAATTTTAATTAAAAATAATTTTTTGATTATTTTAAATATATTTTATCTTCTAGAAATTATTTTTTAATATTTTCGAAATTCTATATATATATATATATATATATATATATATATGTATATATATATATATATATATGTATATATGTATATATATATATATGTATATATGTATACATATATATATATATATAGATATATATAGATATATATATTTTAAAAAGTGATTTTTAATTAAAATTACTAATTAAAAATAAATGAAAAAACAAACAATCTCATCCGTCCATTTTAAAAAATTGTGGTAGTCAAAAGTCATAAGATTACATTAGAATTTTTCAACTTGTTTTAAGTATATCGGGTTGGGCTAAATATTAGTCAGGTTAACTTTTAGCTTCTTGTTATCTTCTAGATAGGTAGGTATTGGATAATATTGGGTTAAGGGATACCACAAAATCTGGTTAATTAATAACATGTTGTGTATCATTCTAATTGGTTTTGGGTTCGTTCTAGTCTGAGTATTGGGTCAAATATGTTGATGATTAGGTCGAGTTTAATTTAGGTAACGGGTCACTAGTTTTATCAATTGTTCGATTATATTTTGATTTGAGTGATTGAGTCATTTTAGTACGTGTTGGGTTCTCGAACCTGTTCAAAATTAAACAGCAATTGCATTCTTATAGATATGTATTATTAAGGAAAATTTAATTCGAATAATCCAACCTTTGAGTGGTCTTATTTTATTAATCCGACCTTTGGATTATTCAGCAATAATCCAACCTTTGGGGGGTGTCTTAATCTATTAGGCCAAACTGGTCACTTGACCTAAAATTGTAGGTCACCTGCCACGTGTTGGATTTTCATTTGTCCGAAAAATATTTTTCATTTTATTTTTTTAAAAAAAACTTTAAAAAAAAAAAAAAAAAAGCTTTTTTTTCCTTTCTTCTTCTTCCTTCCAACCTCCATGAATGCAGCACCACCACCCCCTCCCCTCCAAAATCTGACCACCAGTCACCACCACCCCATCCCTTTCCCTCTAAAATCCGACCACCCTAACCCCCTCCCTTCCAAAAGCCGACCACCCCAGTCCCTCCCCGCCAAAATCCGACCACCCACAGCCGATCTCCTCCAAAATCCGAGCACCCTAACCCCTCCGTCCTGAAATTCATGGGCCAATGGAGGGGTTCGCCGGGATGGAGAAAGGGATTCAGGGTAGGATCGTGGGGTGGAATGGGTTTGCCGGTCGGCATGATAGTGTCGACGTGGTCGGTCGCGGGAAGGGCGCTGTTGGTAGGGGGAAAGGGAGGAGTGGTAGTGGCGGGGAAGGTGGGTCGTGGCCTCGTGGTGTTGCTTGGTTTTATTTTTTTCTTTTGTTTAAAATAAGACATTTTTTTTTTTAATTGGTAAGGTGAACACTCACCTTGAGAGGGGGGAATAAGGAAATCCTCCCAAGGTGAATTTGATGAGAATCGAACCCAGGTCTCTCACTCGAAATTCGAGAGACTTGGCCAACTGAGCCAAGCCTACTTCTCAATTAATGTACTTATATAAGACATTGATATTTGATATACTGATTACTTAGCATGCATTTAGAGAGAGTATAATAAAACATTGATATACCAAGACTTGTTAATACTTAATAGTAGTTATATATTAAAAGTAGACAATGATACAACAATCACTCAAGTTGATTATTGGTGACAAATAATATAATCACACTTAAGAGGCCACCTTATACTACATAGTACATGTATGTGACTTATTGGAAACGTATAAATTCCAAGGCAAAACCATGAAAGCTAGAGGCTATCACGGTAGCCTCAGCATCGTACTTAATTAGTGCATGGGCAATCCTGATCAATTTGACATGGAAACCAACAATAACATTATTAGGTGCGTACAACAAAAAAGAATTAGCAATATCCATTATTATGAAAAATCTTGCATTGGTGATCTTAACAGTTTATGAATAATCTTGTCTCACCATCCTCTTGACGAAAACTCCAACAGACTCGACATAGTTGTTGTGCCTTCCAAAAAACTCCGACAATAGAGCCGTCTAGTAGCATTGGTGATGGGAATTCTTGCGGACATTGAATTCCCTTTCCTTTTCCAAATGGTCCATACCCCATTGGACATAAAATTGGTGTGGATCTTCATTGTAGCAATCACGCATTCGTTGTTTTGATATTCGTACTTTCCATACGTACCGCTAATTATAGTTATTTTTTCACCTTCCTTGAGCACAATCTACATTTGAAAACATGTCAGAACATGAATTATTACCAATTAAAAACTTAAGCTGATAGTTAAAGCCTAGAGCTGATATATATATATATACTCTATCATCTGGCTTAATTGCTTTTGAGTAGTGTATTGTGTATTCACCTTTGACTCGCATCCGCCATTGCCACCAAACATCTTGGTGATGGTGTAGGTAACTCCACATGTCTTAGCTACAACGAACCCAATTGCATCCACAACGTAACCATGCCTTACTATGACTTCCTTGAAACTTTAACCCTTTTGAAGTTGAAAGCTGTAGTTTTCAGGTAATTGAGAACCATAAGGTCCGTATTTTTCAACCTTGTGCTCCTGCCAAAGTCTAAAGTTAATGTCAACATACATAAATAATCAAATAATTAAGCTCGAAGAAATTATTACTCCCTCCGTCCTCAAAAGTTCGACCCTTTTGGCCTAATTTTAGTCCCAAAATGTTCATCCCATTTTCATTTTAATACCCTCTAATTTGCAATAATATTTGTGCAAAATTAGCTTCCCCATGCAAATTTTGCTTTTTTTATATACTTTTATTACTTTCTCTCTCTACTTTCTTGCAATTCCAATGTAAATTTCCCTTTTCAATTTACTTTCTTAGCTTCCCCATGCACTCTTATACTTCCAATAACTTTCTTAATACCCGCGAAATCAACCCAAAAGGGTCGTTCTTTCGGGGACGGAGGGAGTAAAATTTATGTACAAAGAAAGAGAAAAACTATGGGAGCAAAGCAAGCTAACTCTGTACGAACCTGGGCGATTTCTTGAGCCATTTTAATTTGTTGAGAGGTGATTGAAGAAGCTTGGAAATAACAAAGTTGTAGTAGTCGTAGTAGTGAGTTGTGATGTGCTCTGGTTGAGGATCGGAGGTAGGTTACCTATTTATATTCATATTTGGCTCACTAAGAATGAATATATTCTTATGGTCCGTCATGTTTGTCATATTATAATATATTCGGATCACTAAGAATGAACATATTTTTGTGATCCATCATGTTTGTCATATTATAATATATTCATTTAGATAATTGACATTATATATGATTTTATACATGCATGTGAACAAAGAAAATGAGATATATATCATTTGAAATTTAATAGATGATCCGTGGATGGATGTATGTATATTGTACGTTAAATTATCATGAGTTTTTATCTTGATGCATTTGCATGTAAATTTATTCTCTGTGTCCAAAGCACGAAAAGTGTGCCCACATTTTGAGGCTTGGAGCTCAATACTCATATTGTCAGAAATAGTCTAATGGACTAGACATTCAGAGACTAGGGGAAGGTATCTCCGTCTAACTTTCTATTTAAAGAGCTCACAGCAAAGATAGAACATTATATTCAACCTTAAGACTGGCTGATAGGTTATTTCTTTACTACCAGAGTATCAGTCCAACACTTAGTTGGTAGGTGATACTTATACATATATGGTAACTTAACTTTTATATATGCATATTACTTCATGCATTGTCTTTTACTAGCAACACAAGCATATGACACATACTTTGATCGAGGAAAAGATAAGTTGATTAGATATTTTAAACATACAAATAATATTAATCAAAATGATTTATATGTGATAGAATATATAAACTGATTCTGGGTTTCAACCATCAGCTTAAACTTTATTTCATTAGCATTGATGACCATCAATTGATGACCATCAGCTTAATCTGAGATCGAAAAATAACGTTTGCTTTATTTCATTGGTTAATTTGGTGAGGTTTAGATAAACATAGATTGAATTCACACTAGCTATATGGGTAAGACTAATTGAAGCAATAATGTCAGTTAACTGAAAGTAATACCGAAACTTAGATTACTACAATAGCATTGATGACCATCAATAAAAGACAAATTTTGATGGACTATGAATTTATAATTTGAGATGCATAATTTTCTCACCTTTCCTTTAATTTTTAATTTACATGCTTAAGAACGAAGAAAATGGGTGGGACTTTGGCAAGTGATTTTACTCGAAAAGAAAGAAAATAATAACTACATTGGTGTCAAAAAAAAAATAATAATAATAACTACATTAGAAATTTAGAATTGTCATCTTCTTAAAAAATAAATAAAGATAAAAAAAAAAATTAAAAATTAAAAAATAAAAATTAGAATTGTCATTGTCAGTGTGTCACAATCGAATGAGGTATTATGCTCATTATATCTAACAAAATATTCCTCTTTAGGAAATTCAATGCATTTTTTTATGCTATTGCAACTTTGCATGGTTGAGAGAATGCTTCAGATAATCAATGATTTTACCAAATGACATCGAGTTTTTTGAAAATTTCCCAAATGTCATCGAAGTTTTTCAAAATTTACCAAATGTTATCGAATTTTTTAAAAAGCTAGGTCCAATTCTAAAACTATCCCTGCCCCACCCCCACTTGGATATCCACCCCTACCTAATTCCCACCCACAACTCGCTTAATCCCCGCCTCCCAATTCAATGGCGGATCATCATGGGGGGCCATCAAGGGCCTGGCCCCTGGTACCGGCCCAAACAAAAATTGGTGTAATAGGATGAGTATTAGAAATAGTCAAGTACAAGAAATACATGTAGGCCCAAAATTGCTTTAACCGTATAATTGCTTTAACCGTGTAAATGTAACTGCTACTCCCCATTATTAACCTCCTACCTACTTTATCTCCTAGATTCCCTAGTGACCTATTTTCTTTTTTTTTTTTCCTAATTTTTTTTAATATACCCTAGGTACTAGGAAAGTATGAAGTAACTAAGTAAAACTTGGAAATTATATTTATCATCAATTGGCTATTGGGATTTGGGAAGACAAGCAGTAGTACTTTCGCAGTGAGGCATGTTCGTGCCTCTTGTAGGCATGTTCGTGCCTCTTGTAGGCACGTCCATGCCTCTTAGGAGGGTTATGCGCTGAATTTTCTTACGTTTTCTTATTTTTTTTGTTGGGAGTATAAATACCCCAGACTTTATTATATTTCAGGATCTAGCATTCATTATGAGACCTAGTTTCTCTAAAACTTTTACGTTGCTTTTGTAATTCAAGATTCAAGTTCTACTTTGCAATCTCCATTTATTTCAAGATTTGGTATTTTCCTTTCATCCCTTATTTCTTAATTATGTTTTCTTTGATTATTTTTGCTATTAGTTATTTCAATATGTGTGAGTAGTTTTTATATTCCAAGATCTAGGGTAGCCCAATTGTGATTGATGCATGAATTGATTCATTAAATTCTCTAATGACAATTGCGATTATTTATGCTAATTTGATTGTGATTATGCCAACACTAGATTAGAGATAATTAGTATTGTTATTATTCCATAGTTTTAATCACAACGAGAGTTGGGT
Source organism: Chenopodium quinoa (assembly GCF_001683475.1). Classification (NCBI taxonomy): domain Eukaryota; kingdom Viridiplantae; phylum Streptophyta; class Magnoliopsida; order Caryophyllales; family Amaranthaceae; genus Chenopodium; species Chenopodium quinoa. The sequence goes on along the minus strand of NW_018744996.1, from coordinate 2,417,184 downwards.
TTTAACGGATTTGAGTAGATCAATTTAGGGTTTGAGATTCATCACGAGAGTAGTTGAATTGATAATTGGGAAGCGAAGTAAAGTGTTTAATGTCTCTAATATGCATGATTCCATGAGAATAGGCTTGATTGTGGTTAGAGAAGCCATTGATACTCGAGAGAGGTCCTTGGTATTATTAGGGTTTGCTTTTCCCCATGTTAATTGGATTTGTATGCTAGGGGTAGATAGATAATTGCATCGATCGTAATTTTGGTGATACTTGATCTTGGATGTTTTAGTTCATTGATTTATCACATTCTTTAGATTTATTGAGTTCTTTATATATTAGTTCTTAGAATATTTCACCATTGATTGTTATTTGCTTAGTGATAATTTGAGTCTATTTAATTAGGTGAACCTTAGTCTCTTGGGATTCGATCCTTACTTGCCCGTCTACATAGTAGTGGTCTCGTTAGGTTATTTTTGTTAGGTACGCGACACGCCTATCAAATTTTGGCGCCGTTGCCGGGGACTAATGATTTCTTTCTGATTATTTGTGATTCGTTTTTACTAAGCTTTATTCGTTGCTTCGGCTATTGTCCCTTGTATTTTTGATCTCCTCTCTTTAGTTCTTTGTTTCATGCAAACTCGACGTTCAGGTTTAGACAGCTTAACACCTTTTGACTCTGAAATCGAAGCTACTGCAAGGAGACGAAGAGGTAGAAGAAAGAGATATCAAAACACAAGTAAAGTGACCGAAAGAATCAAATCTTTATTAGAGTACGACATTCCTGATACCGCAACTGGCCTCCTATCCAACATTGTCAGACCACCTATTACCGCTCAGAGCTTTGAATTAAAACCTCAATTCATACAGTTCATCTCCAATGACTCATTTGCAGGCACACCTCATGAATGCCCTGTTAGTCACATAGACAGTTTCTTGGAGAAGTGTGACACCATAAAGCTCAACGGTGTTACTGATGATGCTATCAGACTTCGTTTGTTCCCTTTTTCACTACGGGATAGAGCGAAGGAATGGTTACGAGATGAAGGTATAGGTTCCTTTGATACATGGGATAAGCTTGCCAAAGCTTTCTTAGTAAGATTTATAGGGAAAGAGAAGACTGCAAGGTTAAGGAACGAGCTAGCTACCTTTCGTCGATCTGATGATGAGTCTTTATATGAGGCATGGAGAAAATTCAAGCGCTTACAGAGACAATGCCCTCATCACGGTATTCCAGAGTGGATGTTGATCCAAACATTCTACAATGGTCTGACCCATGAGTTCCGCATATACATTGATGCTGCATTCGGGGGTTCTCTCATGACTAAGAACCCAACTGAAGCCAAAGAGCTAATTGAGAAGATGGCAACCAATGATAATTATCATCCAGGAGGTCGACATAGTGTGAAGAAGGGAGGTAAATTAGATGTTGATGCTCTAACTCTTTTGACTAGCTCTGTGCAGGCATTGACAAGCAAGTTTGACAGACTCCAAGCCGGAACATCTACTAGCTCACCGGAGACCTGTCAGATGTGTAATGTGCAGGGTCACATTGCACCTAATTGCCCCAAAAATTCCAGTGAGATGTCAATTGTGGAGGCCAATGCTTTCTACACCTCTAATCCTAAAAGGCCGTATGATCCTCATTCAAACACATACAATGAAGGGTGGAGAAATCATCCGGACTTCTCTTTTATGAACACTCAAGCTCAATTGAATTCTCCGTCGCCACCACCTAGTTTTCAAGCAAGGGCATCTTTTAATCACCAACCCATGAATCAACAACTACCACCGCAAACTTTAAAATACAATCTCGATTCCATTATGGAGACTTTCACTACTTCCCAACTTCGACAGCAAGAGCTTATAACAAAGCAATTTGAGCTACAAGCAAAGCAAAATGAACACTTTGAAAGCTCGATTCAAATGCTTATTGCTCAAAATAAGAGGATAGAAACTCACCTTTCTCAACTTTCACAACAAGTGAGTCATTTATCAACTCTTCATGATCAAGCAAAAGTCCAAAAGGAACAATGCAATGCAGTTTTCTTGAGAAGAGATGAATTATTTTTGAGGAAAATAGATGAGAGAGTGTGTAGTGTGGAGTCAAGAAAAGATGAAAAGTGTGAGGATGTAAAAAGTCCCAAATATGTTGCTCCACCGGCCTATGAGGAACCGATGCCCTTCCCGCAAAGGTTGTCAAAAGCCGTGCTCGATAAACATTTTGGAAAATATTGCGAGACTCTTACAAAGGTACATGCTTCCATTCCTTTTTCTGATCTTTTAATTCAAATGCCTCAATTTGCAAAATTTGTGAAGGAAATTAAAGATCAACATGATGATAAGGAAGTAGTAAATGAGAAATGCTCTACTCTTTTACGTGATAGCCTACCACCTAAGCTGCATGATCCAAACTTTGCCTATTTATGCTATACGAATACTATACTTTGACTAGTTTAAGAGATTTATACACAAGAAAAAATAGAGATACATGGGTTCTTAGCTTGTAAGAATCGTCAATATATAGTCTTCACATATTATTACTTAATATAATTAAGGAAATTTTAACATGAATAATTATATAATTTTTGCACCATTCTCCCAAAATAATCCAATCTTTCGATTAACCCTGAGTAATCCTAAGTTACTACTTATTCTCTCCTAGCAAACCTATTGTACTGGCAAATAAGTCCACATTGTTCTTTAACTTTTTTTCCCTTCTCTCTTCCATTCTAACTGACATCAATGGAGGAGGATGGGGCTATTATGAGAGCCACCCACCATCCTTTAAACACCACAACCCCACAACAACCCACCCAACAACCGCCAATCCGCAACTAACACCCACCCTACCTTTCCTCCTCCTTCCCCTAGCCACCACCTCACGCACCCTCCCTGCCGCCGCTCCCCCCACCCCTCCCCACCACTCCCTTCATCCGCCTTCACGTAGCCACTACAATCCCCTTCCCCCACCATTCCCTCCCTCCCTTAACCCCGAAACCACCACCTCTCCATTTCCCAAAACTTTACCTGCATCCTCTTTTCTCTCTTCTTATTCAATATCCTTGAAACAACCATCACTAGCCCATTGTCAACCCTCGTTGGTTTGGGGTTTTAAATTTATGGGTGATTTGGAGTGTGTGTGGTGGTGGTTTGGGGTAAAGGGATGGTGAGATTCGTGGGAAGTGGTGAAATGAGAGCAATGGTGAGTGAGTGGTGGTGGTGGTGGTTTGTGATTCGTGGTGGTGGGTGATGATGGGGTGGTGTGGGTAACGATTGTAATGACGAGGTGGCATGGCCTGGGTAGTTGGTGTTAAGAGGTTAGGGGTTAAGCAGCCATAGAAGGTAGAGGAAAGTGAAAGAAACAATAAGGAAGAAGAAAGGAAAAAGGAATTTTTTTTTTTTTTTGTTAATTTTAATTTTAATTATCAGAATAAATTTTTAAATAAAAAAAAATTTAACCAATATATAAAATGACACGTGGCTTGAAAATTGGTTATAGTGGGTAAGGTGATCTGCAAGGGTTGCCAAAAGAAAATATTTAATAAACTTAGGATTATTCAGGGTTAATCGAAAGATTGGATTATTTTAGGAGAATGGGGCAAATGTTGGATTATTCTTGTTAAATTTTCCTATAATTAATCTTTATTCCTAATTTAATATATTAATGGTTAAAATTTCTTTGCATCAACAAACATTCTCCAAAAGGTAGTACTTATCCAATCGTTGATTGGTACAGGTGAGTGTACCATGTGCATGTTACATCCGGAAGTACATTATATATAAATAAAAGAAAAAATTATCAAAAATAATACAAACTTTGAGCTGTCCGTCAAAAACAAGTCAATCTTTTGATTATTCCTGAATAATACAAACTTTTGGGGGCATCCACTTTAAACAAGTCATAACCTGTTGTTGACTTGATTAATAGGTATATGGGACACGTGTCAATGTTTGATTGGGTTAAAAAAATTTAATTTGTTTTTTTTTATGTAATATTTTAATTTTTAATAGGTAATAATATTAATTATTATTATTTTTGTAAAAAAAATAAATAACCCCCTCCCCCACCAGCCACCCCTTCCCCTCCCTGCCAAGGCAACCAGCACCTCTTCCCGGCCCTTCGGCGACCACCTGCCGGCGCCACAGCCTTCTCCTTGCGCCGGAAAAGCCGACCCCAGCATCCCGCCCCTTCCAATTACCTACCCGACTCTCACAACCCCATGAAAACCGCTATATACTCCCTCTCCCACCACCAAATTAAACCCCAATAAATTGCCCGCTCCTCACCCCTGAAAACCTAGCGGCTAGGGTTTTTGAGGATGGAGGGAAGGGTGGTTGGGGTTTCGGAGGGGAGGGGTGGAGGGGTTTTGGAAAAGTTGTTTCGGGGGGAAGAGGAGGAGCGACGACCAACAACAGGGGTGTGGAAGGGCGTTGGTCTGGCGAGGGAGGGGATGGGCGTTGCCGGGAGTGGAGTTGGGAGGGCGTTCGGTGGTTTTTCTAGGAAGAGGGATTTTGGTGGTTTGTAGGGGGAGGTATTTCGAAGGAGGGAGTTTGGTGGTTTAGGCAACGCCGGGATGAAGGAAGATGATTAGGGGATTTTTATCCACCAATCACCGTCTGACAAGTGGACCAACCAGGTTCCGCCACGTGTCCTTCACGTAGGCCAATAGGAGCCTGCCACGTGTCAATCACAGATACGTCCTCTACGGACCAATTGAGACACGCCACGTGTCCACCCATGCCAAATGGGAAAACCGGCCAACAAGGCCCAATCCTGTTTAGAGGCCCAGTCAGCCCTAGGTTTACCCTAAACCTAGAGAGTGGCACGCTTCCCGAGGTTATAAATACCCCTCTTAATCCTCATTAAGAGGGAGAGGACTCGAAAACAACACACGGATTACACATTAAACACTCTCACCTAGAGAGACTAAATCACTTTAATTTCCGCATTTATTACTCCTTAATCAGGTACTAACTTGACCGTTGGAGGCGGAGCTCCTACCACAAGGAGTTTTCGTTGTTTTGCAGGTACAAGCGTCCGGTTCCAGTCTCGGTGTTGTAACTCTCCCGCAGGACACCAGAAAACCCCGAAACAGAAGGGGTGACGTGTGGGGGAGGGGAGGCCGGCGCCGGTACTAGGGAGTGGTTTTTGGGCGCAACCGGCGCTGCGGGCTGGGAAGGAGCTGGCGCCGGTGGTGGCTGGTGGGGAAGATGGTGTTTTTTTTTTTAATATTTTATTTTTGAAGAAAATTTTTAAAAATATTTTTAATTGTTTTTTTTAGAGATAAAAATATTTTAAATGTAATTAACAATCATTAAACTTGTTATTAAGAGTTAATTACATTATTAAATGAAGTTATTAAAAAGAAAAAAGAAATTTAACCGGTCATTCAGGTTGCAGGTTAAATAACTTGTTTAAAGCGGACACCCCCCAAAGTTTATATTATTTAGAAATAATCAAAAGTTTGACTTGTTTTTAGCGGAACGCTCAAAGTTTGTATTATTTTTGATGATTTTTCCTAAATAAAATAACCATGGGACAAATTTAATGTTCTTTTATTTATATGTAATGTTCTTTATTTTATATGTAATGTTCTTTTTCAGAAAACATGATGTACTCTATGTTCGTTTGTAATGTATAATAAATTATTATAAGTACGATTTTTTTTATATGCCCATTATTATATAAATTCAAAGATTATATTTATATGTAATGTTCTTTTATTGATAAGTTATGTTCTTTTATTTATGGGTATGTTCTTTCGGGTATACCATGCGCATGGTACAATTGCTTGTACCATATAAATTTCAATACTTATCTAAGTAAGTATCCTTTCTACAATACGAGCAAGAGCTATTAACATGCTAATAAACCTATATAATTGTGTTACTTATGATTCAAACAATGAGTATAACTGTGCTCGTAAATCATAAGCATAATGAATGTTAGCAAACAATTCTACTGGGAGTAATATATATTTTTTGATCAACTATATATTTTTATATTTTTAACATTGTTAACAAATTCTCAAGGTGAACTTTGGTCGAACTTGTTCTAACTATATGGGGTTGGATTTAAAATTGGTCAGGTTAACTTTTGGCTTCATGTTACTTTCTAGATGGGTATTGGATAAAATTGAGTTAAGGGATACCACAAATTGGGTTAATAACATGTTGTGTTAAATTGTAATTATTTTGGTTCTAGTCGATCGAGTATGGGGTCAAATTTGTTGATAATTAGGTCGAGTTCGATAGGTTAAAGGTCACCAATTTATCAATTGTTTGATTATATTTTGATTTGAGTCATTTTAGTACCTATATGGTTCTCGGACTAGTTCAAATTTTAACAACAATTGCATTCCTATACATAGGCATTATTAACGTACAAGTATAAGACATTGATATACCAATTCCTTAGCTTTTAGAGATGGTGTAATAAGACACTGATATACCGAGAGTTGAAGATAGTATTTATATATTAAAAGTAGAAAATGATACAACAATCACTCAAGTTGATTATTGGTGACAAACAATCACACTTGAGAGGCCACCTTGTACTATATAGTACATATATGTGACTTATTGGAAACGTATAAACTCCAAGGCAAAACCGTGAAAGCTAGAGGCTATCACGATAGCTTCAGCATCATACTTAATTAGCGCATGGGCAACCCTGATCAATTTGACATGAAAACCAATAAAAGCATTAGGTGCATACAACAAATAAGAATTAGCAATATCCGTTATGAAAAATCTTTGTACGTGTTCTTAAAAATTTATGAATAATCATGCATGTCTTACCATCTTCTTGACGAAAATTCCAACAGACTCGAGATAGTTGTTGTGCCTTCCAAAAACTCCGACGACAGGGCCGTCGAGTGGCATTGGTGATTTGAATTCTTTAGCTGAGCATTCAATTCCCTTTCCTTGTCCAAATGGTCCATACCCAGTTGGACAGAAATTGGTGTGGATCTTCATTGTAGCAATCACGCATTGGTTGTGTTGATATTTGTAGTTTCCATTGGTACCGCTAATTCCAGTTATTTTTTCACCGCACTTGAGCACAATCTATATTTGATTATTTGTACATGCATATAAAGTGGAGGTAAACGAATAACATGTTAGAAGCCTGAAAATTAGGAATTAAATACGTGTGACATGATCAACTCAACCAAAAGTTTAAGCTAATGGTTGAATTAAAGCTAGTATAACCAAGATTGGTTTACATACTCTATGAGCATGCTTAAATGCTTTTGAAAACTTGAATAGGTACAAGTAGGGTATTGCGTATTAACCTTGGACTCGTTTCCACAAGTGCCACCAAACATCTTGGTGTAGGTGCCTCCACATGGCTTAGCTACGACGAACCCAATTGCATCCACAATGAACCCATGCCTTACTATAACTTCCTTGATACTTTCACCTTCCTGAAGTTGAAAGCTGTAGTTTTCAGGACATTGAGAACCATAAGGTCCGTATTGTTCAATCATGTGCTTCTGCCAAAATATAAAGTTAACGTCAACATACATATATAATCAAATAATTAAGCTTGAAGAAATCAATTTAAATTTATGTACAAAGAAAGAGAAAAACTATGGGATCAAAGCAAGCTAACTCTGTACGAACCTGGGCGATTGCTTGAGCCATTTTGTTGAGAGGTGATTGAAGAAGCTTGGAAATAACAAAGTTGTAGTAGTAGTAACTAGTAAGTGAGTTGTGATGTGCTTTGGCTGAAGAGGTTATCTATTTATACACATATTTGGATCACTAAGAATGAACATATTCTTGTGGAGTTGTGGTCGTCCGTCATGTTTGCCATATTATAATATATTCGTTTAGATAATTAACATATGATTTTATACATGCATGTGAACAAAGAAAATGAGATATATGGTTTGAAATTTAATGGACGATCTATGGATGTATGATGTATATTGTACGTTGAATCATGCATGAGTTTTATGTTGCATGATGCACTTGCATGGAAATATATTCTCTGCGTCAAAAGCACGAAGAGTGTGCCCACATTTGGAGGCTTGGAGCTCAATACTCATATTGTCATGTATATAATTTTGGAATTTCTCCCAAATCAATCTATATTGACTGGGGAAAGGTTAATAAAGGTATAGATACCTTCGTTCAACTTCCTATTTAAAGTGCTCATAGTGAGGATCGAATGTTATATTCAATCTTAAAGCTGATAGGTTTTATCTTACTATTAGTTCCTATTTAAAGTGCTCATAGTGAGGATCGAACGTTATATTCAATCTAAAGGCTAATAGGTTTATCTTTACTATTAGTTCAACTTATTTTTACTTATTTTAGAAAAAATAAGTTTAGATCACATCATCGTTTTATGTGCAATTTTTTATCGTTAAATATCTTTAATTTTGTAATGAAACAAATTATGAAAATTACATATTAATAAAATTCACAATATTACGAATCTAACAAGATCTTTTTTCCTTACAGATTATCATACACTTAAGGTCAAAGTTTGGTCAAATCAGATATCAAGATCAGACCAGATCGGATTAGATCAGACCAGATCAGATCAGATCAGACCAGACAGATCAGATAAATTCAAATAAGCAAAAATAAGGTGAGCTAAACAGGGGCTTAGTTGGTGATACATACTACGCGTATAAGGTAACATAACTTTATATGCATAGTACTTCATGCATGGTCTTTTACTTGCAACAAAGTCATACGCCACATACTTTGATCGAGGAAGAGATAAGTAGATTAGATAATGTAAACAAACAAATTAAATCAATCAAAATAATTTATATACATAGTACATGACCCTTATTCCCGATGTTAAAATTAAATACTTCCTCAATTTTTTTAGCTGACATATTTTGTCTTTAGACATTATTTACAATACCTAGTTTGACTAATTTTTGTGATTTAAAACATAGTCATGTGAGCTAGGGTCTTGTTAGATAATAGATACGTCTCAAAATATAATCATTGAAATATTGCGTTAGCAAATATAAAAAAAAATGTATCAACTACAGAATTTCGAGAATCCATTAACAATAACATTAGCTTTATTTAATTGGCTGATTTTGGTTTTTTTTTTTTTTTTTTTTTTTTTTTTTGGGTGTTTAGAGAGCCACAAGGGCGGGTTGAGACCCAGAATCTCTTAGAATCGGAAAGAAAGCTCTAACCACTTGAGCTATCCCTCACTCTCTCATTAACTGATTTGGTGACGTTTAGATTAATATAGATTGAATTCACACTAGCTAGGTAAGACTAATAAAAGCATATATATATATATATATAAAGCCACTTAGCTGAAAGTAATACCAAAACTAAGATTACTAACACTAACATTGATGATCACCAATAAAAGACAAGCTTAGATCGAGTTTGAAATTATAATTTGAGAAGCATAATTTCTCACCTTTCCTTTAATTTTTAATTACATGCTCATGAAGAAAATGGGTGGGACTTTGGCATTTGGCAAGTGTTTTTGCTCAAAAAGAAAGAAAATAAAAACTACATTAGAATTGTCATTTTCACAAGAGAATGAGGTATTCTGCTCATTATATCTAACAAAATATTTCTTTTACTTCATTCCTCTTTAGAAAATTCGATGTATTTTATTTATTAATTTTGCTATCGCAACTTTGCAAGGTTGAGAAAATGCTTCGAATAATTCATGTAAAAAGTATGCTACACGTATATTTGATTTTTTATGAATTTGTGTTTAACTAACATTATTATTGTGGTCCTTTCAAAAAAAAAAAAATATATATTATTATTTTGGAGTTTATTGATTTTACATATTGAAAATATTATTTCTTTCGTTTCTTTATATTTGCAACACACACTTTTTCACGGTATTTAAGATAAGTAGGGCTCATATGATTTAATATACTTAAAATGAGGGTGAGAGATGGTTAGAGTTTAGTGAGCCATGAGATCAATATAAGGAAAATAGTACAACTTAAAAAAAAAAAAAAAAAAAAAAAAAATTCTAATTATAGTGTGTTGCAAATATTGCGATATTTTCCTTTTAAAGAGGTACTTTATTTGTCCTAATTTAGTGTACCTCATCAAGGGAGGAGTTTTGGAGCATAGTTAATAATTATTACTTTGGATTTTAGTTGCATTACACAAGTATATATCTAAAAAAAAAGTGAGAGGATTGAGATTTAATTTTTAACAGTGGGAAGAGTAATTTTTGGAGAAATACCACGTTGTAAATTCTTTCCAAAGAGAGAAAAAAAGCATACTAAATTGGACAAACGAAAAAAGATAAGTGGGCACATTAATTTGGGATAAATGGAGTAATTATTAAAGAAAACAATTTTACTTAATTTGATTGGTTTCTACTAAATATATACAATTTTTCTTTTGCATCGAATGGAGTGTTCAGATAATACTCAGGTAACTCGTAATGTACTACCTTTGTTTCTAATTAGTCGCAATAATTTAACTTTTTCACTATTAATTTATATATTTACTTTGATCACGGGTATAATTTTTACCATTATATAAAAAGTAAATGTTGTAATAATCGCAACAATTGTTTATTGGCACAAGTAGCAGACTATCAATTAAAATGTTTCAATTAATCTAAAACAGGGAGAGTAAAACTTGTTCAAAACTCACTCTTTTCAAGTCGGATCAATTTTGTTAACAAAAAAGATATTGGGTCGTGTTTGGTGAAAAGTTGAAGCTAATTGTGTTAGCTGGATTTGTATTAACTGATTTGACTAACTTATTTTATTAGCTAATTGTATAAAAGTGTTTGATAAATAGTTGATTGCTTAAAGTTGTTTAATTATGTGAAATGACCAATAACCTAATTGTGGGATAGATAGTTCAAGTAGGATTTAAAATTAAATAAGGATATAAGTGTCATTTCACTGTAAGAATTGAATAAGCTAATTGAAAAAGCTCTTACAAGAATTATTTTTTAAAAAAAGCTTATTTAGTGAAATAAGCTCTTTGGATAAGCTTCCACCAAACACCTTATGCTAGCTTATTTAAAAGCCAATAAGCTAATGTTGATCAAATAAGCTATTTACCACTTTAACCAAAAAAATAAAATAAAATAAAAAAATAAAAAAAAATATACCAAACACAGTCATTGGGTCATAATTTATTTGTGGACCGAGCTTTGTTATAAACATCGTTTATTCTTTCTGGACAGTTAAACAGAAAATCCCATGTAATCAATTCATCAAAAAAAAAAAAAAAGAAAAAAAAAAAAAAGAGGGGTTTTACAGAAAAAAAGGGTTTAACACTACACTGTACAAACTACTCATTCTTCTACAATTTTCCGCCATTATCAAACCTCACTCAACAATGGTGGTTCTAAAGAAGGTAATGAAAAAGGGTTTAGGAGAAATGGGGTTCAACAAAGGAGGTGGTCCAGTCAATTGGTTCCCTGGTCACATGGCTGCTGCTTCTCGCGCCATTAGAGACCGCCTTAAGCTCGCTGATTTCGTAATTGAAGTTCGCGATTCTCGTGTAATCATCTCTTCATTTTCTCACTTTTCTGAATTTTGTTTTCAGTTTATTGGTTGGGATTTGAATTTTTGATGATATGATTATGAATTTATGATGATTAACAGATTCCGTTATCTTCGCAAAATGAGGAACTTCAGCCGCTTCTCACTGGTAAAAGACGTATTGTTGCTCTCAACAAGAAAGATTTGGCTAATCCTAATATTTTACCTGTATGTTATTGTTTTTGGTTTAATTTTATAATAGTGTGCGTTAATTTAATCTTAGTTTTGAGTAATTGGTGAAATATTGTGTATGAATGTATGATTATTAACATGTTTTGATGAAGTTGCTTTTTTTTTTTTTTTTTAATGTTATTATGGTGGATGATAGATAGTGAATTGAGGAAGAGGGTTTTGTCGACTTTGTAGACATCCTTTGGAGATAAATTCTTGGTTCATGTAGCCGATCACTGGATCTCATTTAATTAGGATTAAGGCTTTTACATTGTTGTTGGTTTTGATGTTGTGATAGTAGAGGTGGTGGAAGATAGCTAGTGCGGGCGGGGCAAAGACAAATGGGGCTTATACGATTTCTTAAAATTGGGCCCTTGTTTCATAGTTCAAAATGTTTTTTATAAAATTTGGAAAAATTGAAACCAAAGGATTTAAAAGACAAATTGTTGACATGAGAATAAAAAACCAACATTATTAGCATTGAGCTGAACATACCTCTCCCAATGAGTCTAAAATTTCCTTTTTATCAATGCAAACAATTAAATTTTTCTTACTTGAAACCCTTGTATCTTGGGGGCCTAGTGCGGTTGACCACTGCCACCCCTGGACCTAGTGTTGGGATAATTGTAGCTGGATTTATTGTGAAACATTAATAAATTGCTAAACATTGTTCTTTTAGTTGTGTTCTGTACATGGCATTGCTTGTGCAATTATGGCTTAAGCAGTTGAAGACAGTTGTATTATTAAGTGGGTTACTGACCTACAATCGAGTTTGGATTTTGTTTACTTGAGTTTTTTATATTTTTTGGGCAGAAATGGATAAAATATTTCGAGTCTGACAAACAAGATTGCCTTTCGATTAATGCTCATAGCAAGACTTCTGTGAAAAAGGTTAGTGAAGTGTAAAGTTCTGTTTGCTCCAAATGGTTTCTTTAATTTTGCTATAATCATGTCTTTTAATTTGGTTTACTAAGGATTTATGTTAGTGGCATAAATTCTTTAAATATTTTACTGTTGCTATGTTAGAATGCCCAGGAAATAGCAGCTCACCCAAATATGTTGTAATGATTTTCTTGGCAGTGGACTGCATTGTTGAAAACAACCTGATACTTTTTTGTGTCATCGAAAAATTTGTAATTTGCTTTTCCAATTGTAGGTGTCATCGGTGCTACATTTACAGATTTACTATATACTCTGTATTTAGAGAAGGTCCAACGTCCAATGAGGATAACTGTGCAAAGGTGTTCCTTTTGCAAATTTATTGACCTAGTAAGACCCTAAAAATGTAGCCATAATATAAGGAAGATAAACATCAAATAACTAAAGGTGATGTCCAACTGTACAGTTTCACGTCTCTTCCATCTCTCATGTCTTTACAAAGGTTCTTGTAGTCTAAGGTCCTGAGAGCTGCTTTATTTCTCTCTCCCCCTCTCACTCTCACACACACACACACACACACACTCACTCTCATAATTGAACAAAAACAAATCAGAGGACCGGAAGAATTCTTGAGAACCCTTTACTAGTGCTAGAAGCATGAGATATAGCAATCTTAAGAAACCTTGTTCCTAAGCTTTGGACTTATAATATACTCTAATCCAGTTCTTCCTTGACAAGAATTGAGGTCAATAAGTTGGCATTGTTCCTTTTCCTGATTCACCATCAAGGTTGTACCTACTCATCTGATATTTCTGCAATTTATTTATGGATAACTTCACATGTTGAATGTTTAATTTGGTTTTCTAATTTCCTTTGTATTTTTCCAGTTGCTGGATCTTGTGGAGCTGAAGCTTAAAGAGGTCATTTCCAGGGAACCTACACTGCTTGTTATGGTAGTTGGTGTTCCAAATGTTGGCAAGTCAGCTTTAATTAATAACATCCATCGGATTTCAGCTGAACACTTTCCTGGTAATTTCAGTAAAGTTTTTTTTTTTTTTTTTTTTGGTCTGAACTTGATTATGCAGTGGTCAACTGGTTGATTTTTAAGGATACTTCACCCTATTGAATAATTACCTAAATGTTCCTCATAGTGCAGGAGAGAATGAAAAAAGCGATTGTGGGACCATTGCCCGGAGTTACTCAGGATATTGCTGGATACAAGGTCAAGTGTGCTTTTATTTTATTCAATGCGTCCTTGCAGAAATCATTTAGTGGTACCAATAAAAAACTACAAACATGTTGAGTACAGAGTTCTGAATCAGAATTCACTTTCAGCTCCAACCCCCCCCCCCTCTCTCTCTTCCCCCATGCCTCTTCTGCATGCAAATCTTGTATTATATACCGTGTGAATATGTTTTGAAGTGGGTAACACTCTAAAAATTGTTTACAATTTGCACAGATTGCACATCAGCCTAGCATTTATGTTCTTGATACACCAGGAGTGTTGGTTCCTAGTATTCCAGATATAGAGACAGGCTTGAAATTAGCTGCGACAGGTTGGTTTCTTCATCTGATGTTACTTATGCAAGTGGATTATAAATCTTTATTTACCTCTGCATTATGCCTCAGTTTGAGTTGTAAGCTACCAAACTTTTTGGGCTTGATAATCACTTTGTTCATTTGCAGCTGTCTACACTCTGCAATATATAATGTTCATTGTTCAATATTCTTAATTAATAAATAGGTTTTTGTTGTTTGTAAGTTTAAGATAGTGCTTTCCTTTAACTTTGCATTTGTTCTCTCCAGTCCTATATATGTACACTTTGGCTGTTTACGCCATGCTAATACCAGAATAAGTAACCAGTCCTAGATATATAGTTGATAGTGTATTCATGGCTTTCTTTTGCAATACTTCATCTAGGTACTTTCATGTTCTCGGATGCATTTCCCTCAACTTCACCCAGAATATAGAGTAGCATCTGCTTTCTTGCTGTCTCATTCTGCCCTTTTCTTGATACAACAATCTGAAGTATTTATCTTGCCAAGTTTGGGGCTAGCATGTTTGTATAGGAGGGATAACAGCGCTCAAATTTCTTCTGAGTTGTTGAACTCATTGGTGTCCTTGCAGGATCTGTAAAGGATTCAGTTGTAGGTGAAGAGCGTATTGCTCAATATCTACTTGCTGTATTCAACAGCCGTGGGACTCCTCTTTATTGGAAGAATTTGAATGATCGGAAGAAAGGACTTCAGAATGGTTCTGAGGGAAAACATGAATACAGCATAAAGGATCTTTTGCCAAACAGAAGGAAGCCACCAGATGATTCTGCTGTTTATTATATTGAGGTATAATTTCTACTTTTACAACTTTTAGTTTCTATTATATTGAGGTATAATTTCTACTTTTACAACTTTTAGTTTCTTAGACCTGAAACTAGGGTACCATGATAGGTTTAACTTTTCTGGATTCCAATGAATATCTTCTGAGCAGCAATTCTTACATGAGACATTTAAACTTTGAATGATGGCGTATTTAGCCTATAATTTTGTATCAATACTGAGCTGGAAACCTAACACAATCCCTGATAAGTGAAGCCTTGATTTTATGTGTTTTATTTGGTCCATAGGGTGTAGTTACTATGTAGTTGTCCCAACTACCATGGTTCAGTTTCTTTTTTCCACATTTCACAAACATAAACACCAAATGATTAGGTGTCAAGTCTTGTTTACAAAGGAAATGAGTGACGCACTCATTAGATGAAATTGCTAGGAAAGAGTTGGGGGTGGGCGGAGGTTGACTTGACTCTAAGGATTGTTGTATGAAGATCCTTTTCAATTTTCATATCCTTAAAGATACTAGGAGAGGATGTTAGAAAGAGAGCCACATTCGAGGTTTTTGCTCCTAATCCAAAATTGAAATTAAGAAATTATTTGAAAGTTCTGTATGGTGGGATTTGCTTAAATTATACAGTAACAGATAACCAGCAAAAGAATGAATGTTGTAAAAGAGAGCGCCAATTTGAGTTTTTTTGGAGCCTCTGATTTCCAGACGTCTTTAGCAACACAGAAAGGGTGTAGAAGAGGCAGCAGGACCGATAGTATTGAGAATGAAAGAGCACTTTACTTTCTTAGGTCTTGTCAGGATAAGATGGTGAAGGTGAGGTCTAGTGGTCTACAATGCTTGTACTAACCAGATTTAAGGTTAACTGATTGCATCTTAAGTCACAATTGGTTGTGTAACAGAGATAAGTCCACAGTCTCAAACTGGTGGAATAGCTATTTGGTGTTTTTTTTTTTTTCATCTCTCGTAATATGTTCTACTGTCATGTATAGCTGTATTGGAAACTTTATTACCATTTGTGTAAACATCACAAATAGCTTAAGCTCTATCGCCAGTAGCAGCCAAGGAGGTTACAAGGGGAGACTATGCCTGCTGGAAATTTCTTTTAGCGAGTGTTTTAGACTTTTAGGTTTCAACATCAGATTTTTGTGTTCTCAGTACATATTTTTCTTCATGCGTGATGTGCTGCTTCTTTTTCAGATGTAGTTAGCCCAACCTGCTTTGTTAGCTAACCTTAACTTGTGTTTCTACATAGAGATTCAACATGTTCATTGCCATGTGGAATGATTTTGCTAGTTTGCTTAGCAATTTAGAGGGGTCCTAATCTGAATAATGTATGCAGGATATTGTAACAGAAGTGCAATGTGCACTTACCGCTTCTTTCTTAAATTTTGATGGTAATCTTGAAGATGAAAACGACATGGAGAGCCTCATAGAATTGCAGTTTGAAGCACTTCAGAAGGCATTTAAAATACCACAAACTGCTTCAGAATGCCGTGCAAAGGCTTCAAAAAAATTTCTGACTTTGTTTAGGATGGGTAAACTTGGCCATTTCATCCTTGATGATGTTCCCGATGTATGCCAACCTGTATCTTCAACAATTTTGTAAGGTGTATTTTATTCGAACTGATGATCGAATCTGTTGTTATTGTATAGCAAGTGAAGAATGAACATTTGCTTTTTCGTCAATATAGGGTAACGTAGAATTATGAAGTAAAACATGAGGGGCATTGTTGCATAAATATTGGCATAAATCTCTTTACAAATTTACAATCCTTTATCACACCCTACCAAATGATTCGAAAGTGTAGAACTTCATCATAGCAATAATAGGAAAACTATCTGTTCGCATGTTATGGTAATTAGTTTCTCCTATTTTGCCGAGAGTATTTTTAAAAGAGCTGAAGTGTCATGTTTGTGTTTGCGTTCGAACATAACAAGTTTAGAAGTATCAACTCTTGATCCATTTAATTAAATATACATGTCGTGTTGACCCATATAAATAAACATGATGACCTCGACACTAACCTGCTTTTTTGTGTTCGGTTCGTGTCATGTTATATAAAAAAGAGTTAGCCCTTGATCAATATATTTATGATTCTACAAAAATGTTGTTTATCGTGTGGGGTATCTCTATGCAAACTGACATATTCAACTTAACGTGTTGTGTTGTATTGATCTTTAAACGAGTTATAAACCCTTAACACTAACCTTTTTTTTTCGTGTTTAATTCCTATCGTGTCAACTTTTGCCAGCAACAACTTTTACGGAGTATACTA